>NC_053024.1:5153315-5256924 GCF_003073215.2 Triticum urartu
TTTTAAAAAAACAAGAAAAAAAAGGTTTAAACGGAGTATTTCTTGAAATTCACAAAAATTTCTTTAAAACATGAACCTTTTTAAAAAATACGACCATTTTTTAAGTTTTGAACAAATTTTGAAAACAGGAACATATTTTGAACATTCAGAAGAATTTTAGAAAATTTATTTCTTTAATGTAAACATTATTTTCAATTTATGAACATATCGGTAAACCACGAATATTTTTCGAATGTGGAACATTTTTCAAATGCATTTTCTTAAATATTAAGCAATTCTAAAAAATACACACATTTAAAAAAATGGGAATAATTTTTAAAATTCTGAAAATTTTGAACGACAAAGAAATCCCAAACATTTTCTAAAATATGAACACATTTTTGGAATTCGAAATTTTTGCTGGAAAATAGAATAAGTGAAATTCCGAAATTTTTGAAAATTTCGAATTTCAGAAAAAAAGGAAAAATAAAATTGAAATAGGAAAAATAAAAAAGAAACGGAAAATAGAAAGAGAGAAACAGAAGAAGAAAAATAGAAACAAAACATAGAGAAAATGGGCGGCCCAGTCTTGACGACTTGTGCGTACGTTAAACTATCTACCGCCCTCTGCGGGAAATAGGTTTACTTATTGCTGCGTGTGCAGGAGAAAATGGGCTGACCTTACTGGGTCGTAGCGCGGGCGGCCCTTGTACGTTATTCTAGACAAATCTTTTTCTTTTGCTAACATACAGACGTACAAAAGTTTAGTACCACCTCGTATAGAAAAAGGAAATCTTTTGGCGGTGAATGGATGAAATAATTGGAGAAACGCACCTTACTTTATTAGTAGGTATAGATATAGATATAGAGGTATAGATATATATGCCCACGAAGGCTCAAGCAATACAACAGCTATTCCACCAATCCTCTCTCCCTTCTAACAATAAGCATACCTACAGGCTACAGTTGAAGATGCCATGTCCAAACGGCACTGTTACAGCCTATGGGAATCCAGAAAGACAGTTCGAAGCAGAGTAGAGATCGCAAATGTGTTAGCAATTTATCAAATTTACATGCAGAGCACAATGCCATATGTTTGCTTTGAAAAAGGTATGTCTGTGTCTGAAATTGGAACAAAACTTTTTGACAAGAGAATTGATCTCTAGGTCCAAACTTTCACTTATTTACTTTCGATATATTCAGAATTCGGTGTCATATGATCTTTTCAAATCTACAAGCCATTGTAGTGAAAATTATCTGGTACAGCGAATGACACTGGTTGTCAATATATCTAGACATCAAAATCCATTTGTCCAAGTTTTTCAGGAAAAAAACAGAACTTTGGTTCAAAATTTCTCATATTTATTCTATATATATTGTGAATACACAAATAAAAAAAAACAGCAGCATTGGCAGCGTAGTCAGATCATCCGATGGGCAATCAAGGAAGGATAGTCACACGACCCAGCCCAAGCTAGCTGCTGAGTGGGGTTTCTGTGTGTCGACCTTAAATCCTACTCGTGGTTGTGCTACATTTGGTCATGATGCCATGTTTAGTTTTTGTGTGTCGACCTTCATTCTTATTTGTACGTTGTGATGCGTGGGCTGGAAACGCATGGAACCGACATGTGTGTGTGGCGGAAGGCAAGGTGAGAGGTCTACGGTCAGGAACCCGCCATAAAGAGAAGACAGAAGACGAGGTGCCAGCGCATGTGCACACCATTTTGTTTTCTGATCCATGCATGATAGCGCAGCCATCACACTCGTAATTTTTCCGTGAAATTGTGTTGACGATATTGCACACAATTCTTTGAGGGCAACAATGTGCAATGGATCCTCTCATTGCACACGAATCGTATCGCTGAACCATGTGCACTTGATCGCACATGGTTGTGCAATGAGTTTATCAACCGCCACATGGTTGTGCAATGAGTTCATCAACCCCACATTCACGGGTTTGTTATCCCGCCACGGCAACCAACCTCACCTATCATGTCCATATATATACGTCCGCACAAAACAAAACTAGAAGTTAACGTACCCTTCTCATACATCACAATGTCACATCACAATGTCAATGCCTCCTTCCTATTGGGCTGAAGCACTTAGAGCATCTCCAGCCATTGCGCCCCCAAGACGCGCTGAAAATCGCCGCTTGAGGGCGAGCCGGCGTTTTCTTCGGCATGGGGGCGAGCACGTCCCCAGCCGTCGCCTCCAGGTCGGGCCCTAGACGTCCCCATAGTTCGGTCAAATTTCAGTAAACACAGCCAAATTTCAACAAACATGACATATTTCGGCGAAATTTAGACTTTTTTACACGAATAAAATGGACGGAAAAAAACCCTAAACTATGGGCCGAAGTAGGCGCCGAGCAGGGCGTTGTCGTCGCCGGTGTCGTCCTCCTGCTTCTCCTCCTTGACATGGCCGGCGCCGCTGCTCGACCCCTCGCCCCGGCGCGCTGCTTCACGACGGCAGCGTTCGGCGATCTCCTCCGGGGCGCGGCGCTGGCGGTCCAGCTCCATGCGCGCGTAGTCCTCGCGCGCCCACTTCAAGGCGGCCTCTTGTTCGTCGGCCTCCTCGGCGAGAGCAGGCTCCGGCTTCATGGCGGCGAGCCCCGGCTCTGCCTTCACCGTCGCCAGCCCTGGCTCCCTCTTCGGCTTGACCAGGCGAGGAGGGGCCAAGGAGGAGGAGCTATGGCCGCCGTCGTTGATGACGAGGCCGGCGCCACGGGTGCGCCTACCGAGCGGCGTCTCGGACGGCTCTGGCTTGACGCTGACCAACGCCGGCGTGCCAGAGGAGTGAGAGGAGGATCGGGAGGAGGAGGAAGAGGAGGATGACCATTGCGGGCTGCCACCACCACGTGCTGCTGCTGCCCACCACATCAACGTCCGTGGTCAGTTCATCCCCTCATTTCTATGCAAGCTGAAAATGTCATGGAGTTTTTCAACTCCACATTGATGGGTTTGTTATCCTGCCACGGCAACCACCCCCACCTATCCTGCCCCTATACGACAAAATTGTGTGTTTTTGACCCTTTTCTGATATCTATTCGAGATCTGATTCTAGTCTCATAAAATTTCGAGATCTGACCCTTTTGCTACCGCCAGGGTCCATGGCGGTAGGGTGTAACAGCCTACCGCCAGGGACCTTGGCGGTAGGAAACATCCCTACCGCCAAACATACTGGCGGTAGCCTGTACAAACCCTACCACCAAGGTGTTTGGCGGTAGGCAC
The DNA here is from genome assembly GCF_003073215.2 of Triticum urartu. NCBI lineage: Eukaryota > Viridiplantae > Streptophyta > Magnoliopsida > Poales > Poaceae > Triticum > Triticum urartu. Next base: position 5,156,528 of record NC_053024.1, read on the forward strand.
GAGCACGCACTGTGTTCAACACTTAGGAGAATTTTGCGGTAAGGCATGCAACCCTACCGCCAGGGACCTTGGCGGTAGGCTGTTAGACCCTATCGCCATGGACCTTGGCGGTAGCAAAAGGGTCAGATCTCGAAATTTTATGAGACTAGAATCAGATCTCGAATAGATATCAGAAAAGGGTCAAAAACACGAAATTTAGCCCCCCTATACGTCCCCACAAAACAAAACAAAAAGTTAACGTGCCCTTCTCATACATCATGATGTCATGTCCACCCTCTTTTTCCAGGACACATGCCCCCTTCCTATTGGGCTGAAGCTTACCACAACCACCTATCTACTCAACCGACGCAGGATAAGCAAGATAATTGATGCCAAGTCCAGGAGCATATGTGGAGGCGACCAGCAGGCTAGAATCACTCACTACGTAGGGAGCGATGCATCATGTTGGCCACACGATTGGAATTGCAACCATGGTAGCGATGCACCATTGCACAAGATGGCACAAGGTTGGACTTGCAACCATATGAAATGAGTTTACCATCGCACACGCCATGTGGGCACCATAGGCTCCACAGGTTATGCCATGCCCCACCTTATGGCTTTTGTGGACTTCTACATTCAAAATTCATACATGTATTGCTGCTTAATATTTTTTCACTCCAAAAAAGTGTCTTCCCCGATGGACTTCCATTTTTCGGCTTCAGCAGCGTTTTGGTCCCCTCCCGTTGCAACCATGCAATAGCAGAGAAAATTGAGATAAAATATTAAATAGTACATTGATAGTTGAATATACATGATAAATAAGCATTTTATCTTACGAAATTGTGATGCAAAATACAAGCATGGATCATCATTGTCACTATCATTGTCTTCTCAATGTTCATTGATCCTTCCCTGTACTTCTGATTCACAACCCATTGTGCTCGCATTAACACGTTAGTTAATGTCAACATATACTTTGATGCGCAAAAAAAATGTCAACATATACATTACCACATCAACCATGGAGTACATTTTCATATATTCTTATTTAGGACGCCGATAACTGCCACACGTGTGGCATATACGACATGCGCCCGCACACCGTGTGTGGTGTGAGCAAGAGGCAGCCCACACGGGATGTGTGTGGGCGGATTAGAATTGCCCACACGTGTGGGCGCGGCTACTTCGTGCCACACGCCGAACAAGTACTACTCATCTTCACCCCGTGCGTGTGGCACGAAGCAAAAATGCCCACACGTCCTGACGCAGCTACGTTAGGTACCCCGGGGGATGACGATTTAGTTGCCATCCTGGTTGGCAGATGTAGTTATCCGGGATGGCAAGTGTAGTTGTAGAAGCATGGCAACTCTATCTGTTTTGGTTAACTATAGTTGCCATGTCTAATTTATGGTAGTTGTCGAGTGTAATCAAACCGTAGTTGCCGTGTGTGATTAACTATTTGCCACATATGGTCAAAACAGTAGTTGCCATGTGTGTTTACCTAGTTGCCACGTGTGGTCCAACCATAGTTGCCATGTATTGTTAATCACAGTTGCCATGTGTGTTTATCTGGTTGCCACGTACTCGCAACTGCAGTTGCCATGTAGCAAAGAATCACAGTTGCCATGTGTGTGTACCGAGTTGCCATATTCGCGTAACTGCAGTTGCCATGTAGCAAAGAATCACAGTTGCCATATGTGTGTACCGAGTTGTCCCGTTCGCGTAACTGCAGTTGCCATCCACAAGGTAGTAGTGTCGTGTGGGCGAAAAGCAGTTGCCCACACGCGCATGACCTAGTTGGTGGCTGTGTGGGCGAAAAGCAGTTCGCCCACACAACGCAGCTGGCAAACAGCGTGGTGCGGGTGTGTGGGCAAACTCTCCAACGCCCACACATCAGCCCCGTCCTACGTGGCACACCAAATCCATTTTTTCGTGTCAAGATTCGTGTAAAAGACAGTGAACGATGATCCAGGCGTGTGGGCGAGTTGGGTAACGCCCACACGTGTGGGCGTTAGTGTTTTCGCTTATTTAATATTACATTGCACATACCTATTTTTATCTGTAGTATATAATTAAGAAAAATCAATACCATATATATATAGAAGGCAAATAGAGTATACAATTAATATTGGTCTCTGCTGGGACGCAGCCCCGTGCTATAAATACGGCAAGGCCCAGCGCCATCTTACACAAGAGGCAACAATGGCACGGTCCTCCGTTGCCGCCGCGGCTGCTCTACTCCTCTGCATCCTCGTCGCCCATGCCCATGGCTGCTGTGCCAAGCACCAGGCGCCTCCGCATCCCCCCAGCCGTAACGCCAGCCAATTCCAGCTGGCTCGCTGCCAAGGCGACATGGTACGGCGCGCGCCATGGTGCCGGGCCCGACGACAATGGTGGTGCTTGCGGGTTCAAGAACGTCAACTTGCCCCCCTTCTCCGCCATGACCTCCTGCGGTAACGAGCCGCTCTTCAAGGACGGCAAGGGCTGCGGCTCATGCTACCAGGTACGACCCGGCCGCCGTACGTTAGCACTATTACTACACACTGCATGCATACCACTACATTATGGCACATGCATGCAGAGATATTCTACATACTTCTTTTTTCTTTGCGAATGTGTATGTGTAGCCTAACGCTGTAACTGACCATGGATGGTGGTCGATGGTGTGCAACGTAAATGCAGATAAGGTGCTTAAGGTCAAACCACCCTGCATGCTCCGGTGTGCCCGAGACGGTGATCATCACGGACATGAACTACTATCCGGTCTCTCCCTACCACTTCGACCTCAGCGGCACTGCCTTTGGAGCCATGGCCAAGGACGGCCGCAACGACGAGCTCCGCAATGCGGGCATCATTGACATGCAGTTCCGGAGGTACCACACCCACTTACCTATTCTGCCAGTCACAATCATGACCATCGTCTTATCTTACCAAGATGATATTTTGTGGTTGGGAGACGACACATCCACACTGACACTAGCGAGTGGTATGGCTCTGCAGGGTGCCGTGCCAGTACCTGGGGCTGGCGGTGATGTTCCATGTGGAGAAGGGGTCGAACCCGTTCTACATGGCAATCCTGGTGGAATACGAGAACCGCGACGGCGATGTGAAACTGCTGGAAATCATGGAGTCACGTCCGGTCGCCGGCAACGGCGGCGAGATGGCTCCAACGGGGGAGTGGGTGCCCATGAAGGAGTCATGGGGATCCATCTGGAGGATGGATGCCCGGCACCGCATGCAGGGGCCATTCTCGTTACGCATCACTAACGAGTCTGGCAAGATGCTCGTCGCCGACCAGGTCATCCCCGCTGACTGGAAGCCGGAAAAAGTATACAGCTCGGTCATCCAGTTTGATTAATTGATGGATCGACCATTTATGCCATTTCAATATATATGATTCCATTGACTTTATATTTATTGTATATGAAAGTAATCAAAAGAGGAGTAGGGTTATGTAATGACCTCAAGAGACGGGCTTTAAAATTATGGAAAGATTCGTAAAAATAAGAAGCATCATAGCAGTCAAAGGCGGGCTATAGGTTGTACGATTCTGTTTCTTTTGGTGGGTGCCAGCCGGAAGAACTGGTTTTTCAAAAAAAAACAGAAATCTCGGCATTTTCAATCCGAAAAATCCAAGCAAAACTTCACCTCACAATATAATTCTACTGTGCTAATATCTACTTAAATATTTTTCATGTTTTGGTGGTCAGTGCTGCACTTTTGCTCCAGTGCAGCTCATTTTTGCATTTTGTTATTCTCAGTGGAGTGGAAAGCAGCACAAAGAATAAGAATAGTGCACACTGGATTCAATCCTGCAACCTGGCACATGCTCGGAATGGACAAGAAGCAGAACACCCCTCAATGATATACATTTACCTATCATATGGATTGTATTTGACACTGGTGTACAATGACAATTTTGAATATCCAAAAGAAATCGAACGGTACTACTTTTTCTCGGGAAGCAGTGGAAGAGATGGTAACTGGCTGATTTCCGCAATTCCCGGCCAGAAAAAAATTCCTTGCTCCACGTTACATTTTCCTCCATCACTTATTCTTGAAATTTAGACTACAATTGATTTGAAACTATTATCCACTAATGTAACTTAATGTTTCCTTCTGTTTTGTAATAATTTGCATTTTTTTTTGAAGTACCAAGTAAAGTAACATGTGGAGTGCCTTTAAAATTATCCAAACTATTTGTACAAGGAACGTACTACACTGCATTGTTTATATCAACATTAGAATTTTTTTGGAATTCATTTGCTATTATTTTGGGATTAAATGAATCTCTAGCTATTTAATAGACACAATTCAAAACTAAACTACAAGTATCTTTGAAGTGCTTATGTAACTTTTTAGGTTCTGTCTAGAACATTTACAAAAACAAATTAAACTTTTTATTGGGAAAAACCATTACATGCATCTTATTGGTTTTCATTTTGTAGAAATTTTAAATGTGGTTCGAAAAGTTACAATTGACATGGGGTCATGTTTCACATCGTGACAATGCATTTCAAATTTTAGAAAATTTCGCAAAACTTAGATTGTTTTACGACCTCATGAGGCTGGATCCTCAGGAGATAAGCAACAACACCCACAACCGAGTGGTAAATTCATATCCTTTATGGTTCTTCTACCGAATCTGATTCGAAAAGGATTGAAAATTGTATCTGAAGGCCGACAATTAGAAGACTCGCATTCATCCGGACTCTGATTTAGGAAAAGTCATAACCTATCACATTCACTTCAAGGAGATTAAAGCAACCATGATATTCAATTTGACATGCGACTAATGGTTTGAAAATTACTTTTCTGACTTATGTCAAAATTAATCTCACAAAATACCGGGGAATTACATTCATGACATAGAAATGGACTGCAACAAGGAGGTCCACAATCACATTACAAGACCGCAGTATGTGGAATCAGCACTGAGAAGACATTCTTGCAGAAAGGTGCACATCTACCTAGTACATGACCGTTCTGTAAGGACTTCGCTTACAAAAGATAAAATGTGGACAAATCCCACTCAGACCAGTAGTCTGCACTCATGAGAGTAACAGCGACGAATACCTACTCAATTTTTTGCTTATTTCCATCCGTCTTGTGTTGACAAAAGGATGACTTGGACCACTAGAGGACATATGCTTCGGCAATTTAAGGAGAGATGCTAGGTAGCAAAGTCTAGTCTAGAAGTTCGTAGACCTTCCAAGTGATTGTAGCACTTGCAATTCGCGTGTTCTTCACGTGCAGTCGTCATTGACCCATTCAGAAGAATCAGAACTCAGAAGTGACCGTCAGTTATCCACTAGTTATCAACAAGCTATATAAGTTATATACACATGCGAGCATGAAGCATGCTTAACTAACGCATGTTGAAGCCGGCTTCATCTTGGAATCATTGCAGCAGTGCTGATCCAGGGAGGTAATTAAGCATGCCTTCCCCGACGGCAGCTGATGAATCTCCTTGCCTTCATCCAACCTTCTGCCCTGTTATGGATATATACGTCTCATGTACGTGCCAACTGCCAACTGATCTACATGCCAATTGCAGGTGGTAGGCCGTTGTTGTCGTCAAAACATACGGTTCACTTAGTGAGCGGGTTTCGATACAGTCCCCGCTGCGATGGCTATTACACCTGCAACGACAGCCCATCACGTCACCACGATTCCTCCCCTACTCCTCCCGCAGCAGCAGACATACCTCCTCCTGGTAGCCGGACGTAATACAGCTTTGCTAATTCCTTCTTCTGCGTTGCGCAGCAGGCCAGCTGCAGACAGTTTACCGATTACTACTCATGTCAGCTGAACAAACAACACATGCTTGATTACGGAAGATGCTGCCCAGAGTTGACACGCCAAGAAAAATTTCAGTAAATAACTAAATATCAATAAGTAATAACAGTGAAAGAGAATGTCCCTGATATTCACTGAATATCAATATGTTCAGTAGGCACAAATATTCAGAATAGTACATAAGAATTAATTACTTTCATAATGTATTTTAGAATTTCCAAACGTTTTGTTGAGTTTCAAGTGAATGGTTTGATATTTTGGCCGAATTGAGAAGTGAAATTAAATGAATTTCGGCTCTGGGTGATTTTCTTTCTAGAACTGAAATTGTTAATGTTGAATAATCAGAAGTGTGTATGCTCAATATCTTGAGAATGAATCACAAATAATTTTTTATGGACTTTGCTTCATCATTTTTTTATAATGAAGAAGCATGTAAGGGCATGGATAAAATTCGAGACTCATAGAATTTTGGAATCGCTAACGAAGTATGTTCAACAAACCAGGACAAAAGCATTCCTACATAAACATATTTTGGAGCATAATGTCTCTTCCATCCAATCTAACTTGAGGAGAAAAAAGAAAAGGAGAAAGGAATTGTCTCTGCATGTCGGTAGCCCCCATCCCTCCTCCCCACCCACCACACACACATGAGCATGAAACTCTTGTTTGAAATTTGAAGTGCAGAGTCGATCATCCCAGAATCTATAATCGTATCTCAATATCGATATTTGTTGGCGAGGTCCAACGTGAACACCATGCAGAGTCGATCACCACATATGATAAACCGATGTAGTACAATATACGACAAGTCTGTCGGTACCATCGGACAGCGTCTCCGACCGCCAACCATGGCCGATCATGTCACTCTTGCCCCGGGTGCCTGGACCGTCCCTCTTGCGATCTCATGTCTATATATCCTAGAAGTTTCGTCTATGCCACATTCTCTTTATATGACGTGTCCAGGGGGCATGTGCTTGACTCAGAAACCTAACCCTCTTCTAATTACAAGTCAAACTGTATACTAACTCATACACACATATTTGAGACAATTCCAACAACACACCACCACCACCCCTCACTCCAACAGTTGTGGCGTTGTCCCTTACTGTCGTCTAAAGCTCAAAGGGCCACACTACACCTCATAATTGGTGGTCACTTCCAAGAGAGATTTGTTGATGACAAACCTATGGGAAGGCGGCCAACACGGAGGTAGAGATGATAGAGGGAGTGCATAGTACGTTGTTCTCGTTTGCGGCCAAGCAATGAGAAAAAGTTAGTGGACTTAGATTTCGTGATTTGATGGGTTTTTTATTTTTGCGGGGGATTTGAGATGCTATTTGGGAGGAATAGTGGGTGGGCATGTAGCCTTCCATCACAGCAACTGAGAAGCTTAGGAAAATGGAACACCAAGAGCCTATGACGGATAGATATGGTGGAGAGATGCTCGAGAAGGACATGGATGGATGGTGGCAGCTGCAAGCTCGGCAAGGAAGGTGGTCCATTCTAAATACTATGTTCTTGGTGAAGATTTACTCGGCAATCTCTTCCACGTATTCTCGTGTGCAATATGAACATTCGAGAAAGCTCTGAGAACACTGGACTCGGTGTAGAACATGATGGGAGGAGCGGTGAGGTCGTGATGGCCATCAGAGATAGAGAGAGAAGTAAGTGCATTGTTTATGATTCATTATATTTTTCTGGAAGAGTTTACAATTTATTAGCTCTCATACAAATATCTTTCCATCATGGGTCGCATCTATTGAGGTTTTTAATTACATTTCTTTGAAAATACAAAAAAAAGATGGCTCCGGCTGAAAGTAGTGTGAATGAATCTCAAAACATCATGGTGGCAGTGAATATGTACATACACATTTTCATTTTCAAATAAAATAAATATAACTGCAAGAATTGAAATTAAAAAGATTTCTATTTTTTAAGTAATTATAAAGACATATTTTGTTGAATAGTTATAGAAAAATGCTCCCTCTGGACCATAATATATGACGTTTTAGCAGCTCAAATTGAACTACTAAAACGTCATATATTAAGGTATGGAGGGAGTATGTTGTTAATGGGTCATTTGAATTGACATGACTGTTTGGTCAAAAGTCATGAGTGCATTGTACCATTATATATGAGGAAACCAGCACTCGGAAAAAGTGAAAATATAAAGACCCTTCTGGAGAAATTCAAGCAGGTAACCACTTGGAAAAAGCATGCCTCTGACCTGATTGTTGACGAAGAGTGGACTTTGACCTCTGAGCACACATATGTAGTGTATATTAAGAAACGCGAGTGGCCAAGAACAGGTCATACCAAAATCTCGTGCGTACTCCACTACTAGTCCTCCCAACCATTCCCCGTAAAAACTAAGAACGAGAAAGAGGATGGCTGAGAAGCGCTGCGACACGATCATGGAGCGTCCTTCTTCCTACCACGCGAGCAGCGCTGCTCTCCTGCTGGCTCTCCTTCTATGCTGTTCCTTGGTGTGCTCGGCCGCGGCGCCCCCAGGTAAAGTACTCAGACTGTATCATTCTCCTTTCTTCCCTCTAATATATAGAGGTCAGTAATTTTCATCTGTGCATGTGGTCACATCTGAATTGATGACGATAAAAAATTGCATGCTTGCAGTATTTCTGGACGGAGACCGTGACGGCCAACGTCCTCCGGCGCCTATTCCCTCGCATGGGAAGAAAACAGATTGCCCAGGCTGCGGCCACACCCGGCCGCCGGGGACATCGGCTCGCCGGAAGACATTGCAGGTTGCAGCCAACGTTGCCCCTTCCGCATGAAGCACCTCCAATACATATGCTACACGCGATATAGTACTATGAATAGATCGTATGTAGTTACATGTATGATCAATGGTTGTGCCAAAGATTTTAAATAAAGGATCAACTGGCTAGCTAGTTACATGTACGCTGAGATGTCAAGTCATGTCTGGCTGACAGGTACTACGTTGTGTCATACCTAGTCGGCAGGTGCTACGCACGACAAGGTCTTCCAGAATCTTCGTGTCTGGATGGACGAGTGCGGGGCAGACTGGCAAGGATGATGTGGATCTCTCTTCTGAAGAGGGTTAGCGGTCCGATGAAGATAGCGGCATCTAGAACGTACTAGTAAGTGTGCACGTGCAACACACGTCTATTTGAATTAATAAGTGTGCACGCGCAACACGCATCTATTTAGATTAACATATTATACTAAACTTAATACAAGGCAATTTATTCATATACTTGAAATTTTTCTATAAAATACACGATCTCTTATTCCCAACTCATACAAATAATTTGAAATATCGTTTCTCCTTAATCAACATGTCTCCTGTATTAAAAGACCACCCACTTTTGACAATGTATAAGACTCAAAATTATTTAGAAGATTCATCATGATTCTTCATATGCACACATTTATGTAAGTATAGTCACACATGAAAATGTCACTTAGGACAAGTTAAGGAACCGTTTCAGTGCCAACAAATTTCAGTCAAGAATTACACAAGATCGTCATGAACATATACAGAGAGAAGTGACCTCTCTTTCTCCGAGATTGGTCGAACAACAAGTTTTTGTATATATCTATCCGACCGTACTACATATATACATATAACGATCGCGATTTCCTGATAGAAGACGATAGGATACGCTCACGATTAGTTTCCTAATAATTAGATGCGTTCATGATTAGTTATCTAATAGGATACGCTCACGATTAGTTTCCTAATAATTGGATGCGTCCGTGATTAATTTCCTAATAGGATGGCTCGTAATTATTTTCCTAATAATAGGATGCGCGCGTGATTTTTTTTCTAATAATAGAATGGGTTTGTGATTGGTTTCCTAATAATTAGATGTGCCCGTGATTAGTTTCTTAATAGGACGTGTCAGTGATTATAGTTTCCTAATTGACCAGGCATGGACTTTCATATTTTCCTCCGTGGTGGAGTACGGTCAGTCAATGTAAATTACTAAGTACATACAGAGAACAGATTAGGTTAAGGCTAGCCGTTAGATTGAGTTTAGTGGGACTAATCATATGATGGTAATGTATATGTGTACGTTTTATGGGGTGCACTTAGAAAAAATAATGTTTGCTCTTTTATAAGTAGTATAGTTATAGATGCATGTGGTGTACGCTTTAGGTCTGCTGCACCAATTGTTGGTTCCGATACATTGTGTGGATGGATCGACGACGACACCAAATTTAGATGTGGGGAGTGAGAGCACTCCACATTATCGAGTTTTGTAGGTGTAAGTGGTGGCTTTGGGTGGCTTGATGTATATTCTTATTAAAACTTTGTTGAATAATAAATAAAGATAGTTGTATGCATCGATTGATACAAAGGCTGGGGTCTTAACCTCCTATTTCAAAAAAAAAAAAACTAGTTACTTGTACGTACGCACGCCCAGCTTGATTTTTTTATGGACCTTGTTGTCTTGTCTGGCCTGTGTTGCTGTGCTTGGCGCTTGTGCATGAGGGATTGAACCACCTTACGAAAACCTGGCACATGCGTCCTTTCCGGAACAAGTACATGTTGTTTTTCAACAACGAGCTCTTGTACGTTTTCATTATTTTTACTTTTGAAATTACTAAATCCCGAACCACATGGATTTTGGATCAGATCCGAACGATGCGGATCCCATCCATTTTGAATTGGACGGCGATAGCTGATCATGTGGTTAGTTCATGAGTGTAATCCCCATCCCGTATTTTCTCGTAACAAACTGCACACATATCTCCTCCTATGCGTCCTTTCCGGAACAACTATATGTTGTTTTTTAACAACGAGCTCATGAACATTTTCATTTTTATTTCATTTTTTAGACATGTGTACATTTTTTTTGCGGGGGGACATGTGTACATTTTCATTGAACAAACCACACCAAAGTTGTTATTGAATAAACCCGATGACTGCTGTGCCGGCCCGGCCCGGCCCGAGCTCCCTATCAGTTAATTTAGATAATGGGCATTAATGCCTGACACGATATAATGTACTGGAATGGGCATGGCCCGACCCAAAAAGAGGCCTGAATAGACCTGAAGACACTAGGTGGGCCACTTATTTACTTATACATTTAGTTTTTACGTAAGAAAGGAATAGAGAAAAGAGAAGAACGGCCCACTTGGCTCGCTAAAGAATGGAAACCTAATCTGTTGGGTTCATGTCAAACGACCTGGAATAGCGGCTGCATGGATTCCATTTGTTGGGTTCATTTGAGATCGACAAATCGTGGGCAAACTTAAGATCGATTAGAGTCCTACGTCACGGGATGTGATATGCAACAGTAAAGCAGGCTAGATAATCATCACACGCATATATCAACAGAGTTTGTTGAGCTTTAGGGACCAGATTCAGCTTTAAACAAGTTGAATGTGAAATAAACACCTATTTTAAATCATCTTTGAAAAATCAGCCAAAATCCGATTCGGGCAATTTACAGTCTTGGCTGACGTATGTCCCGGTATACTTCAGTGCACAACGAACCCACACTTGATTTTGTTGAAGCTGAAGCCCAAACAAACAAGGCAACAATCGTTTATGTTACTATGTTGTTTTTCTTATCATTTATTTAAAGACTAGCTAGTTGGACTGGTCTAGTCGTACATGTCTTTTTTGTTTCTCTTCCCGTTTCTTTTTCTTCACTTTTCTCTTACTTAAATGTATTTTTTTATTATTCCTCTATGTTTTTCATTTCCTTTTTCGTTTTAATTTTTTTCTCCCATTTTCTTTTTTTGACTTTTTACTCATTTTCAGTTATTTTTTTTTCAAGGGTAAACATTTTCAAATACTACATCAATATTAAAAATGTTTATTAGGTATTAAAAGTTCTTATCATGTATTAAATTTTATATCACATATTTTCTCTTAAAACATACAACATGGTATTTAAAAAATATTCAGCATGTACTCAGAAAAGCTCATCGTGTATGTTTTTTCAAAACTGTTCATCAGTTATTTAAAAGTATTCATCCGTTTTAAAAAGTGTTCCTTGTGTATTTAAAAAGTGCATCTTGTATTAAAAATCTTGAATTTGCTTTTTATAAATGTTCATCATGTATAAAAATAATGTTTATCTTGTATTTTTAAAAAATTCCCAACACGCATTCTTGAATAGCCATTGATAATGATTTAAAGACATGATGACCAGATTTCCAAATACAGATGAACATTTTTTATGTATGCGCTGAACATTCTCCGTGCCACATTCTTAAGCGCAGACATTGCTGGACCAGCACATCTACCGTGCGGGGATTTTGAGCTTTTTATTTATTCCCACATTTTTTTATGGATTTTATTGATCCCCACTTGTGGACTTGGTAATTCCACGGTCTAAATTTCTCCAGGAGGCGGGTATGAGCAGCTTGTTGAAATTCCACGGTCTCACTTGAATAGTGCTCATGGCCGTTTGGTCAAAACTATATGCGTGCATTATACTAATATACTATATGAAGAAACAGTCAACATCACAAGGACTTTTTCATCTAAGAAGATATCATAGATTTTCGTGAGAAATTAAAGGTCGAATGTGGACAAATCCAATTGCAGCCAAAGGAAACTTGCTGGAAACACAACATCTTTGTTGACTGCTGACAAAGGGAACTTTGACTGTGTGAGCAAATATAGGTATATATAAGCCTCTACGTACGCGAGCAGGTAGCAGGAAGAGATCATAGGTATCCGAAACTTCGGTGCAGCACCAGCTATAGTCCAATTCTCCTGGTGCTACCATTCCTTGCGAGAAACACTGAGAGGCGCTGGCACGTGATCATGGAGCGCTCTTCCACACATGTTGCTCTCTTGCTGGCTCTCATCGTATGCTGTTCCATGGCATCCTCGGCCGCGGCAGCCCGAGGTAACTAGTGAATTGTTGTTTCCTTTTCATACACACTCTTTTCCACGAGAAACAAAAAGGAACTAATCTTCTATTCTTAAATAGCTACAACCCAATATCAATTTTTCCTAGACATGCAAACCATGCCACATAAGCAAATCATGCATGCAAGTTATAAATTACATTGTTTTCGTATTACTCTATGTAGAATTGCCGCCACGTCATCAATTCATGCATGTTAGTCATAAGTTAATTTTACGTTAGATTGTGTATTGACAGTATATGTGCTAGGGCGATCAGAACTCACCTATGTAGTGCACCCTTCACATTTTTGTTAGAGACACATTATTTTAAATGCAATACAATTTTCCTCCTTTTATACCCTTTATCGCTTCCCATTAGTTCTAGATATTCCTGTAGCAACTTTATGCATTTCGTTTAAAAAGGTTCCTCCGGCAACACATGGGGCATCATGTATCTAGTATGTTTAATTATTATGTCTGGCCGGATTATGTGCATGCAGCTTTTGTGGACGGAAACCGTGAAGGAGAACGTCCTCCCGCGCCTTGGGCCTCAGGCAGGAGGTCAGCGGAGTGTCCAGGATGTGGAAGCACTTCGTCGCTGCCGGTGACAGCCAGACTTGCGCCACACCGAAAGAACCTGCAGGTTGCTGCGAACGTCGACTTCTATGCATGAATCAAATGTGGAAGTTTTCGTTGTATGCATACAAGTATCATGCACAGCCATATTGATGCTCTCGCTATTGTTGTCCTCTTTTGTATGCATATATTTAGTTAATATAGAAAATGCCATTGAATAATTGTTCTATGGTTCTTGGCTTAAAAAAGTGGTGCTGCTATCATTGGCGTCGCCCAGAAGTGGCAAGCACGGTGCCTTCATGATCATTACTTGCACATTCTGGCCAGCGTCAGCAACTGGATTGTCACCATCATCGCTGTTATTGTCACAACCTCCTTATTTCCCCACCTCTCCATCCTCATAATCCTCCTTCATTTCCTCGTCGTCACCATCAGCTTCTTTGAGTCGTTGTAGAGTTACCTGCCATGGGAACCATCGGCGCAGGATGTTCCAAAGCAACTGACACAATGGCTAAATTGCTGTGCCATTTCATCATTGCTAATAAAATAGGTCATGCTGCAAGGAAAATCCCCTATGAGATTTTCAACCTTGTTCCACAGTTGTGGGAAAGATGCAAAAAGGAAAGGAAAAAAATAGCCTACATGAAAATACAAAAAAAATATTAAAAAAAAATAAAAAATGGATTATACCTTGACGTAGCTATTGGGCTTCATGTTGACATCCATCAAAATTTCTTTAAGCCTTCTGTATTGCCAAAGAAGCTATAATTCAGGGCGAGCTCGGTAACCATCTGCCAAAAAATGCTGAACAATGTTTCCATTATAGTTTTAAAAAGCCAGTCCATGGTAATGTGACTTGCCATGTATATGTTAGAAAAAAAAGTTTCAATAAACATCATGCCAGTTGCTGAAGGACCCATCGGCCTTTGTGTCTGCCGCGACAACCTTACCGGCAAGCTCGTGTGTCCAAGTGACTACATCTAAGCATTCAAAGTGCATATTGATGTCAAGCCATTTGACATCCAAGATGTGGACATACATATTCTACTTCATGAGTGCAAATACTTGTACTCCCCCGGTGTTTGCATCACGGGATGCAAACATTCATATTATCAAACATGAATCAAGTTAAGTCACCGAGTTTGAAACAGTAAAACAAATAAATAGAACATTTATGGCTGCATGCATCGTCCAGATGTAGAGGCCGGGAGTACATCCTCCTTTTCTAAAAATAAATAGAAAACACGACCACAACTGGTCGAACACGAGATTACATAGCTAATATATATAGTCTAAAAGAGGCTCGTAAGCCAAACTGATTGAATAAATCTTGTGCAACCAATTCTAGCCGGCTGCACCCAGAGGCTATAAGTGCCTGCGCCTCCACATGTTGTAGTGATGACCACATCCATGAAGCCGTAGCCTTGTAGATAACCTGCAGTAACTCTTTTATTTGAATAGCCAAGAACTTTGACCGGCCATTAAGTGAACTGACTCCATCAAGACGGTTCTTCAGAGTAGGTAGTACATAATATCCGATATCTCTACGTATCTATATTTATACGAGAGAGGTCTTTGCGCTGCACAAGCCTTCTTCTTCTTCCATGGTACGAGCCATGGCAATCCTGGCTGTTATACTCATATGCTGCACCTGCACCCTGCCATGCTCAGCTACCATCCAAGGTAACTTGTTCTACTAGGTTAACTCTGCTGCAGTAATGTGTGTGTGTGTCTATATATATATATATACACACACTCCGTTAACTGGTGATGTGTATGCATGCAGTTCATACGGAGGGAACACGTGAGGGACAGAGCCCTCCGGCGCCACACTCAGCACCACGCCAGGGTACGGCATGCCGCCGCCGCCGCCGACACCTGCAGCGCCGCACCACAAGATCCAGCAGCAGGCTGTTTCGGTGCCACCGATGTGATGGATTATCCTAGGCGAGTCTCGCAAAGTTTATCGTTTTAGTTGCCAGAGTAAAGCAGTGCCAGTGCCAGCGAAATGTTGCTAGAGTCCAGAAAACTAAGTATGGAGATGGCTCTATCGTTCTTTTATAAAACAACAAATCTTTCAACAAGGTGGCTCTGTGCATCGTTCCGTAATAATTTGTATGAGTTTTAGTATCATGTACCTATTGTCATGTATGTTGCGACACAAAAAAATGAAGTGGATAAGAGTGTTCTTTCTAAGCTCATCATGTCTACCATCTCATTCCTCTCAATTTTCTGTAGTGCCGCTCACAGTACATGAGGCTAGAGAGCAGGAACAGAGCAAACCATTTTCTCCTCGGGCGTCACCCCGCATGTGATGGGGAGGTCAACCTAGCCGCTGCCTCCGCCGCCTACGACCCCCCCCCCCCCCCCCCCCCCCCCCCCCCCCCCCCTCCTCCTGCCTCACTGCAAGCGGCGGCGGGGGTATCTTCCTTGCCGCGTGCTGGAGGCTGGCGCAGGCAGGCTTTCGGGGATCCATATACGGCGTTAAAGCAGCGCGCCACACCATGGCCTCACACCGGAGCATGTGATGGCGCGCGGGTGTGCTCGTGGTGTGATGGGATATGCAACGGTTGTGCACATTTGAAGTAGTGGCGTCAATCAACTCGATCCATTGTTCAGTCGCTGTGGGCTTAGGGCAGCGTGGGATGCCGGCAGATGCTTACATCATGGCAGTTCGCTGGCGGAGGTGGATTCGGCCTCCCCCTCCCCTCCTGGTGTAGGTATATGGCTCGGTGGTCAGGAGTGGACCAATGGGCTGGTGCTGGTTGGCAGGGGCGCCTCTTCAGGGAGGGAAGCAGGGGCATCCCGTCCTGAACGTCGACAAGGTCTAGAGGTGCCAAATCGGGATTAATGGGCAGCTACAACATGGCTTGCGGCTGTCAGAGCTTTCCTTGCCTAGATCTGGCCGATGGGGGCCTAGTCATGCTAGGGTGCCTGCTTTGGGTTGGAAGGAGGGGCCTTCTGTCACTTACCGGGTGACGCCATCCATGTGCAGTGACCATAGTCGAGGGCGTCTCAGAGCCACAGTTCTTGTGGTGGAACCCGCGACTCAAGTGTTGTCTAGTGGCCATGGTCACGTGGGCGGCGTGGTGACCAAGATGGTGGCGGTGGTGCGGCAGGTTTCTGGCTATACCACGTATCAATGGTAGTGAGAGCTGGCCGGGGTGAAAACATGTTCTATCTTTGGCAGGATGGTGGCGGTATTTATTGGCATAGCCCCCCTTATTGAAGGTGTCGTCGTGGTTACTTAGTACCCTCGTATTGCTAAATGGGAAACCCTGATCCTTGTATCAGGTGGTGGGGTCGCTCCGGCATCGTGACCTTCCTGGAGGCGAAGTGTATGAGCCCATGGTTCGTCTTGCACGGCTTCGTCTCTTCATGGTGACTCGTTCATAGTTGAGGGCTTCGGAGGCTTAACTCTTACTTGTTGTTTGCTTGGATTTGTATGGGGTGGTGTAGTTGTTCTTTAGCATCGATGTCCTACCTTGCGTCTGTGTGGTGTGGCGTGTTCTTGTACGTGCTGAGTTGTTCAGTGGTTGTTGATTTACATATAAATTGGGGAGAGAGCCATTTTCCGTTAGAGGGCAGAAACCTATTTATGAACTTCATTTTAGGTATATTTATTATTTTTGACTGTTCCTGGAAAATTCCATATGATTCTTGATTAATGCTAGCAACCACGATCAAATATGTCGTCTTTACTGAGTCTAAACATACTAGTACCTAGCACACATGTGTGAGTCATATGCCATGATTAGATTGTTTGCATGAGATCAACTTCCAATCTATTCACCAGGGTCAACAGCCTGGAGCGCAAAACCAGCAACCCCGCCTTGTGTTGTCCTAGGAAAATCACATATGTACACATAAAATTTCAGTAGAGCCAACTCAATTAATTTCTCTATTGTATTCCAACATAATCGTTCTCGGCACCTCGAGTATACTTTCTCTAGTGAAATTTGACAACAAATACCTATTGTCCATGTATGTTGCACGACAACATAATATATGGAAATTCCTAGCTTCATCGCGGGTCATGTACACTACAAGACAATGTATAGGATTACTATTCTTTTCTAAACTCATATTTTAGGTTTTTTCTGATCTTCTTAGGGGGTGGTGGGCATTGTGAGTTTTTTTTTTCATGTAACAGATTGATTTTGAAACTGCAATGCCGACATCGCCATTTGAAAGTCTTCTGGTCCAAAGCAACACATCGAGTAACCATTGGCATTGAATCATCAGAAAAAGTACCGCAATGCTCATAGGTTGCTACGAAGCCATAAAGAAATGAGAATTTGGACCACCGGTTGAGGAGATCATCAAAATATGTTGGTGTTTTGCCGCTATTTTACAGTTCGCGACTAAGAAAGAGAGAGAAAATATAACAACTGATCTTTCTATAGTTTGATATATAATGGGAAGAAATTGGATGGGAAGAGAAACTAAAACCAAGAGCATGATTTGAATTCCAGTCACATTTCTTCATTCGTTACTTGTATTTTTCACGACAATGGTGTACTCGTGTTAAGTTAGTGGCACACTTATTTATTTGTGCTATGTTAGAAATGTGACTAAAAGTGTGTTTGTTTATTTATTTCTCTTGGAAGATTGCTAGTCCCATGGGTGTATAAGTGCAGTTGTTTATTCGTGTTGTTGGTCCAACATTCTTGCCACATCTTTTATTAGAACGGTTCTTAGAACGTCGGTTTTTCGACAATGATTCTTGTCACATATGTACTGGAAACTCTTAGGGCACACAGGTGCGAGGGCACACAACTGCAAAGCCCAGCGCCAATACACGATTGCCTCGTGATTCAAGAAGTCATTGGTTCCAGTAGGGTTTCTAAAACTTAGAGTCCTGATACTTACATATTGAGTTTGGAAACTTAACGATTTTGTCATTCATTCATATTTAGTTTTGTTAGTGGAAACTTACCAAAGTTTGAAAAATTCATCAAAACATATGCAAAATGAAGCTTACTTCAAACGCCTCGTGGCAAGCTACACGATTCTGAAAACATAACTTAATTCGAACATTTCATTGAAAATATATGAAAGTGTTAAATTTGGAAGCCAAGACAAAAAACACACGTGAGGGCTTGGTGCCCCACATCCGCATGCCACAGATCCTCTCCCACATTGGTACTTGTTCCTTTGAGACAACAGTCGAGGGATAGAGGCCAATGGGCCGACCTTGAAACATAGGAATAAATATTTAATTAGTTTTTTGCTAGAGCCAAGGCTGATATGTCTCGCTTATGCGAGACGGGAGAACACTTCGCCTCAAGGGCTCGCCTTACTGGACAAGCCCAATAGCGTGACTTTGGGAAGCTTGTATGCACTGGTACAAACTGATTTTAGAATATCCCGAATGTTTTTTCTTTTCGTTTTTCATGTTTTCTCTTTCGCTATTCACCAGGTTTTCTTTCGGTTCCTTTTCTAATTGTTAATCTGTGTTTACTTTTTATTCTCAAATATATGTCGGATACTTTATGTGTATAGGTTGAACATTTTTCGAGGTACACATTCAACATTTTGCAAAATCTGGATTGAACATCTCTCTTAATAAATAATGAACATTTTCAAACACATGTTTGAACATTTACAAATATGCCATGCATATTTTACAAAATCATGGGAATTTTCTTGTTTTGTGTTATGAACGTATGTTTTAAATGGCATGGGCATTTTATATCTGTTATGTACATCTTTCCTAATTTATGTGCACATGTGTTTACATTTCATGAACAATATTTACAAGTTTATGGAAACATATTTTAAATGCACAGACATTTTATAAATTTCATGAAATATTTGTTGAATGGTACAACAATTTTTCAATGGTTACTTGAACGATTCTTATACATTTTCATGAGCTTAAAAAACAATCATGAAAGTAATATTTTAAATGCCACCAACGTTTGTTGAGTGGCAATTGCGTGAACAGATAGTTACATTTCATGAACATGTCTTTAACGGACGATTAACATTCATAGAAATTATGTATATTAATTTTCGTAATATAGGATTATATAAAATATTTTCAAAATATAAGTAAAATAAAAGTGATAATAAAATAAAACCAAACTAGTAAGCTAAGGAAAAAAACTAATTTAATACTAATTTAAGACGGCCTACTAGATGATGTGCCATTTTATACTAGTACTTATAGTTGAAGAGGGCTTATGCGTTAGGTTAGGTGAAGAGTGGTGCATTTAGGCCCTACTTTCTAGTCATGATCAAGGTCGCACGTGCGCACAGATCACTTGTCATCCTGCGCTAGATTCAAGCAATTGATTTGTTTGCTTCGCTTTCAGTAGCTTTGAAAGGATCGAATTTTTTCAAAAATGTTTATGAATTTCCAAAATGTTAGAGAATTTTAAAAAATATTCATGTAACTGAATAAAAATTGGGCATTGGAAAATGTTCACGTATTAATTTTTATCAATTTAAAAACTTTTTGGAATTTATAAAATGTTCGTGAACATAAAAAATATTCATAAACTTTATAAAATTCAAGAAATTATAAAACAATTCACGAATTTTAAAATTGCTGGAAAATATAAAAATGTTCAAGAATTTAAAATACGTTAGGAATTTTTCAAAATTTTATCGTTTAAAAATATACTTTCAAAACCAAAGGTTTCAAAACCAGAGCGTACAACAAAACATGGTTCTGCTGCCGGAGTTCGCTATTAGCTGGCTATATGTTGGGGCCAATAGTGCTCGCAGCTTGTTCCTTCTCTTATGCTTGATTGTAAATTTATTTGAAAATGGGGTCATGATTTTAAAAAATCTCCATGATTTCAAAAAACAATCCATGAATTTGAAAAAATTTGAGAATTAAAAAATATTTCTTAATTAAGAAATATGTTCGTGGATTTTTAAATTGCTTCAGAATTTATAAAGATCCAACATTTTCTAAAAAAAATGATGGTGGATTTTTAAGGAATGTCCAGGAATCCTATATACCTGATTAGTTGATTCCCAGTAACTCGAATTTTCAGAAAAACTGCAGCCCTCCACATCACCAATTGTGCAACTTCAACATCCACTAACACTATTTGTTAGCACATGCATAACCTAATTTAATTGTTGCAACTCCAATGGTCCAGCATGCATGCGTACACTTTGCTCACACACCATTACTTTCAAAAATAATAACTTTTGATTTAGGTCAGTTTGTTCGTCCATAATTCATCCAAAATCAATATTCAAATTCCCGCAGCAATGAACAGGAAAATCACGTGGTTTATAAAACTTCAAAAATCTGATAAAATTTCTAGTTTTGGAAATGATCAATTATTTCAAAAACAGGGTACAAAATTTCAAAAGCTCACATTTTTTAAATGCAGATTTTTTTTGCAAAAGCTCACATTTCAAAAATAAGTAACAGCACAAGTAGTTGTCGCAAAAAGAAGGCAGTTGTTACATTCTTCCTCGATCGACTACCTTTGCACCCGCAAAAAAAACCCACACACTGCACAGGAGGCATGCCCCAACCTGTAGTTGTACTCGGTTCACTTCACGAATAATCATACGAAACTGGAAACACAAAATTAGTACAGTAGCAGAAAAAAAGATGTATGAAGCCTTCACATTAAGATAAAATCCAGACTTGTGCATGCATGGTTCAATGGGTGTGTCCTGCAGGGCCACCTTACTTAATTTATGGACCATTGCAAGTTTAATTCAAGTACCATGGCAAATTTCTTTTTTGTATCATGGCAAAAATAATTTACATACATGGCATTTTTCTTATACAAAGCATGGCAATTATAAGAAAAAATAGAATGGAAATGTTTAATATGCATCTACCATGGCAACTTTGTTCATATTTTCAATACGGCACTACAATGTCTAGTTCATTGACCATGTCATGGCAAAAAAGTTATGTGGATTAAGATATGCCTAATTTTCAAAAATGCATGCCTCACACATCAAAGCAAGTTTTGAGATACTTCATAACCATGGCCGCGACGTGGGAGCCATGTCCTCATGCACCAGCAAGGCGACTGACAAGGCGGCCGCCGAGGAGGAACTCAATGAGGTGCGTCGGGCGGCCTACGCGACATCGGATGTGGTGTTGGATTGGGTGTGCGCCGACACGGACCTCATGTTGGCCAGGGACGATGATCGGTCCAGGACCACTAGGCAGATGAACGCCCGCCGCCGGCACCGGATCAGCGAGCGACCCTACAAACTGGGGATAGACAATTCCGGGTGTTTGGCCCAATACCTCACCTGTAAGGGCAAGAGCGGGCGGCGCGGACTGAATTGCATCCCCGACCCTCGTCGCCAGCTGGACATGACCGATCATTTGTGTGAGGTAGAGCGGTTGCGAAAAATGTCCATTTGTTATTGAAAACTATTCATGTATCTTAAAAAGGGTTGTTTGAGAATTAAAAAATGTACATCATATTTTATTTTAATACGTGTTTAAAAAAATGATCATCATGTTTTAATAATTGTTTGCCACATAGATCTGCATTAAAATTATAGACAGTGGTATTTAATGAAATGTCCAGCGTGTACTTAGAAATAATAATTGTGTATTTATTTTAACTTCCATCATGTATTTTGAAAAAAATCATCAGGTATTTAAAAGTATTCATGTATAACAAAAAGTATTCTTTGAGAATTTAAAAATGTTAATCATATTTTTCAAAAATGTTCATCTTCTATTAAAAAAGTTCACGGCTAGGTCCATATTTTTCTTCGGCCCCTAAAATGAAATCGGATTGCGACGACCCAAACATCAAATTTGTTCATTTCGTCCACACAGTGACTTTCGATATTGGACATGTTTTTATTTGAGTCCATCTTAAGTTTGTTTTTATTCCGTGCCAAAAACTGATGGCAACAGCTAGGTCGCTACGTAGGGGCCTACGCGTGGAATAAGAATCCCCAAACATCAAAGTTGTTCATTTCGACCCCACGGTGTTTGCTTTCTGGGCTCCGGTGTGGCATCAATCTTTTTGTGTGCAACCCAACTAGGTGTGGGCTCAGATGGTTTGACTCAACCAGGTGGCCTCAACAGCGCTCGCTACGCTTCACCATCCAGAAATCATAGCAGAAAAAAAAAGCAAGCTCCTTTTTTTTTTGAATTTTCAAGGGGGGGAGAAGAAATACTCCCCACCTAAATTGTATTCATTGTCGCCTATAGCCTTTGTAGCCTAATACAAGATAGGGTTCGAGCGAACTAGAAGTACAGGGAGGCATAAGAAGAAGAAATAAAGCCAAAACAACACACAGACAACACATGACAAGAGGGGGACACAACACGATCAGGGGCACCACCGGCGCTCGAACTGCAGCGGCGAGCCGAGACTAAACCAGACACTGCACCATCGACGCAATCGAAAAGCACCGGGCAATCAAGACTGCACAACGCTGCGACATCACCTATGTCATGGGGTACATTCGAATGGTCACGCCGGGCCGAGACGACATCACGGCACCTGTGTGCCACCGGTGTAGTCGGAGGGCATCACCAAGCATATAACTCCATAAAGCACACCCAAAAACATCACAACAAGGGGCACCACGGGCGTTCGAACTGCAGCGGCGAGCCGAGACTAAACCATCACACTGCACCGTCGACGCAATCGAAAAGCATCAGGCAACCAAGACGGCACAATGCCGTGACACCACATGTGTCATGGGGTACATTCGAACGGTCACGCCAGGCCGAGAGGACGGCACGGCACCTGTGTGCCACCGGCGTAGTCGAAGGGTATCACCAAGCATAGAACTCCACAGAGCACACACAAAACATCACTAGACTGGGGAATGAAGACAATGCCATCATGCTACCTCTTGAGCACTGCGTTGGTTTTCCCCGAAGAGGAAGGGATGATGCAGCAAAATAGCGTAAGTATTTCCCTCAGTTTTTGAGAACTAAGGTATCAATCCAGTAGGAGGCTACGCGCGAGTCCCTCGTACCTGCACAAAACAAATAAATCCTCGCAACCAACGCAAATAGGGGTTGTCAATCCCTATAAGGCCGCTTACGAGAGTGAGATCTGATAGATATGATAAGATAATATTTTTGATATTTTTATGATAAAAATGCAAAGTAAAATAAATACAAAGTAAATAGCAAAGGAAATAACTAAGTAGTATGATATCAATATGATAAAGATAGACCCGGGGGCCATAGGTTTCACTAGTGTCTTCTCTCGAGAGCATAAGTATTCTACGGTGGGTGAACAAATTACTGTTGAGCAATTGACAGAATTGAGCATAGTTATGAGAATATCTAGGTATGATCATGTATATAGGCATCACGTCCGAGACAAGTAGACCGACTCCTCCCTGCATCTACTACTATCACTCCACTCATCGACCGCTATCCAGCATGCATCTAGAGTATTAAGTTAAAAACAGAGATAACGCCTTAAGCAAGATGACATGATGTAGAGGGATAAACTCATGCAATATGAAGAAAACCCCATCTTATTATCCTCGATGATAACAATACAATACGTGCCTTGCTCCCTACTGGTCACTGGGAAAGGACACCGCAAGATTGAACCCAAACCTAAGCACTTCTCCCATGCAAGAAATCAATCTAGTAGCCAAACCAAACTGATAATTCGAAGACAGTTGCAAAGATAACAATCATACATAAAAAGAATTCAGAGAAGATTCAAATATGTTCATAGATAGACTTGATCATAAACCCACCAATTTCATCGTCTCAACAAACACACCGCAAAAAGAAGATTACATCGAATAGTTCTCCCACAAGAGGGGGAAACATTGTATTGAGATCCAAAAAGAGGAGAAGAAGCCATCTAGCTACTAACTATGGACCCCCGTAGGTCTGAGGTAAACTACCTCACCACTTCATACGAAAGGCTATGGTGTGTTTGATGTAGGAAGCCCTCCGTGATCAATGCCCCCTCTGGCGGAGCTCCGGAACAGGCCCCAAGATGGGATCTCGTGGATACAGAAATTTACCGTGGTGGAATTAGGTTTTTGGCTCCGTATCTGATCGTTTGGTGGTACGTAGGTATATATAGGAGGAAGGAGTACGTCGGTGGAGCAATAGGGGGCCCATGAGGGTGGAGGGCGCGCCCCCTACCTCGTGGCCTCCTCTTTTCTTTCTTGATGTAGGGTCCAAGTCTCTCGGGTCTTATTCGTTGAGAAAATCACGTTCCCGAAGGTTTCATTCCGTTTGGACTCCATTTGATATTCCTTTTCTTCGAAACCCTAAAACAGGCAAAAAATAGCAATTCTGGGCTGGGCCTCCTGTTAATAGGTTAGTCCCAAAAATAATATAAAAGTGGATAATAAAGCCCAATAATGTCCAAAACAATAGATAATATAGCATGGAGCAATCAAAAATTATAGATACGTTGGAGACGTATCACATCACGATGGAAACGACGGGAAGCGTCGCTGCTATCTGGGCCAGCAGCAGGCCGACCAAGGATTTCTCCCCATTCCCAGTCACATCCGCCACGTGACAAGTCACAGAGAAGCCGCCAATAGCGCCGGGTAGCGCTGAAATGGATGGGCCCAGATCCAGGTGAATCCTACTAGCGGAGCGACGCCGACAGGCACCCTTGACGCCGAGGGCACCAGCGAGGATCACAAGTGTGGAGCCCCTAGCAGGTGAAGCCACGGACAGTGGCTGCCCACCAGGGGAACTGGGAGGTGGAGGGCTCTAGAGTCGCAGGAGCCACGATGCCACCTTCATTTGCGAGCACGCGTCGAAGCACGATGATGACGGAACAGGGGACAGTGGAGGCGGGAGACACGGCGGCAGAACAGCAGTCGGCGACGGCGAGCAGTTGAGGGTGGGAGGCGGCGGAGCCTGACGCAAGGACGCGGAGTAGGGGGCAGGGCGCAGCGCCCGGAGCAGTAGAGAACGACAGGTGGAACCTCCCCCGAGGCAGCCACGAGGCAGCCACAGCGGCGCACCAGTCAGATCTGAAGGGAGGGCGGCGGCCGACACCGGGGGAGCGACCAGAGGGAAGCCGAAGCCCAGATCTGATGGGGCTCGACACGGAAGAGGGGGCGGGCAGTAGGGCAAGCACGTGTGCGCGGGACGGATCCCACTGCCGCCAGCTGTCACCGCGCTTTGCGGGACATCGTTTTGCTGGTGGAGGCGGGGCGGGGGGGGAGGGGGGGGGGGGGGGGGGGGGGGGGGGGGAAGCTCACACAGCACTGTTCTGGTAGACTAGGAAAAAAACGTAAATTCGGAATAATGTTCATGAATTTAGAAAATATACATCCATTTGAAATAATAATTGTGAATTTTAAAAATGTTCATGGATTTAGAAAAAAAGTTTATGAATACTTTTAGCATGCGCCAAGATATAGAAAATTTTGGATTCCAGAACTACAATACAAGCAAACTGTGACGCCTTCATCCTTTCTGATATATTGAAATAAACCATGAGATTTACATAAATGAGAAAGTGTTGCTGCGGCGAACTCTGTGTGTGCTGAAAAATCACCGACTTGACGAGATAGGATTGGAGGAATCTTCTCCGTTATACATTCTCTGGTTTCATGTTCGTCCACGTAATCTTACCGCCTGGTAGTTCCGCCGGGTTTGCAATATAAACTCACCGCCTGGTCAATTTCCTTGAACATTCTTACGCTGGTGAAAACGCACGTCTCATTGACGTGCAGACGCCAGGTCTTCCTCACGGAGCATGCGTGTTCTTACATGCAAAACTGGCGATGATCAGTTACACACCGGTACCTACAAGAGGGCTAGCTAAAGACGAGCACAAGCTATATATACACATAGCATGCTTGCACATGCAGTCAGTCGTACATGACTGATACAGAAGTTAGATCAAATGTTGAAGCCGGCGGCATCATCTTCCTCGTGTGCCCGATGTTGGGCGATCATCGCAGCAGTGCTGATCCTGTGCGCCCCACACGCTGAGCTTGTCCAAGGAGGTACTTAAGCATGCATGCGTAAACACATGGCATGCAAAATCTCCATGTCTTTCACTAAACTCTGCTGTGATGTGATAGACCGATGTATTTCGTTCGTGTTTGCAGGTGGAAGGCCGGTGCCGGCCCCTCCTGCTCCTGTAGCGCAGGTGAGCCCCCATGGGAGATGCCCTAGTTTCCCTGTCTGCAACAACAATCCATCGCCTTCGCCGCCGCTTGCTCCTACTCCTCCCGCAGTGCCAGCGGCCAGACGTAATTAATTTAGCTTTGTTATTAGTTGCAGCTTCGGCCTTGGGCGGCAGGCCGATTGCAGAAATTTCACCATTTAATTACAAGTCAAGTCAGGTTGCAATACGACTTCAGATTATGGTACAGTACTTGTTTGTAAGGCAGATTAATTTGCCGACATATATACTTTCATCAATATTATATGATCCTACACAAGGTTTAGAATTCTATTCATACTAAGAAACGAAATGTTATGCTCTTCAACGTGGACTTTGGGAAGGCATATGATAAAAATTAAGTGGCCTTTCATGCAGAGTGTTAACTCTGAAGGGAATCCCATGTCAATCAAATGATTGGATAATCAAAACTATGAGAGAAGGGCATGTTTGTATAGAAGTAAATGATGGTGTAGGACCATACTTTCTTACTCTGAATGGTTTAAGACGAGGTATTCTCTCCCATTTGCTTTTTAATCTTGCTGTCCATGCTTTGGTTATTATTTTAAATAATGCCAAAAAGCACGGGTAAGTCAAATGAATGATGATTGAATACAGCGAGGGAGGTGTAAACATGTTGTAATATGCAGATGATATGATATCCCTCCTTCCAAATGATATATAGGAAAATAAAGATTGGGGTCTAGTGGGCGCGTCACCAGATTCTCGCCACGAGGCTCAGGTGTCTACTGTTGATTGGTCTCCAAAAGGTTCGAGTGGGGTTGACTCAGCTTCGCCTTAGTCCCAACCTAGAGAGCATATCCTGTGCACCCAGAGTTTTTGTGCTGCCAGTGCATCAAACATCAAAGGCTTGTACTATGAGTTCTCAAAAATTCTGAAAATAATTAAGTTAAAGAAATAGCATACATCTTTCCTGCAAAAAAATAGAGAAGTAACATACATCTAAAATGTTACAAAATTTCAGTCATAAATTCAACTCACATAAAGAGAAACAAAAATAACAAATCATGCTCTAGTAGTGCAAGCGGAACAAATTCCCAGCCCTGTATAAATTAACAAAATTCAGTTTAAATTCAACCCACATGTTAATGAATGTTGTTAATTTAACCTCGGCCATTTCATCGACATATTCCCTGCACCTTCGGGTGCAGCTTCGTGTATTTCCGCCGGTTTGCAATGTAGACTCACCACCTGGTTAATTTCCTCTAATAGTCATACATGGCTGGGTGCGTCACTTGATATTATGGTACAATACTTGTTTATGTGGAGTATTTGCCAACATATATACTTTCAACAACATAATGATCCTACACGAGGTTTTGAATGTTGTTCATGCTAAGAAACAAAATGCTATGTTTTTCAAAGTGGACATTGGGAAGGCATATGATAAAATTAAGTGGACTTTTATGCACATAGTGTTACTCTCAAGGGATTCCCATGTAAATCAAATGATTGTATAATCAAAACTATGAAAGGGGGTCATGTTGGTATAAAAGTAAGTGATGTTGTACGACTGTACTTTCTTACTCTTAATGGTGTAAGACAAGGTATTCTCTCCCCCCTTTGCTTTTCAATCTTGCTGCTCATGCTTTGGTTATTATTTTAAATAATGCCAAAAAGCATTGGTATGCCAAATGAATGATGAGTGAATATAGTGAGGGAGGTGTAAACATGTTGTAATATGCAGATGATATGATATCCTTCTTTCAAGATAAATTTTATGTGCTTTTGAACTGATTTCAATTTTGAAAATAATTTTTCATAAGAGTGAGACATTCTTATTTGGAGATGTTATGAATAGATAAGAGGATTATAGGAAAATCTTTACTTGTCAATTGGTCAATTGGGGGAGCTACCTATGAAATACACGGGAGTTCCACCTGATAAGTGAGAATAAGAAATAAAGATTGGAACCATGTTGAAATAGGTGTGCCTGCTGGCAAGGTAGGATGCCAAACAATTTTGACAGACTTGTCTTTGTGCAGTCTAGTTTAAGTAGCCGGTCTTTCTAAGTTAGCAATGGAGCAAGCGCGAGGGGGGGGGGGGGGGGGGGAATCTAAGCGAGCGAATGGAGCAAGGAGCCGAGCTAAGAGAATGGGAGAGCTTCATTGGCTGGCCCATGTTAGGGCATCCACAATGTTTAGAGGTTGTATGGCTTCTAAGCTAGGGTCCACATGCATTCCTCTAGACTTTGCCCAAAACTGTGTAGTATATGAAGTTTAGTTTGGCCTCTAAAGTGGACCAATGGCAGGCACCATGCAATTAAAAAATAGGTTTTTTCAATCAACCAATCTAGCATACATCATGCACCAGTGAGCATGACAAGTAGGGACACAATATTAATTTAGTTTGAAAAGAAAGATGGAGGCGCCTCTTAGCTTGGAGTCGATGCTAACCATTTTAGCTTGGAGGAAGACATTTGCAGTGTATGGCACCGGCCTCCAACTCATAGAGGCGGGAAAAGGGCACATTGTGGATGCTCTTAGTGTTATAGCAGCAATTCCATGGTTCCAGCGTGAAATAAGATCTCCCAAGGGGCGCACACAACGACCACAGGATGACACCGATATCGGAACATGTAAGGGCACCATAACCACGCACTAAGAAACTACACCCTCTTCTCAGAACAAATGCAGTATCCAACAACACCCCAACATGATATGCAAATGAGAAACACACCAGCAGTAAATAATTAAAACTGAAGCCAACATAGACCAGACCAAAACCAAAGAGCTGACTGCAACAAACTGCTAGAGAAAAAAGAGTTAACCCCATGATGTTAAAAGGAACTCTCATGCTACCTAACGTATGAGATGTTGTGCCGTTGGAGGTATTATACGATTGTTATAACAAAAAAGCATTCATTTTAAAATAATATCAATGGAACTAATATATATCAACAATGTTGATGAAATGTAGACACGCATATATAGACAACAATAGTTTTATTTTCTAGAATATGGTACCAGCATACATGAGAAATTACTATATTGGCAATAAAAGCACATATTATTACAGTATTAATAGGATAATATTGAGTTTGTAATGAGGAATATTCTTAGAGATAGAGAAAAGTCAAAATTCGATAATCTTTTCCGCGTCATTTAAGTATTCCATTCATGTCAGTTGGACTGCCATGCCGTGGTCAACAATCACACTGGAATGCCGTGGTATGTTGAATCCGCACTAAGAGGCGATACTCAGAGTAAGACACGCACATTTACTTAGTGTATGCCGTTTGGTAAAAATGCATAAGTGCATTATACATCACTAAATAGTGATGGACCTAAAGACTTCCCTTAGAGAAGGTACAATCTGGACAAATCCCACTCAGGCTACATCTCAAAAAAAAAAGAATTGTTTATTACTCCCTCCGCCCCATAATATAAGAGCGTTTTGACATAGAAATTCTGCCGGAGTACGTGAAGAAGTTGTTCTTTGCTGAGAGTCACACATCCAGATGCAGTTTGCACGCGGACATTAATTATTACTCCACTTGTTTCCTCTCACGCGGTTTTCTTGAAGAAACACGCATTATTGAAAAGACACGTCTCGTTGACGTGCAGTCGTCCTTGCTGCCCGTAAGCGGACCGGATGTGAGCTTTTGCATGCGGAAGTGACGGTCACTTACGCACTAAGGTTACCAACAAGCTATGTATATATATATATACAGACACATGCAAGGATGAAGCATCCGTCCACAATTAAAACAGAGAGATCCATCAACTATGTTGAAGCCGGCGACATCATCTTCCTTGTCCGCACGATGCTGGGCGATCGTCGCAGCTGCACTAATCCTGTGCGCCGCGCCGGTTGAGCTTGTCCAGGGAGGTAATCAGCCATGCATAGACGGATGATAGTGAATATCCATGACTTCACCGAACTTTCTGCTGTGATTGATACATACTCCCTCCGTAAACTAATATAAGAGTGTTTAGATTACTACTTTAGTGATCTAAATGTTTTTATATTAGTTTACATAGGGAGTACTACTGTACGTATCACGTACGTGCGAACCGATGTATATCTCTTTATGTGTGTGCAGGTAGAAGGCCGTTGCAGAAACCTCCTCCTCCTATTGCGAACGAGGGTAGACATGCCTGCCCTAGGAATAAGCACCCTTGCGACCAGGACCCGTCCCCGCCACCGCCGCTTCCTCCAACCCCTCCGGCAGATATACCTCCTGCAGGTGGAAGAACGTTGGGGGCGCCTCGGCCTCCCACAGCTCACTGGGGTCGCAACCACCGCTGCCCTTGGGGCAGGTACCCCTTGTGCGACCCCAACCCATCGCTGTCGTTGCCGCTTCCTCCTACTCCTCCAGCAGTTGCAGCAGACGCAGCTCCTACTGGAAGCCACACATAGTGCCAGTTAATTTTAACCGTGGCTTATGCAAAAGCTGTAGTGACAATAAGTCCTGACAAGTCTGGTTAAAATTAGCCAATAAGAACAAAGCCATCCAGTTCTTTTTAGCTTCTCGTCTTTAGCTTATTTTCTGATATACCCGAAAAAGTCTGTAATAACCCTATACTGTAAATCTGTTATGTTTAAATGACATTTGTGTATTTCGTAGTGTTTTGTCACACGGACAGGCCTGCACACGGATAACTTAAAATACGTAGATAACAGAATATCATGTCGTACTGCACCACATCTTCTTTATTCTGGAGGTTTGGAGGGTTTGCGGACGAATTTTCGTACATATGTCTTCTTCACGTTCGTCAGTTCCAAATTCACAAATCTAGTTCGATACATCCAAATGCAGCCCTAGGAAATTTTGAGCTTTTTATTGATCCCCACTTTTGAACATCTCTCTAGTAGGCCGGCACGATCAGCTTGTTGAAATTCCACGGTCTCACTTGAATAGTGCACATGATCGTAGTACGGTCTAGGGATATTACAAACTGCGAGTGCATTAATACTAATACTATATGAAGAAACAATCAATATCCACAAATACTTTTTGATATAAAAAGATATCATAGACTTTCTTGAGAAATGAAGGTTGAATGTGGACAACCACTTGCTCGAAACACAACATCTTTGTTGACTGCTGACATAGGGAACTTTGACTATGTGAGCAAATATAGGTATATATATGCTTCTACGCTGGCAGGAAGAGATCATAGTTACTCAAAAACTTCTCCTGGTCCTAGCTACCATTCCTTGTGCGAAACACTGAGAAGCGCTGGGACGTGATCATGGAGCGCTCTTCCACCCACGTTGGTCTCTTGTTGGCTCTCCTCGTATGCTGTTCCATGGCATCCTCGGCGCCGGCGGCGGCAGCCCGAGGTAACTAACTACATTGAATTGTTGTTTCGTGCATACTCTTTTCCACGAGAAACAAAAAGGAACTAATGTGTTTGGCTGGCTTATGTGCATGCAGCTTTTGTGGACGGAAACCGTGAGGGAGAACGTCCTCCAGCGCCATGGGCCTTAGGCACGAGGTCAGCGGGGTGTCCAGGATGTGCAAGCACTTCGTCGCTGCCGGCGACGGTCAGACTTGTGCCACACCGAAAGAACCTGCAGGTTGCTGCAAACGTCGGCTTTTACGCACGAATCACATGTGGAAGTTTTCATTGTACTTCCTCTGTAAAGAAATATAAGATCATTTAGATCATAGTTTAGTGATTCAAACCATTTTATATTTCTTTACAGAGGAAGTATGTATACAAGTATCATGCACACCCATGTTAACACTCTCGCTATCTTTGTCCTCTTTTCTATGCACATATTTGAATTTAATATAAAAAAAATACCATAGAATAATTGTTCTATGGTTCTTGGCTCAAAAAAGTGGTTCTGCTATCATTGGCATTGCCCAGAAGTGGCAAGCCCGGTGCCTTCATGATCATTACTTGCGTATTCTGGCCAGCGTCAACAACGGGATCCTCGCCATCATCGCTGTTATTGTCACCATATCCTTATTTCCCCACCTCTCCATCCTCATCCTCCTCCTTCATTTTCTCGTCGTCACCATCAGCTTCTTTTGAATCGTTTCGAGTTACCTGCCATGGGAACCAGCGGCGCAGGATGTTGCAACGTAGCTGACACAGTGACTAAATTGCTGTGCCATTTCATCATTGTCGACTGGCGTCACCAGATTGCTAAGCAAATAGATCATGCTGCAAGGGAAATCCCCTACGAGATTTTCAACCATGTTCCACAGTAGTGGGAAAGAAAAAAGGAAAGGAAAGAATAGAGAGGCAGATAAAAAAATAATAAAATGGATTATACCTTGACGTAGCAATTGGGCTTCATGTTGACATCCATGAAAATGTCCTTAAGCCTTCTGTAATTGAGTAGCCATGTATATGTTTTTTTAGAAAAGGAAGATGACCCCCGGCCTCTGCATCTGGCGATGCATGCGGCCACATTATTAATTATTCATACAAGACCTTACAAAGTCATACAACAGTAAGACTAAAGCCACCGTCTAGGCAATAACTGTCGCTATTCCTATCGAATTAATGAAGGGGCGCTGAAAATCTGGGCCTAATGTCAAACAGACCTCACAGCCAAACCTAACATCTAAGACCCGAGGTCGTAACCAGGACGCCTGCCGGGTATGGGTCACCCACCAGTCCGGCACACTTCTTAACCAGGACATCTGCCGGGTATGAGGCCGCCGCAGCCACCTGCCGCCAATCCATCTTTAGTATTGTACTGCTGCATTAACCTTGCCTGGTCTAGCAGCCGTCGGCGCCACCGCGATGTCAGACAACGCCACCATCCCGCGCTCGTCCATCATCACACGCCCACCGGCGACACTCCGCTGCTCCATGCCGCTGAGACTCGCTGTTGTCGACGTGTCCGATACCACGCGCGCTCCTCCTCTTGTCCTCTCCAGCCAACACTTGTTCCAAAATGATGCCCTTAGGAAGGAGAACAACATCGAAAGTCGCCATTGTCCGATCCGGTATATCCAGATCTATGGTTTCCCCCGGAACCATCCGACCAGGTTGACGTGGCCAGCAACGACGATGCCTTGAGATGGGAACGACGTGCGAGACACCGCTATCGTCCGCCATGATCACGGTCAGGCGCGATTTTCACCGGAAGCCACGTCATCCCGATCTCGCGGTTGGCTGGAACCGAGCGGAGTCTCGCCACGTAGACGAACGCCGACTTCGGTAAACCGGCGGAGATCCGACGTCTCCTCACCGGTCCCTCCACGCGCCGCCGGTCGGCTGAAGGCCGCCCCGCGGCGGATCCGATCGGGGTTGGATCCGTAGTCGCCGCCACCACCATCTTCGTGTAGATCAGGCACCCCATCGGATGGGGCGCTGCCACCGCCGCCATCCATCCCAGGGTCTTTGCTCCGCCGGCAGATGACGCTTCGGCCACCGCCCCACAACAAGGGATCGCTGCCCCAGCCACCGCCTTCAGATCCCACGAGAAGGACCACCCCTGCCGCCTCCGATGGGATCTTGCCGCGTCCACCCGCCTAGGTGCCTTCGGCGCCGGGCCCGCCGCCACCGCGGCCCTCGCCGGCGGCATGTGAAAAACAAAATTTTCAATAAACATCATGCCCGTTGTTGAAGGACCCATCACCTTTTGTGTCTGCCGTGGCAACCTTATCGACGAGCTCGTTTGTCCAAGTGACTACATCGAAGCATTCAAGGTGCACATTGATGTCAAGCAAATTGACATCTAAGATGTCGACGTACATATTCTACTTCATGAATGCAAATACTTGTATAATGCAACTAGTATGGGTATTGAATTACTGTGGCGGAGCTGCTGGAACTACTCTCAGACAGGAACTCCACCTGCCTCTGCATCATTTGGACACACACAACCATATTATTAAACATGAATCAAGTTTAAGTCACCGAGTTCCAGACAGTAAAACAAATAAATAAAAACACAACCATTACTGGCCGAACCCGAGATTACATAGCTCATACACATAATCTACGAGAGGCTCGCCATCCAAACTAATTAAATAAATCCTGTGCAACCTATTCCAGACGGCTGCACCTAGAGCGCATAAGCTTCCACGCGTCCACATGCTGCAGTGATGACTACATATAGGTTGAAGCCATAGATAAGCTACAACAACTCTTTTATTTGAAACGCCAAGAACTTTGACCGGCCATTAAGTGAACTGTCTCTATTAAGACGATTCTTCAGAGTAGGTACTACATAATATCCGATATCTACGTATATATATTTATACCTGCGACGTCTTTGCGCTGCACAAGTCTTGCACACAAAACTTCTCTCTGCCGTTGTCATAGAGCCAATTGGAATTACTTGGAAAAAAAGGTGTTCATATGATGAGATCTTCCTCTTCTTCCATGGTACCAACCATGGCAATCCTGGCCATCACACTCATACCCTGCTCCCTGCCATGCTCAGCTGACATCCAAGGTAATTTGTTCTACTAGACTAACAACTTCTTTTTTGCGAGAACTACTTGGTTCACTCCACAGAAGTAATGTAATGTATATATTCTGCATATACACTCGGTTAACTTGTGGTGTGCATGCATGCAGTTCATACGGAGGGAACCCGTGAGGGACAGAGCCCTCCGGCGCCACAGGCAGCACCACGCCAGGGTACGGCATACCGCCGCCGCCCCAGCACTACGCCGCGGGCACCTGCAGTGCTGCACCGCAAGACCCTGCAGCAGGCTGTTCCAGTGCCACCGATGTGATGGACTATACTAGCGCGCGCTCAGAAAGTTTATCGTTTTTGTTGGCAGAGTGAAGAACTGCCAGTGCCAGCGATATGTTACTAACTCCAGAAAACTAAGTATGGAGATGCATGGCTCTAGCGTTCTTTTATAAAAAACAAATCTTTCAGTAAGATGGCTATATTCATCGTTTCTTAATAATCTGTAAGAGTTTTAAATGTCAAGTACCTATTGTTAATGTTATGTATGTTCCGTCACAAAAGAATGAAGTAGATCAGATTTTTTGCAACATGGAAAATTTGTTTGTTTGCAACATGGAAAACTACTTTTTTGTGGGACCATTGCAATTTAATTTCATTGAGCATGGCAAATGTAGTTTATGGATCACGGAAATTGGCATGTCTCCAATTTTTGTCATGGCAATTTTAGTTTTCATGAAATCCGATATTCAAATTCATATTCAATGTTGGCAAAGTTGTCGTGTGAAAAATAATATTGTCGGCAAATTCATATGGTACCATATAACCAATTCACCAAGGCAAAAATTGTTGAAGGCAAATTTAGTAATGGACCCATGGAAAATTTAGTAACTTACCCTGGCAAATCTAGTTTATGGACTGTGGAAATTTCATTAATTGACCATGGAAAATTTAGTTAATGGATCGTGGCAAATTTCACTTTTATTTAACATTGCGATTTGAGTACATTGCCCATGGAAAATTTTATCCTGTCTCATGACAAATATTCACTTTTTGGAACCCATTGCACTGCAGGTGATACATCCTGAAAATTGCAAAGATATATAAAACTGAAATTATTAAATTGCAATGTCCAAGACACACAAGCACTTGTTTTTTAGGGAATCTTAAAATAAATTGATTGATCAGGCCAGGCCTTTGTGTGTGGACTGTGGGCATGCTCCAGCGAGACAGTAACCTTTTATTATTCGCAAAAAAAAAAGACAGTAACCTTTTACGTGGGCTGTTCCAAGCTAGTGAAATGAAAAAAAATTTAGAACAAACCGAGCATGGGCTGTTCCAAGCTAGCGAAAAAATTTGGAACAAGCTGAACCTTTTTATATGGGCTGCTACTGGCTTGAGAAAAAAGTTTCGACTCAAACAATACTTGTTTTGAGGCACCTGACCATTAGCAAAACTGGCAGAAAAAACATGCTGTGGGAAATTCAACTGGAAAAACAAGTCTTGTAATAAGCTAGCAATTCGAAGAAACTCTTATCTTTTTTTTCTGTGGTGCCAACAAGCTGCATGATAGGTATAGCCGATAGTGTTGACTCCTTGGTCCATACAAGACGAGGGAGGAATATCTTTCCACAGTGCTCGCCACCAATTATTTGTTCTGAAGCTAAAATTTCCAAAGATGCCCTGCCTGTTGACCCAAGGGAAGACTTTGACCATACATAATTCCCCGAGACCAAGAATATAGACTAGAAATATAGACTGTAGTCAGAGTGCGCGTAGGCAGTTGTATTTGCGTTACCTACTATATAAAACAAGACATGCATGCACAAAGAGAACACACATGAGAAGCTGTGACAGGAAGGAGAACGCATCATGAAGCGTTCTACTTCTCCTCCGCCCTTGGTACGCGGCGTTGTGATCCTTGCTCTGATATGCTGTTCCCTGTCATGCTCGGCGGCGGCAAGAGGTAACCAATGACTACTAGCTAGTAAACCCACGTCGGCACATCATATGTGTACAGTGGCGGAGCTAGATGCAGATTACGCCTGGGGCTGTGCTACTCCTCTAGTCCTCGCTTGTGTTTATTTTCCCAAGTTGGAAGCGAGTTCACAGCCACACGCCATGCAAAATTCTTGATTGTAGGTGGGACGTTGCTACCCCATATCATTTTCCAACACGTCCTACGACCATCAGGCGCCGAACTAGTTGCAACCGAAGTCATTCTGCAGGTTTCTTCAAAAGCCATGTTGTAAGCAGATTTCACAGAGAAGGCTCCCAATCTTCCGGGTCCCCATGCAAGCACATCATCTCCAAGTCTTGGCGAGGCTCTAATTTTTAGGATCTCTGTAACATCACATGGCAAGAAAATAGACTGCAACAAATTTACATTCCATGAACCATTGTTGTTGAGCAGCTGGGAGACAAAGCGGAACCGACACGTGCCCTGTGGCGAGATAGGTTTATATGAGAAAGGCCTTGGAATCCAATTGTCTTGCCAGATTCTTATCTGCTGGCCATTGCCGACTCTCCAGATTAGCCCCTTCTTCAAAAGATCCAAGCCATGAGAAATCGCCGTCCACGTGGACGAGGCGTTACCTGCGAACACAGTGTCCTCTAGCTTCCCATTTGGATAATACCGAGCTTTAAGAAGTTGAGCACATAGGCTATCCGGTTTTGTCAATAGTCTTCATGCCTGGCGCGCGAGTAGTGCTTGATTGAATATCCGAAAGTCCTGAAACCCAGCTCTGCCTTTACATTTTGGCTGCTAGAGTTTTTGCCAAGCCTTCCAATGAACCTTTCGTTTTCCTTCCCTCGAACCCCAATAGAAGTTCCTCATCATGTTTGTTAAATCATCCCACACAGAAAAAGGCAGTTTAAAAACACCCATAATATATGTAGGAAGTGCTTGCGCATCTGATTTAATAAGAACTTCCCTGCCTGGCTGAGCAAGATGGCCATCACCCCATTGGACAAGTCTTTTCAAGAGTTGTGCTTGTAAATTTTGAAACTTGCCTTTGGACATGCGACCATTGGGTGTTGGAAGACTCAAGTATTTCTCCTCGAAACCAGCATTCCGAATATTCAGAGTATCTCTCACCTCCTCCTCAAGATTGGTAGGGCATGCTTCACCGAACATGATTGAACACTTATTATAATTTAGAAACTGGCCTGTAGCTCTAGCATAAAGGTCAAGACAAGACTTAATTCTTTCCTCTTGTAGACGATTTGCTTCAAAAAACAATAGTGTATCATCTGCGAACAAAAGATGAGAGATTCCCGGAGCCCTACGACAAATTTTCACTGGCAAAATAATTCCAGAGTTCACCCTATTTCTGAGAATAGAAGATAGACCATCAGCGACGAACAGAAATAAGAACGGGGAGAGTGGATCACCTTGCCGAAGCCCACGCGACGGTGCAAATGAATCCAAGGAGGATCCATTTAATTTTACAGTATATCTCACCGATGTGACACAGGTCATAATCCAGTCAATCCATCGATGTGAAAACCCCATCTTTTGCATCACTTGCCTGAAGAAATTCCAATCAACCCGATCATATGCCTTTGATAGATCCACTTTGTAAGCACAAAATCCCTTAGTAGGATCCTTCTCCTGTTTAATATGGTGGATGCACTCAAATGCAATCAGGGCATTGTCAGTTATCATCCTACCAGATATAAAGGCACTCTGCTCAGGAGAAATTATATCGTCCAGGAGAGGACGCAATCTATTAACCAAACATTTGGAAACAATCTTGTAAATAACATTGCATAGGCTAATAGGCCAGAAATCGGAGACCTTGACTGGATTCGCAATTTTCGGAATAAGAATGATAGATGTCTCATTAACACCATCCGGCATAATACCAGTTCTGAAAAACTCCTTCACTGCTTTAATTATATTAGTCTTCACCACACCCCAATTCCTCTGAAAGAATCTTGCTGGAAAACCATCTGGCGCAGGGGCTTTTATAGGCCCAATTTGAAAAAGAGCATCCGAAATTTCCTCATCCGAAAATTCGCTACAAAGTTTAACATTATCATCATCTGAAACAACTAAATTAAAAAGATCCAAAACCTCCGTGGCATCAAGGGTTGCGTCAGCAGCAAAGATGTCATGAAAATAAGACGAGACTACATCACCCATGGCTTGAGCATCTTTGTGTACAGTACCATTAGCATCATGTATCTCAGTGATTTTATTTTTTCTTGCTCTCCAAACCGCCTTACTCTGGAAGAACTTCGTGTTTCTATCACCTTCTTTCAACCAAGTGATCCTTGATCGTTGTAACCAAATCATCTCCTCCTTGTACAGTAATTCATTGAGTTTATCCGAAACCTCTTGGATTTCTGCACTATCTGCATTCATATTCATTAGTTCCTCTAGCCGGGTTCTTGTTTTATTAATGTCCCTTGTGATATTACCAAACTTTTTACTGCTCCACTTCTGAAGGGACACCATAGTGTCTCTCAAAGCTTTATTGACATGGCCTAGATCATCCATCACTGCATAGGCCTCCCAAGCCTTGCGGACTAATTCTGGTAGCCCGACGTCTCTTTCCCAAAATATCTCATACCTGCGTGGATGCACATTACGTTGTTCCTGGTCCGGGGCACCCTTGAGCAATAACAGCACATGATCAGAACATGGAGACGCAAGGTGCCGCACACTGTAAAAAGCAAACAGGTTCCGCCAAGAATTTGTAGCCACCGCTCGATCTAAACGGACTCGCACGTTTGCTGCACCAGACCTCATATTGTCGTAGGTATAGGGCACACCTGAAAAACCCAGGTCCACTAAATCAAAAAGCATCAAAGTATCCCGGAAAGCTGCCATTTGTGGTTCAGGGCGGGTTGTAAGGGACATATGTTCAAAACTCCACAACGCCTCATTAAAATCTCCGATTACTAGCCAGGGTAAATTAGATTGTGCACTTAAGATGTCTATTCTCCACCCTAGGCTCTCCATACACCCCGGTCAATCTCCATGGCTTACCGTTCGGTTCAGTTATGACAGAAACATCAATGTACCGTTCATCCTTCCCCAGCAAAGTAACTTGATATGATTCATGTCAGTATAACGCCAAACCACCACTCATGCCCGAGCTATCCACACCTTCAAAACCCTTAAGGCCGAGACGACCCCTATATCTCCTCATCTTACTAACTTTCCGTCGAGTTTCACACAAAAACACAAATTTGGGGGAATGCGACTGCACCATCGTCGCCAAATCTCGAACTGTCCGGGAATTCCCCCCTCCCCGGCAGTTCCAACTCAGGGCATTCATTGTCCTGGGTGGCGCCCCTCTAGGGAGCCCGCCAAAACATCATTATCGTTGCTAATAACAGATCCATCCTCTCCCTTTACCTTCTTCCTCACATTTTCTTTGGGTGTATTAACAGCAGCCGGATCCGATATTACAGTCTCTGGATCCTCAACAATCTCGTCGCTGTCCAGGGCATCCTTGGAGCCTCCTTGGTGTACTGGAACAATAGCCAAACTCGTACCCAAGTCACCAGGGGCACTTACTATATCATCCGGTCCTCTCTTCCCATGCATATTTAGCAAATTACTTCTCACGTCTTGGCTTGATAGAATAGTATTTGTTGCACCTGGATCCTCAATCTCCATCGCTGTCTTACCCATAGATCTTGTGTTTAACACACTGTTATACCTCCAGTTATTCACAGGGATCCCATCCGAATTAGTTGCATCATTGGGCGGCGCACCTCTGCCAACACCCCGACCGAACACTGCTCCACCTCTGCCTCTTCCACCCCCTCTACCTGATCCACGACCACCTCCTCCTCCTCGCCATTCATCTGCCAATATGAAATCACCCCATTCAAACTTAGACACATCATGCTCACCGGTGCCACACTCCTCATACCAGTGGCCCAACAAACCACAATTGTTACAGAAAATTGGAAGTTTCTCATATTTAACCATATACCAGTCCTTCTTTCCCCCCCCGTGTGATGGAGACAAAGCGCTCAAGCTTTTTGCTGACATCAAGATTAGCTCTAACACGGACAAAATCACCAACATATCCAGCCGACAACTGAATTTGCACCTCAAGGATCTTCCCCAATTTCCTGCACATACCTTTGATCACCGGCTCATTCAAGTAATTGTCCGGCAGACCAAAAATTCTAGCCCACACAGCTACTTTATCCAGGACTATCGTTCTAGGATTTGTATAGCCGTCATACTCCAATAGAATTACTGCTTGATTCCTGAATAACCAAGGTCCCTGAGCCATTGCCATGTTCCAATTGTTGGAAATATGCCCTAGAGGCAATAATAAATTAATTATTATTATATTTCCTTGTTCATGATAATCGTTTATTATCCATGCTAGAATTGTATTGAAAGGAAACTCAGATACATGTGTGGATACATAGACAACACCATGTCCCTAGTAAGCCTCTAGTTGACTAGCTCGTTGATCAATAGATGGTTACGATTTCCTGACCATGGACATTGGATGTCATTGATAACGGGATCACATCATTAGGAGAATGATGTGATGGACAAGACCCAATCCTAAGCATAGCACTAGATCGTGTAGTTCGTATGCTAAAGCTTTTCTAATGTCAAGTATCATTTCCTTAGACCATGAGATTGTGCAACTCCCGGATACCGTAGGAATACTTTGGGTGTGCCAAACGTCACAACGTAACTGGGTGGCTATAAAGGTACACTACGGGTATCTCCGAAAGTGTCTGTTGGGTTCGCACGAATCGAGACTGGGATTTGTCACTCCGTGTAAACGGAGAGGTATCTCTGGGCCCACTCGGTAGGGCATCACCATAATGTGCACAATGTGATCAAGGAGTTGATCACGGGATGATGTGTTACGGAACGAGTAAAGAGACTTGCAGGTAACGAGATTGAACAAGGTATCGGGATACCGACGATCGAATCTCGGGCAAGTATCGTACCGCTAGACAAAGGGAATTGTATACGGGATTGATTGAGTCCTTGACATCGTGGTTCATCCGATGAGATCATCGTGGAACATGTGGGAGCCAACATGGGTATCCAGATCCCGCTGTTGGTTATTGACCGGAGAACGTCTCGGTCATGTCTGCATGTATCCCGAACCCGTAGGGTCTACACACTTAAGGTTCGGTGACGCTAGGGTTATAAACGAAGTTTATATGTGGTTACCGAATGTTGTTCGGAGTCCCGGATGAGATCCCGGACGTCACGAGGAGTTCCGGAATGGTCCGGAGGTAAAGATTGATATATTGGACGAAGGGTTTTGGAGTCCGGGAGTGTTCCAGAGGTACCGGGTGATGACCAGCATGACCGAAAGGTGTTTCGGGAGCCCCGGCAAGTGTTGGGGGGCTTCATGGGCCAAGGGAAGGGGGCAAACCAGCCCACTAAAGGGCTGTGCGCCCCCCTCACCTAACCCCACGTGACCAGGGGGTTTGGGGCGCCCCATCTAGGGTTCCCACCTCCTGGCTTGGGGGCCAAGTCACCCAAGGGGGAGATCCCATCTGCCCTGGCCGCCGCCCCCCTAGGGGAAACCCTAGGGCGCCTCCGCCTCCCCCTTGCCCCTATATATAGTGGAGGTTTTGGGGCTGCACATGACACGAGATGAGTTCCTCTCCCCGTTGGTGCAGCCCTACCTCTCTTTCTCCTCGTCTCCCGTGGTGCTTGGCGAAGCCCTGCAGGATTGCCACGCTCCTCCACCACCACCACGCCGTTGTGCTGCTGCTGGATGGAGTCTTCCTCAACCTCTCCCTCTCTCCTTGCTGGATCAAGGCATGGGAGACGTCACCGGGCTGTACGTGTGTTGAACGCGGAGGTGCCGTGCGTTCGGCACTAGGATCTCCGGTGATTTGGATCACGACGAGTACGACTCCATCAACCTCGTTCTCTTGAACGCTTCCGCTTAGCGATCTACAAGGGTATGTAGATGCACTCTCCTTCCCCTCGTTGCTGGTCTCTCCATAGATAGATCTTGGTGATACGTAGGAAAATTTTGAATTATTGCTACGTTCCCCAACACCAATCACCAAGACATGCAAACTGCACTGTGAACAAATTGGTGTCAATCATACGCCACCGCACACCCTTCGCGGGATTCCAAGCAGACCTCATGTCCGCGTACAAAGCCGACGAACGGAATCCCTTGTCTGTGTGTACCCTCGCAATTGCTAACCACATAGCTTGAATATCTGGCAGATTCTCCTCCTCCTCCCATACGAAATCGTCGCCCTGATCTTCATGGAGAGCCAATCTGCCGA
Organism: Triticum urartu; assembly: GCF_003073215.2. Lineage (NCBI taxonomy): Eukaryota > Viridiplantae > Streptophyta > Magnoliopsida > Poales > Poaceae > Triticum > Triticum urartu. The sequence goes on from NC_053024.1 coordinate 5,199,446, forward strand.
GCAACTCCTCAACCTCCTCGCTATGTGAAATCTTTTTACTAGGGTTACTGCCGCCCGCTTCCATCTTGAATACCGCCGAGACTCCTGAGACTTCGCGCAGAACAAGGCCGCAAAGAAGCAAAGCTTCCCCCATATTTTTGGTAACAGGCACATTTATTTTAATGTTCCTCAAACAAGAAAATATAAAAGAGGGACAGGGGGAGAAAAATAAACTACTAGTACTGCGATGACCATTGCAGTAACATGCTTACAAATAATCTGTACTACTTTATAAATAAATTGATCAGATAGCTCATAACAAGTCATACTCGATATGCCTTAGAAATTATTGATCTATCATCGAGAGATAAATACAGCAAAACAAAAACAAATCATCACCAACGAAACAATTCAACCAAACGCATCATCAGAGCTCAAGTTTTTCACCCTTCCAGGTCAGCATGAAAAATATTCAATCAACTCTACCACGGGGATCCCGCAACCTCTTACCAAGCGCCCGCCCTTCGAGTCAGCACATAAGGGAAAATATCTGCAAGGGCAAATTAGCCCTATAAAAAGCATGATAAGTATTGTACCAGCAATGTGTCGAAACAAATTTGAATGACATAGCCAGAAGAAGATTTATGATCAACATGATTCCTTTTCTTTGATAAGAAACTACCCTACTTTTGTCATCTTATTTTTTGCACATCACTATAATTATATTTTTCTTTGAAAGAAGTGTATACACTCGGTTTTTTGATAGAATGATGCAAGCAACCCATTTATTGTGAAGTTTTTAATTCGGTATCGAAGTTGATTTTTTTGATAAGAATAGGCCCTCAGTGGAAAATTGAATATGACTACAACAATGACCACAGTAGTGTATCACTTCCTCCCCGAAAGTGTTATCTGACAACGTCTTTGGTTCGTGCGGACTAGAGATGGGGAATGTGAGTTGAGGGGTGAGGAGATTAAAAGCCCTTTGATTGATTATAGGTAATGAGAGTTTAAGTTGGTACGGGAATGGGAGTTGAGGGAGCCGATTCCCGATTTCTTTCCATGGGGTACCATGTTAATCCGTGATCAGTGGTCCATGATAGACTAATTCCCATAATATACGAAGCAAGGAAATGGGAATAAAAATCTACTTCCACTCCTAATCTCAACACAAACTCCCACCCCGGCCCCTACCCCAATGGTTACCGAACAGGGTGTGCAAATTGTGCTTTTGCATTCACTAGTTCGAGGGCAATCCTTTTATTTCTTCCATTGTCTGGTGAAAAAAATCTCTTAATAATGTTTGTATTACCTACCTACAAAATTGAGAAAGCAAATGACTGATAGATTTTTGATAGGAGGAACCTCTGCTTCATGACTATGACTAGGAGACTCTTGACTTAGTTGGTCTATACAACAGAAAACAAGGCCAGATTTCCATGAATCCTTTTGTCCCTCATTCAATGTCGTCAAGCTGCATTTTCGAAGGTGCCCTTGTCGACGATACCGATGGCAGACTTTGACCATGAATTAGAGTATATCTAGATGGTTGAGTCTCCAAGACAAAGAAAAGAGCGTAACCATCCCCAGTGTAGTACATTACCACTAACGTTCCCTATATATGATATAACTCAGAAGGAGAACAACTTAAGGTATGTGCCGCGTTACAGAACAGGAAGCACTTGCAATAAGGGATCCCTTTATTCAATTTTATGGTTATGATTTGTCTAAAGAAAAGCACTACAATAACTATGATGCCACACTGTGAATTTCGACTATTTACATGCTCAGTTCCTACAAAACCTGAATGGATCAGAGAACAATCTTCTGAGGTGAATCTGCATAACATCGTCGTTTTAGAGCCAACTGTTTCCAACTATGTATGAGTAGTGAATTTTGACTATTTACATGTTCAGTTCCTACAGAACCTGAATGGATCAGAGCACAATCTTCTGAGGTGAATCTGTTGAGTAAATAGGCAATTTCTCGATTAAATTAATCCACGAGTAAATCACTAGCATGACATAGACACAAATAAACGCATACTGATATTCAGTCAAGCAAGCACATACTACGCTAATTGCACAAAGATCTACGTATAACGCTAGCATGGCTAAAACAGAAAACAGTAGGAGCAGGATAAACGAGTTATACCCTCCAGTAGGCGTGGTTTCGGACAGCAGCAGCAAGGGAACGACGGTGGGCGTGTGCGTGGAGCAGATGTGATCTGTTCGTGGCGGCTAGGGTTAGGAGACACCGCAAACTTATATAGGCGCAGCCGCGTGGAGAGACGTGGGCTCGACCCACGTCCGAATCCGTGCCAGCCCACGATCCGACGTCTCAGATCGTGGCCCAGCTGTCAGAGAACTCTCGACCCACGTCCGAGTCCGTGCCAGCCCACGATCCGACGTCTCAGATCGTGGCCCAGCTCTCAGATAGTGACTGGCAAAAATAAGAGCGTAGGTGTGAGCTTGCCTCGGCTCGATCCCGCAACCCGCGGCGCGGCGCGGCGCGTCGTGCCGAGGCGGGCGGCGGAGGAGGAGTGCGCGAGGGCTTCTTCTCTTCTCAAGCTCTAATAGCATGTAGAAAAGAAACCCTTATAAGGAGGTCCAACTCCTCTTCCACTTCCGGGATGGGACTAAACTTCCCACTACACATAGTGCCATATAATCCACATGGGCCTTTAGAGATTTTTCAGAAATTGCTATATGAGCCTAGAGCCCATCTCAAATTTCAGCAGAATCTGCATAACATCGTTTTAGAGCCAACTGTTTCCAACTATGTATAAGTAGTCGTTAACTTAATGTGAAGCTGATGTGAGACATATTATTTCTACGTATATTCTTTTTTCCTTCTAAGGTGTACTATATGGTTTTTATTTGGTTTTCTGTCCGGTTTCTTTCAGTCTTATAGGAATGAATTTATAGACGATTCACATAATATTTTAACATGCAACGTTTGGGTGGCATGCCACAAAGCCATGCCCAAAATCTAGTACTCCCTCCAATCCAAATTGATTCACAGAACTTTAATATAACTTTAGTACAAAGTTATACTAAAGCTACACCAATTAATTTGGATTGGAGGGAGTATAATGTATATTATAGAACTATAAATTATTATAGTTCTACGTTTGTGGTGAAGTAGGCCCTACTTTAGAGTTTGGCACACGACTTCTGATTTTGCCGGCTTACCTGCTGCTGCAAGCTGCCTGACTAGGAGACTCTTGACTTCGTAGGTCTAGTTTATACAAGACGAAACAACAAGATCTTTCCACAACTATTGTGCCGCAAATTTCTTATCCTCAAAGTGCATTTTCCACACGGCAGATTTTGACCATGAACTAGAGCAAGCATTCATATCTGCACGGTCAAGTCTCCATGACCAAGAAGAGAGCGCAAGTGCGTAGACATCCCCGGTGTAGTCTAGTACCACTACTGCTAGTACCGTTCCCTATTTAACATATGGCCCACAAAGTGAACAACGTACGCACTGAGAAGCTGGCCAGATGAATATGCACCGTTCTTCTTCCCTCGCATTAGCTATGGCGTTCCTAGCTATCGTTTACTGTTTCATGCCGCCGCCATGCTCAGCAGCGTTCCAAGAAGGTACGTAAAGAACTGTGTGCATGCCATTTTTGTAAGGGAATTTTCTAAAATTAGGCGGCCGGAATGATGATTGATCATGTTCATAGGTGTAGCTGTTCTGGACGGATCCCGTATCAATGGACCTCCGTCGCCGCGGTACGGGCCGCCGAGGCAGCCAGGCTATGAGCCCCCGGCCGCTGCTGCCACTTCTGCCACACCGTAAGACCGTGTAGGCGGCTGCTAAGGCCCCTCACGCATAAAGCAGACCGGAAATCAGAGTGTATACAGTGGTAAATAAAATCCAGATGATTTGTGATATTAATAATTAGTTGTGAAAGTTATGAATAAAGCCACGTTGTTATGTGCGTATGAATAAGCTATCAGTCATATAGGATAACAAGTTTGCGATGAATTGCATTGAAAATCCTTATATTTCCAACTACATAAAGAAAAAACAAATAAAAGATGAGGAGAATACTAACGAATGGGAAGAAACTTCCCAGTATTCTCCTATTATTTCTTATGATGAATCAGGTAACGAGGAGGAGCCTTCTATTCAACCAATCTCATTAATAAGGAGCTCCAAAAAGAGGATTGAACCCACACATGTGAAGGAAATATGCCCTAGAGGCAATAATAAAGTTATTATTTATTTCCTTATATCATGATAAAGGTTTATTATTCATGCTAGAATTGTATTAACCGGAAACATAATACATGTGTGAATACATAGACAAACAGAGTGTCACTAGTATGCCTCTACTTGACTAGCTCGTTAACCAAAGATGGTTATGTTTCCTAACCATGGACAAAGAGTTGTCATTTGATTAACGAGATCACATCATTAGTTGAATGATATTGACATGACCCATTCCATTAGCTTAGCACCCGATCGTTTAGTATGTTGCTATTGCTTTCTTCATGACTTATACATGTTCCTATGACTATGAGATTATGTAACTCCCCATGTGCCGGAGGAACACTTTGTGTGCTACCAAACGTCACAACATAACTGGGTGATTATAAAGGTGCTCTACAGGTGTCTCCAAAGGTACTTTTGGGTTGACGTATTTCGAGATTAGGATTTGTCACTCCGATCGTCGGAGAGGTATCTCTGGGCCCTCTCGGTAATGCACATCACTTAAGCCTTGCAAGCAATGCAACTAATGAGTTAGTTGCGAGATGATGTATTACGAAACGAGTAAAGAGACTTGCCGGTAACGAGATTGAACTAGGTATTGAGATACCGACGATCGAATCTCGGGCAAGTAACATACCGATGACAAAGGGAACAACGTATGTTGTTATGCGGTCTGACCGATAAAAGATCTTCATAGAATATGTAGGAGCCAATATGGATCCAGGTCCCGCTATTAGTTATTGACCGGAGACGTGTCTCGGTCATGTCTACATTGTTCTCGAACCCGTAGGGTCCGCACGCTTAAGGTTTTGATGACAGTTATATTATGAGTTTATACATTTTGATGTACCGAAGGTTGTTCGGAGTCCCGGATGTGATCACGGACATGATGAGGAATCTCGAAATGGTCGAGACATAAAGATTGATATATTGGAAGCCTATGTTTGGATATCGGAAGTGTTCCGGGTGAAATCGGGATTTTACCGGAGTACCGGGAGGTTACCGGAACCCCCCGGGAGCTATATGGGCCTTAGTGGGCCTTAGTGGAAAAGAGAAGAGGCAACCAGAGATGGGCCGCGCGCCCCTCCCCTCCCTTGGTCCGAATAGGACAAGGAGAGGGGGCTGGCCCCCCTTCTCCTTTTCCCCCCTCCACGAATCCTATTCCAACTAGGATTGGGGGGGGGGGAATCCTACTCCCGTAGGGAGTAGGACTCCTCCTGGCGCGCCACCTCTAGGCCGGCCGCACCCCCCCCCTTTGAGCCTTTATATACGGAGGCAGGGGTACCCCCTAGAGACACAAGTTGATCCACATGATCATATTCTTAGCCGTGTGCGGCGCCCCTGCCACCATAGTCCTCGATAATATTGTAGCGGTGCTTAGGCGAAGCCCTGCGACAGTAGTACATCAAGATCGTCACCAAGCCGTCGTGCTGACGGAACTCTTCCCCTACACTTTGCTGGATCGGAGTCCGGGGATCTTCATCGAGCTAAACGTGTGCTAGAACTCGGAGGTGCCGTAGTTTCGGTGCTTGATCGGTCGGGCCGTGGAGACGTACGACTACATCGACCAAACGCTTCCGTTGTCGATCTACAAGGGTACGTAGATCACACTCTCCCCTCTCGTTGCTATGCATCACCATGATCTTGCGTGTGCGTAGGAATTTTTTTGAAATTACTACGTTCCCCAACAACATGATGTGAAGAAGAAAAAGAAAAGACGAAGAATAAAGGTAGAAAGGTATCTCTCCCAAATGATGTTGCCCCTATTTCTCATTGTGATGATTATAATTGCTATACTATTGGTGCTATACTATGTTTGATGAAGATGATGTTTTTGAGAATATATTTGCTGCAATTAATGTTTGTCCCAAGCTTGGGGATGCTACGTTTAATGAAGATGATATTTTTAGTCTCCCAAGTTTTGATATGCAAATTTATAATGATGATAGCATGCCTCTTATTTATGATGATTATATTGATGAAAGTGGTTTTGGAAGAGTGTCAACTTTAGGAGGTAATGATCCCACTATTTTGGAGGATGTTGAATCTTATTATGATAATTATGAAAGTGGATTTGGAGAGGTCATGACTTTATTTAGTGATGATTCCACTATCTTGGAAGAGGTTTCAATTGATTATGATGAGAACAAAGTTGCTACTTATGATAATTATTGTGATGATACATATGCTATAAAAAGTAGTGATGATTATATTTATAAAACTTGTCATGATTGTGATTACCCTTTTTCTGAACATTACTCTTTTAATGTGGAAATAATTTATAGTATTCAAGTCTCTTATGATACTCCCACTATTCCGACTGAGAAGAATTTTGCTTATGTAGAGAGTAGTAAATTTTCTATGCTTGTAGATCATGAAAAGAATGCTTTAGGTGCTGGTTATATTGTTGAATCCATTCATGATGCTACTGAAAATTATTATTAGGGAGTAATATATGCTCGTAGGAATTGCAATAATATCAAGTTTCCTCTCTATGTGCTTAAAATCTTAAAGTTATGCTTGTTTTGCTTTCCTATGCAAGTTGATTCTTGTTCCCACAAGTTGTTTGCTCACAAAATCCCTATGCATAGGAAGTGGGTTAGACTTAAATGTGCTATTCATATTCTTCATGATGCTCTCTTTATGTTACAATTCTTATCCTTTATGTGAGCACCATTGAAATCATCATGCCTACATAGGGGCGTTAAACGATAGCGCTTGTTGGGAGGCAACCCAATTTTTATGTTTGTTCCTTGCTTTTTGCTCCTGTTTAGTAATAAATAATTCATCTAGCCTCTGGTTAGATGTGGTTTTATGTTTTAATTAGTGTTTGTGCCAAGTAAGCCTTTAGGATCTTCTTGGGTGATTGTTATTTGATCTTGCTGTAAAAAACAAAAAGTATGCGCTCACGAGAATAATTTTCATTTTTTACCAGAGAGCGATAAAATACAATTCAAATTGTAGTAGATTAATAAACAAATTGCCTAGGACTTCCTAATTTCTCAGGATTTTTGGGGTTCCAGAAGTACTCGAAACCTACAGATTAGTACAGACTGTTCTGTTTTTGACAGATTCTTTTTTTCGTGTGTTGTTTGCTTATTTTAATGAATCTATGGCTAGTAAAAGAGTTTATAAACCATAGATAAGTTGGAATAAATTAGGTTTAACACCAATATAAATAAAGAATGAGTCCATTACAGTACCTTGAAGTGGTGTTTTGTTTTCTTTCGCTAACGGAGCTCACAAGGTTTCTGTTAAGTTTATGTTGTGAAGTTTTCAAGTTTTGGGTAAAGATTCGATGGACTATCGAATAAGGAGTGGCAAGAGCCTAAGCTTGGGGATGCCCAAGGCACCCCAAGGTAATATTCAAGGACAACCAAGAGCCTAAGCTTGGGGATGCCCATGAAGGCATCCCCTCTTTCGCCTTCGTTCATCGGTAACTTTACTTGGAGCTATATTTTTATTCGCCACATGATATGTGTTTTGCTTGGAGCATCATTTTATTTTATTTTGTTTTGCTTGCTGTTTGAATAAAATACCAAGATCTGAAATTCTTAAATGTTAAGGAGTCTTCACATAGTTTCATAATTATCCGGTTACTCATTGATCTTCACTTATATCTTTCGGGGTAGTTTGCCATTTGCTCTAGTGCTTCACTTATATCTTCTTAGAGTATGGTGGTGGTTTTATTTTGAAGAAATTGTTAAACTATCATGCTTCACTTATATTATTTTGAGAGTCTTTTATAACAGCATGGTAGTTTGCTTTGATTATGAATTTAGTCCTAATATGATAGGCATCCAAGAGGGATATAATAAAAACTTTCATATAAAGTGCATTGAATACTATGAGAAGTTTGATACTTGATGATTGTTTTGAGATATGAAGATGGTGATATTAGAGTTATGCTAGTTGAGTAGTTGTGAATTTGAGAGATACTTGTGTTAAAGTTTGTGATTCCCGTAGCATGCACGTATGGTGAACCGTTATCTGATGAAGTCGGAGCATGATTTATTTATTGATTGTCTTCCTTATGAGTGGCGGTTGGGGACGAGCGATGGTCTTTTCCTACCAATCTATCCCCCTAGGAGCATGCGCATAGTACTTTGTTTCGATAACTAATAGATTTTTGCAATAACTATGTGAGTTCTTTATGACTAATGTTGAGTCCATGGATTATACGCACTCTCACCCTTCCACCATTGCTAGCCTCTCTAGTATCGCGCAACTTTCGCCGGTACCATAAACCCACCATATACCTTCCTCAAAACAGCCACCATACCTACCTATTATGGCATTTCCATAGCCATTCCGATATATATTGCCATGCAACTTTCCACTGTTCCGTTATTATGACACGCTTCATCATTGTCATATTGCTTGCATGATCATGTAGTTGACATCATATTTGTGGCAAAGCTACCGTTCATAATTCTTCATACATTTCACTCATGCATCATTGCATATCCCGGTACACCGCCGGAGGCATTCATATAGAGTCATATCTTGTTCTAAGTATTGAGTTGTAATTAAATATAAGTGTGATGATCATCATTATTAGAGCATTGTCCCAGTGAGGAAAGGATGATGGAGACTATGATTCCCCCACAAGTTGGGATGAGACTCCGGACGAAAAAAAGAGAAAGGCCATAAAAAAGGGAGAAGGCCCAAAAAATGAGAATAAAAGAGAGAAGGGACAATGCTACTATCCTTTTTTCACACTTGTGCTTGAAAGTAGCACCATGCTCCATGATAGAGAGTCTCCTATGATATCACTTTTATATACTAGTGGGAATTTTTCATTATAGAACTTGGCTTGTATATTCCAATTATGGGCTTCCTCAAATTGCCCTAGGTCTTCATGAGCAAGCAAGTTGGATGCACACCCACTTAGTTCTTTTGTTGAGCTTTCATACACTTATAGCTCTAGTGCATCCGTTGCATGGCAATCCCTACTCACTCACATTGATATCTATTGATGGGCATCTCCATAGCCCGTTGATACGCCTAGTTGATGTGAGACTATCTCCTCCTTTTTGTCTTCTCCACAACCACCATCCTATTCCACATATAGTGCTATATCCATGGCTCACGCTCATATATTGCGTGAAGATTGAAAAAGTTTGAGAACACCAAATGTATGAAACAATTGCTTGGCTTGTCATTGGGGTTGTGCATGATTTAAATATTTTGTCTGGTGAAGATAGAGCATAGCCAGACTATATGATTTTGTAGGGATAGCTTTCTTCGGCCATGTTATTTTGAGAAGACATGATTGCTTTGTTAGTATGCTTGAAGTATTATTATTTTTATGTCAATATTAAACTTTTGTCTTGAATCTTATGGATCTGAATATTCTTGGCACAATAAAGAGAACTACATGGATAAATATGTTAGGTAGCATTCCACATCAAAAATTCTATTTTTATCATTTACCTACTCGAGGACAAGCAGGAATTAAGCTTGGGGATGCTTGATACGTCTCCAACATATCTATAATTTTGTATTGTTCCATGTTATTATATTATCAATCTTGAATGTTTTATATGCATTTATATGCTATTTTATATGATTTTTGGGACTAACCTATTAACCTAGAGCCTAGTGCCAGTTTCTGTTTTTTTTCCCTTGTTTTAGAGTATCGCAGAAAAGGAAAATCAAACGGAGTCCAATTGACCTGAAACTTCACAGAACTTATTTTTGGAACGGAAACAATCCAGGAGACTTGGAGTAGACGTCAGGGAAGCTTCGAGGGAGGCACGAGGCAGGGAGGCGCGCCCTACCCCCCTGGGCGCGCCCCCATCCTCGTGGGCCCCTCGTGGCTCGCCTGACCGATTTCTTTCGCCTATATATATCCATATACCCTAAAAACATCGAAGAGCGGAATAGATCGGGAGTTTCGCCGCCAGAAGCCTCCGTAGCCACCGAAAACCAATCTAGACCCGTTCCGGCACCCTGCCGGAGGGGGGAATCCCTCTCCGATGGCCATCTTCATCATCCCGGTGCTCTCCATGACGAGGAGGGAGTAGTTCTCCCTCGGGGCTGAGGGTATGTATCAGTAGATATGTGTTTGATCTCTCTCTCTCTCTCTCTCGTGTTCTTGAGGTGATACGATCTTGATGTATCGCGAGCTTTGCTATTATAGTTGGATGTTATGATGTTTCTCCCCCTCTACTCTCTTGTGATGAATTGAGTTTTCCCTTTGAAGTTGTCTTATCGGATTGAGTCTTTAAGGATTTGAGGACACTTGATGTATGTCTTGCATGTGTTTATCTGTGGTGACAATGGGATATCATGTGATCCACTTGATGTATGTTTTGGTGATCAACTTGCGAGTTCCGTGACCACGTGAACTTATGCATTGGGGTTGACACACGTTTTCGTGTTGACTCTCCGGTAGAAACTTTGGGGCACTCTTTGAAGTTCTTTGTGTTGGTCGAATAGATGAATCTGAGATTGTGTGATGCATATCGTATAATCATACCCACGGATACTTGAGGTGACATTGGAGTATCTAGGTGACATTAGGGTTTTTGTTGATTTGTGTCTTTAAGGTGTTATTCTAGTACGAACTCTATGATATATTGAACGGAAAGAATAGCTTGATGTTATTTTACACGGACTCTTGAATAGATCGATCAGAAAGGATAACTTTGAGGTGGTTTCGTACCCTAACATAATCTCTTCGTTTGTTCTCCGCTATTAGTGACTTTGGAGTGACTCTTTGTTGCATGTTGAGGGATACTTATATGATCCAATTATGTTATTATTGTTGAGAGGACTTGCACTAGTGAAAGTATGAACCCTAGGCCTTGTTTCAACGCATTGCAATACCATTTACGCTCACTTTTATCATTAGTTACCTTGCTGTTTTTATATTTTCAGATTACAAAAACCATTATCTACTATCCATATTGCACTTGTATCACCATCTCTTCGCCGAACTAGTGCACTCATACAATTTACCATTGCATTGGGTGTGTTGGGGACACAAGAGACTCTTTGTTATTTGGTTGCAGGGTTGCTTGAGAGAGACCATCTTCATCCTACGCCTCCCATGGATTGATAAACCTTAGGTCATCCACTTGAGGGAAATTTGCTACTGTCCTACAAACCTCTGCACTTTGAGGCCCAACAACGCCTACAAGAAGAAGGTTGTGTAGTAGACATCAAGCTCTTTTCTGGCGCCGTTGCCGGGGAGGTGAGTGTTTGAAGGTATATCTTTAGATCTTGCAATCGAATCTTTTAGTTTCTTGTTTTATCACTAGTATAGTTTATAAAAGAAAACTACAAAAAATGGAATTGAGTTTGCCTCATACGCTTCATCTTTTTAATATCTTTCGTGATAATGATGGAAAGAAAAATTGTGCTCAAGTGCTCGAAGAAGAAGTCTATAGAATGTTTGGCACTAAATCTTTGGATGATGAGCATGATTGCAATGTTATTAGTATGATCTCTTTGAATATCCATAGTACTAATGATGATTGCACTAGTTATGATGAAAATATCTCTTTTAAGCATGTCGATGTTTGTGGAGTGCACAGAGCTTGCAAGTACAACCAAACAGGGAAGATAGATTTTGCAAGAGGCATAAGTATTTGGAAACTAAATGGTTGCAAGAGAGGCTATATGTTAGTGCTGAAAATTTAAAATATCTTAGCCATACTTGTGAACTTTGCAATGAACATGGTCATTTAAATATCAAATGCAAATTGTTTCATGATCGAATCATGTCCAAAAATTGTGATGACTTGATTTCCCTTGCACATCATAATGAACTTAGTTTGCTTTTGGGTGATGAAGAAATGAAATGCCAAACTAAGCATATTCCAGAATATAACCTTGAGAAATTCCTCGATATTGATCTAGAAGAAATTTATATGTATTGTGCGATGAATTGCATTGAAAATCCTTATATTTCCAATTACATAAAGAAAAAACAAATAGAAGATGAGGAGAATACTAACGAATGGGAAGATATTTCCCAGTATTCTCCTATTATTTCTTATGATGAATCAGGTAACGAGGAGGAGCCTTCTATTCAACCAATCTCATTAATAAGGAGCTCCAAAAAGAGGATTGAACCCACACATGATGTGAAGAAGAAAAAGAAAAGACAGAGAAGTAAAGGTAGAAAGGTATCTCTCCCAAATGATGTTGCTCCTATTTCTCATTGTGATGATGATAATTTCTATACTATTGGTGCTATCCATACTATTAATGATGAGAGTGATTATGCTTATGATATGAAAAGGCCCAAGCTTGGGGATGCTATGTTTGATGAAGATGATGTTTTTGAGAATATATTTTCTGCAATTAATGTTTGTCCCAAGCTTGGGGATGCTACGTTTAATGAAGATGATATTTTTAGTCTCCCAAGTTTTGATATGCAAATTTATAATGATGGTAGCATGCCTCCTATTTATGATCATTATATTGGTGAAAGTGGGTTTGGAAGAGTGTCAACTTTAGGAGATTGCAATGATACATGCAACTAAAATTTATCTAGTCACAATTCATGTGTGGAAACCAATGTATGCAAAAAAAATGTTTTGCAGGTTTGAAAGATAGGGGAGGGGGAGCTAAACCAGTGCCATAGTGCCAATTTTCATAATTTTTTCACAATTGGTTAATTATATGTGTCATTAGGATGGAAATTGCCTTTCTTTACATGTTGGGGTAGGGGGGAGGGGGGTACCTCAAATAATCTGATAGCATGCAATCTTGTTTGTAAATTTTCCATCTTTTTCAAAGAACAAAATCCTTAAATTTGTTGTCTTCTGACAATTTTTACTTTCATTGTTCGTGGGAGGTTTTGCTTTCATGGGACCATGGAAAGTTTTCTATATGAAACATTACTATTAAACAATATATGCTACACCTTTTTGTGTGTCCTGCGTGATTATAATTTTTAGTCCACATTTTTTATATCTTCATGTATGTAGTAAAAATACCTTACAAAATTAATCCACATTTTTTCTGCTAATGTTCTTGAAAATCATAAGTAAATTCTACCTCGTTCCCACTCGTCAAATAATACCAGCAGATTTAATCCACATATTTTACCACAGCAACTTAAAATATAACACCATGGTAATTTTTATTAATTAAAGCATGAAATTTTTTATAAACTAGAGTATAGCTAAGACATGCCATATTTTTGACGACGTAGAAACATATACCACAAGGCAATGTGTATTATGAAGGAAATATGCCCTAGAGGCAATAATAAAGTTATTATTTATTTCCTTATATCATGATAAATGTTTATTATTCATGCTAGAATTGTATTAACCGGAAACATGATACATGTGTGAATACATAGACAAATAGAGTGTCACTAGTATGCCTCTACTTGACTAGCTCGTTGATCAAAGATGGTTATGTTTCCTAGCCATAGACAAAGAGTTGTCATTTGATTAATGGGATCACATCATTAGGAGAATGATGTGATTGACTTGACCCATTCCGTTAGCTTAGCACTTGATCGTTTAGTTTGTTGCTATTGCTTTCTTCATAACTTATACATGTTCCTATGACTATGAGATTATGCAACTCCCGTTTACCGGAGGAACACTTTGTGTGCTACCAAACGTCACAACGTAACTGGGTGATTATAAAGATGCTCTACAGGTGTCTCCAAAGGTACTTGTTGGGTTGTTGTATTTCGAGATTAGGATTTGTCACTCCGATTGTTGGAGAGGTATCTCTGGGCCCTCTCGGTAATACACATCACTTAAGCCTTGCAAGCAATGCAACTAAATGAGTTAGTTGCGGAATGATGTATTACAGAACGAGTAAAGAGACTTGCCGGTAACGAGATTGAACTAGGTATTGAGATACCGACGATCGAATCTTGGGCAAGTAACATACCGGTGACAAAGGGAACAACGTATGTTGTTATGCGGTCTGACCGATAAAGATCTTCGTAGAATATGTAGGAGCCAATATGGGCATCCAGGTCCCGCTATTGGTTATTGACCAGAGAGGTGTCTCGGTCATGTCTACATACTTCTCGAACCCGTAGGGTCCGCACGCTTAAAGTTCGTTGACGATATAGTACTATGAGTTATGTATGTTGGTGACTGAATGTTGTTCGGAGTCCGGGATGAGATCATGCACACGACGAGGAACTCCGGAATGGTCCGGAGATAAAGTTTGATATATGGGATAATAGTGTTTGGTCACCGGAAGGGTTCCGGAATTCACCGGAAGGGGTTCCGAATGTTTCCCGAAATGTTTGGGTACGAGAACACTTTATTTGGGCCAAAGGGGAAAGCCCACAAGGTTTTTGGAAAAGAGCAAAAGGAAGTTTTGCGGAGTCCAGGGGCCAGACGCCAGGTCCCTGGCGTTTGGGTCCAGACACCGGGAACCCTGGCGTCTGGCCCTGGAGTCCGAGAAGGACTCTTACCTTTCGGATGAAACCGACTTTGTGGAGGCTTTTACTCCAAGTTTCGACCCCAAGGCTCAACATATAAATAGAGGGGTAGGGCTAGCACCCAAGACACATCAAGAAACACCAAGCCGTGTGCCGGCAACCCCGTCCCCACTAGTTTATCCTCCGTCCTAGTTTTCGTAGAGCTTAGGCGAAGTCCTGCGGAGATTGTTCTTTACCAACACCGTCACCACGCCGTCGTGCTGCCGGAACTCATCTACTACTTCGCCCCTCTTGCTGGATCGAGAAGGCGAGGACGTCACCGAGCCGAACGTGTGCAGAACTCGGAGATGCCGTTCTTTCGGTACTTGGATCGGTCGGATCGTGAAGATGTACGACTGCATCAACCGCGTTGATATAACGCTTCCGCGAACGGTCTACGAGGGTACGTAGACAACACTCTCCTCTCTCGTTGCTATGCATCACCATGATCTTGCGTGTGCGTATGAAAAAAACAGAAAACACGTTTTTTTTCCGTTTCCGAAAGGCACGGCCGTGACTCTTGCTAAAGCACAACCGTGCCTCTCGCGGAAGAAAAACCGTGACTTTCGCGAAAGGAAAAAAAAAAGAAAACCTGCTTTTTCGCGCAAAAAAAAATTTCGAATTTTTTTTATCGAAAAGGTAAGAAAGACCAGGGGAAAACCAAAACGTCGAAAAAACCCGGAAAAAAACGTTTAAAAAGCCGAAAACACGTGCGGAAAAATAAAAAAACAAAATCCGAAGGAAGCGTCCAGAGTGCGACACGTGGTAAATGGCTGAAAACGCATCAAGTGATGCTGATCATTGTAAGGCTCCCGAAGGAGCGCTCGTTAACTAGTTGCTCCCTCATTTGATAGATCGACCCTACCCAGCTAACGGTTTGTTCGATACAGGAGCCCCGCATGCAGACGGAACGTTTGGGAGATATCAGGGTCCATAAATAAAGTAACAACACAAGCATTTGTCTCAAAAAAGAAGGCAGTTGTTACATTCTTCCTCCATCGACTGCCTTTGCACCCGTAAAAAAGAAAATAAAAACGCGCACGCTGCACCAGGAGGCGCGCCCCAATCTCTAGTTGTACTCGGTTCACTTCACTAATAATCATAGGATACTGGAAACACAAAATTAGTACAGTAGCAGAAAAAAAGGAGGACGTATGAAGCCTTGGCATTAAGATAAAATCCAAACTTATGCAGGCATGGTTCAACGGGAGCGTCCAGCAGGGCCACCTTGTTGGAACCGTTCTCTCACACGGATGGATGGAGGTAAAAGAAGGAGGAGCACGCAGTACACTGGAGTTTCATCCGGCTTCACAGCCCCGTTACTATTCAGAGCTCCAACTGCCTCACGGCTACAGGCACAAGCACAGCACTTAAGTAGAAGATGCACGCGCACAGCTCATCAACCACACCGGCCACTAATCTATGCACCTACGCAGGACCCGGCCTCACAACCGGCCACTAACCGCACGTACTCATCCATTCCTAAAAAAGCTCACCTAGCTAACTAACTCAGCCTTGCATGTAGGAGTAGCAAACTTGGCCAGCACACTCGCCAACGGCCTGCTCTACGTGCCAGACTGAGTACACACGCTACACACATATGCCACGTTGTTGCGTCCCGCACGTCCCGTCCGTCCCGCGCGCCACCGACGCGCCCGACGGTATCAGTGTGTCCCGCCCGTCCCGCGCGCATCCGACGCGCCCGATGAGCCCGACCACACATGCCGTGGCTTATTCCAACACACACCCCCTAAGCCACGACCTAGAGGAGTCCGTCGTTGTCGACGTTGTAGCCGCCACCACCCTGATGTCGCTGCCAAGCCTGCCACCGTGCCGCCGCGCCCTTCGCGCGCAGTCCCCACGTCCCCGCGCTCCCGCCGCGCACGTACGCGATCTGCGCAACCAGGTCCAGCGCCTCGACGCGGTCCACTCCCGCGGTCCCGACGCGCCCGACGCGTCTGGTGCGCACCCATAACACGCACCGGTCGCGCCCGGCTCGCCGCCGCGCTTATTGCCCTGCACCGTTGCGCCGTCAACCGCAGCGCAGCGCCTCCACGGTCGTCGCGCCGAGCCGCCGCGGCCTCTGCGACACCACGCAGGTCCTCCGCGACCTCCTCGTCTCCGCGAACGCCGCTGCTCGTCGTGCGCACGGCATCACGCCACACCGCCGTGGACTCGCCGCGCGTTGCCGATGCCACGCGCTCGCCGCGCGCCCGGCATCACGCCACACCGCCGTGGACTCGCCGCGCGATGCCGACGCCACGCGCTCGCCGTGCACCGTTGCCAAGACCTTTATATCCGCCGCGCACCGCGGGCAGCGCGGAGGCCGCCGCGCGCCACGGCCGTTGTAGCTTATTCCAACACACCTTACTCAATTCTCAGATCAGGCAGTTGGAGCAGCGGCGGTGGCCCCTTCCTCAGCGGACATGTTTTTGATCTTGCCCTTGCCCTTGGGCCTGCCAGCGGCGACAGCGCCGGCGAAGCCGGGGCCGAGTAGCTTGGGACACAAGAGCGGCGCGCTGATCCCCATGATGGAGACCGTAAAGGGGCGCGCAACGACGACCTTGAAGAGCTTGGCGACACTTTCGGCGCCTGGGGAGCGTAGGTACATCTGGCCGTCCTTGTCCATGGAATAGTCGATGGTGCCTTGTCCTTATCCATGTTGGAGAGCATGATCTCCAGCTTGGCAACATTGGACTTCATCTCGCCCAGCTGGATGGGGTCAAAATACTTGATGAGCACATGATGCAGGAGGATTGTCCGCTGCTTTGCGGCCGGCACCGCCACGAGTGGCTTTATGGCCTTCTCGGGGACGACCAGCACGGACGCCGCCTTGAGCCGGCTCACGTCATCACTACTAGGGAAAAGCCTAGCAGTAGCGCGGGTTTTGGATGTATCAGTAGCGCGGGGCGCCAGCGCTACTAATACGGCGCCACAGCTAACTTGTAGCAGTAGCGCGTGTTGACACGTGCTACTGCTATACATGGTTAGCTGTAGCGTGCGTTGCAGTACAACGCTATTGCTAATTATCTGTAGCGGGTCTTATACCCCGCGCTACTACTATTACATTCCAAAGAAAAAGATATCTCGATCCCGTGCGTGTTGTTAATGGCAACAGTTGTTCGATCCAGCAATGGTTGGGGTCGCCGGAGGCATGAACGAGCAGCGGCAGACCAGATCTGGCAGTGGCTGTTGCAGGAGGGCCTGTTTCCATGGAAGAGCAAGGCAGCAGCGTGGGGCTCCTCTTCCCGACCATGCCAGATATGGTCGTCCATGGCGACTACCTGCACGGGCATGGACATGGGATTGTGAGTCAAACCAAAGGGAGAGAGAGAGAGAGAGAGAGAAAGAAAAGCGAGGGAGAGAGGAAGGAGATGGAGGGAGTAGCGGGGCTGGTCACCGGTGGTTAGGTCTCCAGCGTGGTGGCGCGAGGCGGCGGCCTCCTAGACGCCGGTGGAAGACCGGCGTGCTCCTAGACACCAGTGGCGCGAGGCGGCGCCCTCTTTCGGTGCCATGGAGGAGGAGGGGCGCATGGGCAAGAGGTCAATATGAGAACGTATGGAGAGAGAGAGAGAGGAGAGAGTGGCGGAAGAGAGGAGGGATTTGGGGGAGGGGAGGACGGATGGGGAAAAGATGGTGGGTGTGGATTAGCAGTAGCGCGGTACATAAAACGCGCTGCTGCTAAGAAAGTAGCAGCAGCGCGCTTTCAGTACAAGCGCTACAGCTAACCGGGGCCAAAAGTGTGCCTGATTTGAAAATTAGCAGCAGCGACCTCAGAAAAACCGCGCTACTGCTACAGCTATAGCAGTAGCGCGGCTGGCGGCACCGCGCTGCTGCTAAATGGAGTTGGGTGGGCACTATCGGTCGATATTTGTAGCAGCGCGGGTTACGCCGAGCGCGCTACTGCTAAGCACTTGTCAGTAGCGGGTTTTCCACACCCGCGCTACTGCTAACTAGTAGCAGTGCTCCTTTTTGAGCCGTGCTGCTGCTAAGATTCTGTGTATAGAGTTTTCCCTAGTAGTGCATCCGTGACCTTTATCTCCTTCAGGAGCCACGGGAAGGTCGCATAAAGCCACTCTTGGCGGTGCCGACCTTTGTATCATGGCAGAAATAATTTATATACATGGCATTTTTCTTATACAAAGAATGACAATTATAAGGAAAAATAGAATGGAAATTTTAAATATGCATCTACCATGGCAACTTTGTTCATATTTTCAATACGCCACTACAATGTACATACATGGCATTTTTCTTACACAAATCATGACAATTATAAGAAAAAATTAGAATGGAAATTTTTTAATATGCATCTACCATGGCAACTTTGTTCATACACTTCCCTCTATTAGCTAGCTAACACAATATATGAAACCACTAAATTAACCCTTCAAAACCCCCTAACCCCCCCCCCTTCAAAAAAAAAACATAACCCGCTGCTCCTGCCAGCTCCTGACGCGTGGATGCCTTTTGGTCCTGGTTGGTGTTACCAACCGGGACTAGAGGTCCTCTGCCTAGGCGCCCCGCAACGGCCACGTGGAACCCTTTCTGTCCCGGTTCGTAAGCGAACCAAGATTAATGGTTTTGGGCTTTAGTCCCGACCCTTTAGTTCCGATTCCAGAACCGGGGCTAAAGGGCCTCTGGAACCGGGGCTAATGGGCCGTTTTCTACTAGTGTGTCTAGTTCATTAACCATGTCATAGCAAAAAAGTTATGTAGATTAAGATATGCCAAAATTTTCAAAAATGCATGCCTCATACATCAAATCAAGATTTGAGATATTTCATGGAATTTATCACATGACAAACATGTATGAAAATTTGATGTTCATAACATTTTATCCTTTTTAAGAGTAGGGAAAATTTTACTTTGTGGCATGGCAAATTAACCTATTTCCATGGCAAGTTTACTTTTATTGCCATGAAAAGTTTTTCCTTTTTTTTATTTTCCATGGAAAATTTATCTTTACCATATATGGGAATTTTTAATTTAATTGCTCATGAAAAATTTACCTTTTTTGCCATGGAAAATTTACTTATAGTGCCCTGTAAATTTAATTTACATCCATGAAAATTTTAGTTTCATCGTTTGTGGGATTCTTTGCATGCATGGGACCACGTTAATTTTTCTATATGAAACATGAAAAATTACTATTAAACAATATATGGTACACTTTTTTGTGTTCTACGTGATGGCAATTTTTAATCCACATATTTTGTGCCTTCATGTACGTTGTCAAACACCTTACAAAAATAATCCACATTTTCTGTGCTAATGTTTTTAAAATCATAGGTAAATTCTAACTCGCCCCACCCGTGAAATAATACCTGAAGATTTAATCCTCATGTTTTACCACGACAACTTAAAATACACCACCATGGTAATTTTTATTAATTAAAGCATGAAAAACTTTATAAACTAGAGTATGGCCAACACAAGGTAGAAACATATACCACAAGGCCAATGCATATTATATCCTCACCAAATTGCTATGCGTTACATATTTTTGCGTATTTTTTCCTCTGCATTTTTTTGTGGTCTCAACAGTTTTAGGATGCGGTGTTTTGAATCTACAGTAAGACATGGCAAATACTAGGTTTTCCTAGTCGTGCCAGTGCAAGAGGGACATCTTTTCGGCCAGCGTTAATAAGGCTTGTTTTTTGGGCTACTACTTGGCACGTTTTTGGCCCAGCGTTGGATTGATGCAACCTCTATTAGTGAGCGATGGGGTGTTTGGTCACGCTGTTCGATTGATCGACCCTACCCAGCCAACGGTTGGTTCGGTACAGGAGATATCAGGGTCCATAAAATCAAATTAACATCACAAGCAGTTGTCTCAAAAAATAAGGCAGTTGTTACATTCTTCCTCGATTGACTGCCTTTGCACCCAAAAAAATGCGCACACTGCACAGGATGCGCGCCCCAACCTCTAGTTGTACTTGGTTCACTTGACTCATAATCATAGGAAACTGGAAACACAAAGTTAATACAGTAGCAGAAAAAAGAAGATGTATGGAGCCTTGACATTAAGATAAAATCCAAAGTTGTGCACGCATGGTTCAACGGGGCGTCCTGGAGGGCCACCTTAACCAGCACCTTCAGCTCCAAATATAAAATGCTCGATGGGAGGGGTATGTCACGTTGGGGGATCGCGCTGGAGGGTTTCGCCTAGCAAACGAAATCGTTCAATGGAGCTGCGGATAAGCTAGCAAAAGTAGGATTAGGTGATGGGAGGTGTAATGTGTGGTGGACGGTGCCACCTGATTGTATCCTTCAGACAATCTCAGAAGAGATTCCTAGCTTTACTTGAGTAATAAAGCTACATTGATCCTCAAAAAAAGAAAGACGGTGTGTTCGGTATTCCCTAAAAAAACTGTGTGTTCGGTACAGGAGCCCCGCAGACGGAACGTTCGGGAGATACCAGGGTCCATAAAAAAAGCAACAACAAAAGTAGTTGTCTCAAAAAGAAGGCAGTTGTTACATTCTTCCTCGATCTGACTGCCTTTGCACCAAACAAGAAAAAAAAAAACACGCACGCTGCACAGGAGGTGCGCCCCAACCTCTAGTAGTACTGCGATTCACTTCACTAATAATCATAGGATACTGGAAACACAAAATTAGTACAGTAGCAGAAAAGAAGAAGATGTATGAAGCCTTGGCATTAAGATAAAATCCAAAGTTGTGCGCGCATGGTTCAACGGGGGACCTGCAGGGCCACCTTACTCAATTCTCAGATCAGGCAGTTGGAGCCGCGGCGGTGGCCCCTTCCTCAGCGGACATGGTTTTGATCTTGCCCTTGCCCTTGCCCTTGGGCCTGCCAGCGGCAGCGCCGGCGGCGCCAGGGCCGAGTAGCTTGGGGCACAAGAGCGGCGCGCTGATCTCCATGATGGAGATGGTGAAGGGGCGCGCGGCGACGACCTTGACGAGCTTGGCGACACTGTCGGCGCCTGGGGAGCGTAGGTACATCTGGCCGTCCTTGTCCTTGGAGTAGTCGATGGTGCCCATGTCCTCATCCGTGTTGGAGAGCATGGTCTGGAGCTTGGCAACGTTGGTCTTCATCTCGCCCAGCTGGATGGGGTCGAAATACTTGATGAGCACATGATGCAGGAGGATCGTCCTCTGCTTGGCGGCCGGCACCGCCAAGAGTGGCTTCACGGTCTTCTCAGTGACGACCAGCACGGAAGCCGACTTGAGGCGGCTCACGTCATCGGCGACCTTTGTCTCCTTCAGGAGCCTCAGGAAGGTCGCGTACTGGGGCTTTCCGGCGAGCAGCTGTACCACATCGATGGCAGCCAGCGACGCTGGCGTCGCCGCGGCGAGCAGGAGGATTGCGACAAGGACTTTGGACGCCATCGTGGTTGATTGTGGATATGATGGTGATGATCTAGATGTATGGCTCATTATAAAGAATGGGGTTGCAGCTATATTTGTGGAAGAGGTTGTTTCCTCCAAACATTCTGCGGACGGCCAGGCATTGGTTCCGGGTAATTTCACACCCTGGTTTCTATTAATGGAAATCGAAGGTGAGGCCTCTCTTTCTTCAAAATAAATAAATATGCATTGGATCTCATATTGTGGCCACTTCACATCTATACCCCGGTTCTCCGTCCTTTACGTGTTTATTTATAGCTATTACTAAAGAAGGGGATGTGGACTTGGAGTTTTAATCTAGTTCAAGATTTTATATTGCATTTCTATGCGGTTCAAGATTTTGTATTTGCATTTCCATATCCTTTATCACTTCTATATTGATGTACTACATTATTCCTGATTATTATTTTTAATTTTTTGGTACGATTATTTTTTAAAAACTACTCCCTCTGTAAACTAATATAAGAGTGTTTAGATTACTACTTTAGTATTCTAAACGCTCTTATATTAGTTTACAGAGGTAGTAGAACTTAAGATTAGGGGATCCCATATTGCGGCCACATCACATCTATACACAGTTCTCCGTCCTTTACGTGTTTATTTATAGATGTTATTACCAAAGAAGGGGAGTGGACGTGGCGTTTTTATCTAATTCAAGATTATGTATTTGCATTTCTATGTGGTTCACGAATCTGTATTTGCATTTCTATATCGTTAGCACTTCTATAGTGCTGTACTACATTCGGTGGGACCATCCGTGAGCAGTGCATGCTGCAGGTGGGAGTTAAGGGGTGAACTTAAGGACACAACGATTCGGTGCCCAGGTGCATGAACAGTAAAATCAGTTGCAGCGTTAGCAGTGCAAACACGTCTTCCTAACGGAGCTAGCCGTTGTATGCAGCAAAGTGATCGGCCAAAGAACGACCATGCACACGGCCAAAGAGCAGTGTGTTACCATTAGCCTTGTTCTGCGTCACCATCGTGGTGTGGCAGAGCTGCACATGTAGCAGATGGGACAACGGCGAGCCATAAGGAGAGGCCTACATGCAGCACCGGTGAGTTGTCCATCCCTACAGAGCGGAGCTGAACGACATACGTGAAAGGGAACCGCGTGGCGGCAACTACAAAGACGGCAGGGCGGCGGTGTGCGTCGGAGACGAATATTTTTTGTGGAGGAAGGGGAGTCGTTGAGAATAGCACGGAAGAAGATAATGACATGCGATGCCATTCTTTTCATCTGCGAAGATTTTAAAAAGAGGTCCTAGGTCCTTTTTATAATATAGAAGAAAACAGTGTATGAGAGGATGTGGAGGACGAGCTCGCATGCTCCTGGTTTGTAGACCAATGGAACAAGGTCACGTGGTGGCAGTAATTATGGACGGTGAAAATACTAGTTTGCATAGGGAGCCGGGAAAGGTACAGAAAGGGTTGTGGGCCACTATGTTCCTGACGGAGTTAACCAACGCCGTGAGGGCAGCAGCGATGATTTTTGCTAAAAAAAGCAGCAATGATAGGACGCGAACGCTCCCTTCACCGGCGTGTGGCAGGAAAACAAAAGCGTGTGGCAGGACCAGTGTGATCTATGGAATATAGTGTTCCATCTCAAAAAAAAAGCGTGTGGCAGGAAAACAAAAAGAAATCTCTTTTTTTGCGGAGTAATTGAATAACTAATTGATCTTAAACTTGCCATGGACCAGGAAAAAGTTTATTGCCATGTGTGAAAACAAATTTCACATGTAAAAATGTAGCCATGATGGTAAAAAACTCTGTATGTTCTTTCTGCGTCTAAAACTTGACATGCTACATACAATTATTTTTTTGGCGAAAGATACATTTGATAAATTTGCCGTGATATAACAACGATTTTACCAAAAAAAAACACTTGAAAAATTGCCATGTGTATGTACAAAAAACATGCAAGTTAAAATTGCCATTATCCATGGCAACTTTGAGAGAAAATGTTCTATAGGTCATGAAAAACTTAGAAAAAATAATATTCCTAGATCATGGTAACTTATGGGGAAAATGTAATAGGCACTTCCCGCAAAAAAAATGTAATAGGCACACGGCAAATTTAGGAATTTTGTTCTTTAAAAGGATGGCAAATTTAGGAACTTGTCATAGGCACATGGCAAGTATAGGGATGTTATTTCTCTAAAAAAAAGCATGGCAACTACTGTAATTTTCCATGGGCACATGACAAATTTAGGGGATTTTTTTTCTTGAAATCCATGGCGAATTTGAAATTTTCGTCATGTGAACATGGAAAATTTAAAGAATTTTGTTCTTTGAAAAGATGGCAAATTTAGGAAATCTTCCATGGGCACATGGTAGTGTATGAATTAATTTCTCAAAAATATGTCATATATTTATTAATTTGCCATGCTACAGAAAAGAAATTTATTACTTTTCCATCCTACAGAAGAGAAATTTGTCTACTAGAAATAAACGTATAAAATGGCACACACATGCATGTTCTAAGAAGAAAAATATTCCGATTATTAATTACTTAAGTACTTTAGAATAAAAAATTTGCCATTGTTACACACACCACAGGTATCACACCCCCCCCCGCGCGCGCGCACACACACACAAATACATTTAGGTACAAAAAATTATACGTGTGAATCTTTGTCAAATATTGAGTTTGGATTTCCGTGGGACAATGAAAAAAAATCTTCTACAAACCATGTCACATTGTATAAGAAGAAAAAAAAAGATCAAATTTCAACATGTTGTAACATATAAATAAGATAAAGGTGCACGTCTAATACATTTTACTTTGCATGACATGATTGTACATAGAATGTATATATGAAAGTCTCTACAATGGAAGGAAAAGAGAGTGAACATTAAATCGGTCCAGGACGTCGTCACCACATCCGGCAAACGTCCGTCCACTGTGCATGCGGGTCCCATCAGCCCTACAGGATCAAGTATCAGGATTTTAAAAGAACAGACACAGTTGACAGAACCTGACGCAGCCCATATCCATATGCGAACGAGCGCCCAGCGATTCCGAGACCACGCGAGCTCGTCCACTCTTGTGAATTTTCGATGAGAGGAGATTTTTTCACACTGGCTTACTTGCATCTGTGACTTATAAATAATAATTTTATTATTATGTCGGATGTATGGGAGGAGATTTGTGGCACCTGCGGGGCCATTGCTCCCACATTTAGGGCTGTTGTAGACTGCTCATCCACCTCATGATTCAGAAAGGTGAAAAGATTATGTGCATGGTGTTAAAATATATTGCCCGTCTCCTTCCATCAGTTCAGACTTTTGAATGAGTTGGATGAAGCATTAATTCAATATTGTATCAGAGCCCAGAGGTCTTTAGTTCAAGACCCTGCTAATGCAGTATTAAATAAAAATGATTATGCGGCCTACATCGATCACACGTCTAAGGACTAAAATAGCCTAGACCTGAGGGGAGGTGTTGAAATATATTGCCCGCCTCACACCATCACTTCGGATTTTTGAATGAGTTGACTGTAGCATGAATTAAATACATGACTTAGCCCTTGATTACTATGGGAGCGACCTATGCACGCAAGCTTTTGTTAGGCATTGCATGCTCCATCCATCCTATCTCTCATGTTTTTTCATTTGACTTTCAATTTATTATATATTTGAGCTGAAAGTTTAATTTATGTTGTGTTTGCATATTCATGATCCTTGTGATGAGGGCTTTGAAATATGATCACTTTTGAATAATCTATGACAATTTTTAATTTGAACCAAGCCTCAAACTATTAAAACTTGATAAGAACGAATGATCCAGCAACAGAGGCGGTCGCTCGTAGGCAGGCGGACCAGACGGGCCTTGGAACATGTGTCACTGTCACACACTCTCCATGCCACCACCCTGCCTCCCGTGGTAGGAGAGGAATAACCTAGTGGTGCCGCTGCTACGGAGCCACCGCCTGCACCTCAACACGACACCCGAAGAACTCGCTGCACCTCTGCCACCACCAGCCCCTCTAGCACCGGGAGAGAGAGCCCTGCTGCTATCTATCGCTGGAAGGGGCTTTCCCACATCCTTCGGCTCCGGCAAGGGAGTAATGGGGGAGGATTTTTGCTCGGTGGCAGTTACAGTTTCGCTGCCCTAGTTGCCCTTGGCAGTGTAGATGTTTTGTGTTCTTTTTATTTTGGAAATGATATATAGCAAACGTCCCACAGGAGCGTTATTTTTTTGAGTGAACGGTCTATGGGACAACCGATCCCTGAGTGTGAATCTCAATGTGGTGATACGGGGCTATCGTGGTGGTGCAATGTTTGCTCAAAATCACCCCCGTGAGAGAACGATACAAATATTTGTGCTATTATTATTTTTGAGCGAATGAGATCGTGTGTGGCATTGCATTCTTCCGTGATGTAGCATCGCAATTGTTGAAAGCATGTGTGGCAATTTCTCCATGTAGCACGACATTTTTCCTGCTTGTAGCATGACAATCCACACTATTGTTGCTCCATGACAAATCTTTTTACTGCAACATGGCAATCGTTTTTTGTTAGCATGGCGATTCATGAACATATCGATAATTTTCTCTGCTATAGCATTGGCACTTATCTCTCTTATAGTACGACAAATCCAGCACTGCTATCAATGATCATGTGACAAACTTTCGATGTTGTACCATGTCACTTTCCTTGCTGCAACATTTGCCATATTATACTATCTATAAGAGGTAAATACATGGGCAGTCATAAAATTTGAATACACGGGCAGTCATAAAATTTGCACGTGACGGTCAGTTTGGTGCATAAACTTGTAAAATACATGTTTTTAGTCATCAAACTTGCGTGGGCGTGCACATACGATTCTTTCTACCGTAGCTGGGCGTATTACATGCATGCACGGCGTGCCAACATTACATGGGCTCTCATGTCAAAAAAAACATTACATGGGCCCGCTGTCAGTGGCTGAGGAGGTGAGTAATCCGCATGCATTTTTTTTCCAGAAAGCACCCTTGCATTTCATTTTTTACACAGAAAATTCTGAAATAAAACGGAAAAAAAGATGGATCAGTATGGATGGGATTTGACCACACCTGCAATTCGCATGCATATTGCCCGCCAATCGGCTAACTGACATTTGACGTTTGACGTCTAACGTGCACAATTAGCTTTATATATGAGGACCGTTCTAATTAAAATAGAAATCAAAACCAGAAAAGGGTTCGTGAAAAGGTGGAAGCCCCGGTTCGAACCATCCGGCAACAATGACACATGAAAAGATAAACACAATTTATTTTATGTATTTTGCTTTTGTTTTTTCTATGTAAGAAAACAACTTATATTCTAGATAAATTTTTTGGACAGATTGACCAGATTTGTCTATTGAATTTGAGTATTTTCCGGAATGAATGCATGCATTTTTTACGGACAAATCAACCAATTTCTGTTAGAGTATCTATAGCAGACCCCTTATATGCGGATCCTTATAGTGTGCTTACAGTTGTTCAGACAACTTTTTGGCGCAAAACCGTAAACTGGCGATTATTTTATGGGTCGGCGCGATATGAGGGATTTGCTAGAGATGCGCTTAGAATTCAAAAAAATACATTAGAAAATGTAGATAAAACAAAATATAGTACAAAATGAATGTATGTTTGCGGGCAAATCAACTAATTTTTTATTTGAAATCGAATACTTTTAAATGAAAAAACCTAGTTAAAATAAATTGTACTTTAGAATGAATGTAAATAATTTCCTTTGGACAAATCAAAAGAAATTTCTGTTTAAATTCGAATAACTTTAAACTTAAAAATCTTGATTAAAGAAAATATATGTCATAATGAATGTACATATTTTTTTGACAAATCAACCTTTTTAAGAATTTGAATAACCCAAACAAAAGATAATATAGTCCATAATGCATGTACATAAATTTCTTTTGAACAAATCAACAGAATTTTGTTTGAATTCGAATAATTTTAAATTGGAAAACTAGATTGAAAAATATAGGCCAGAATGAAGGTACGTAAATTGTCCAGACAAGTCAACTAAAAATTTGCTTGAATTCTAATAATTTTAATTTACAAAATCTAAAAAGCAAAATATAGTGCAGAATGAATGTCCATCATTTCCTTTCAGACAAATCAGCGGAAAATATGTTCGAATTTTAATAATTTAAATTTGAAAATGTTGAGAAAAGAAAATATAATTCTAAATGCGCACCTTTATTTAGCCTAAAGGATCTACACATTGGTAGTCCGTGTAAACAACAACGGTGGTGTGGTTGTTACAGCTAGTCGATGGTTCGAACTCACTCAGACCTATTTTCTAGTCCAAATTATTCACAACGCACACTGACAGGCAGGACCCAGCGGGATACTATTTAACATTACCTGTGTTGGAGGGCTTTTGTACGAAGTTTTAAAAAAACTTGAGGGTGTTTCTGTAAAAAATATCACATGCACAACGCTTCAGCCACTGACAATGGGCCCCGGCCACGCTGGCATGCCATGTAGGCAGTGAATACATCCGTGTACAGGAAATATGACCGTATTTGCACGTCCACGCAAGTTTGATGACCAGAAACACGTATTTTATAAGTTTATGCACTAAACTGACCGTCGCGTGCAAGTTTTATGACTCCTGGTGTATTTACCTCTATCTATAACATTATTAACATGGCAAAGTCTGCACATGGCATCGTTCGCTCGCAGGAGGCTCCAGAGCGAACAACATAGTTTACGAGAGGCTCCTAGAAAGCGCGATAATTTGTTCCACAGAAACTAGGGGAGCACGTTCTCTCCTAATTAAGGTCCTTTCTTTTTCACTTCAGCTATACCGTGACCGATGGGCCAATTAGTGGCGCGTCAGCTGAAAATGATGCTGTGGTGCCGAACTACGCGTCGACGGGTGATGCACGCTGCATGACTTGATAGTTGACTTCTCTGGTCAATAGATAAAAGACGAAAGAGGAAGATTTTTTCGTCACTATGGGCCACTGACGCTGTTCTCAAGCCAGCCGAACTTTTCCAAGGTTGACGGACGGCAGACTTTGACCCATAGTCTCCAAGACCGTACCACTACCGTCTCTTATAATACAAAGGCTAGTCACAACGTTGTACTATGCAGCTAGAGAGGATCATGGAGCGCTCTTCTTCTTCCATGGCACGCGGTGTTGCCCTCCTGGGACTCATCTGCTGTTGGTTAGCATGCTCGGCGGCGGCCCAAGGTAACTAATAAACCACTACTCGCAGCTCAGTTGCCGGATTAGGATGATGATTGATGATACATGCAGTTGTTCCGGACGGACGCCGTGAGCCAAGGACTCCGCCGTCGCCACTGCCCGGGAACCAGAACCCGGTGGAGGCTCCGGCCGAGATTGCGTCGCCACCACCGCCCTTGGAGACAACGGCGCTTGCGCCGCACCGCAAGACCCTGCAGCAGGCTGTTTCGAGCGTTCCTCATGTATGAAGCACCTGTCGCTCCGATATGTTCAGTTCTTGTCTATGCATGTACGATTCATGATGGTGCCAATTAAGCTAACAAATATAAGTCCACGGGACGTGTAATCTTACGTTCTTGGTGATGAGGATTGTTTGCTGTGTTGGCGACTGAAACTATTAATAACAGGCACAAAAATCGAACAGCCCAAGAAGTTCGGTGAGGCAGCCCAACTTGTAATTTTTTTTGTACACATTAAATAGCTAGAAGATCAAATTCGTTTAGACACTTTTGTTGCACCACATAAATATCCGAAAACTTCTAGGCACTGTTAGTACGAAAGTTCTTTTGACTTGCAAAGTTTAATGTATGGTCGATATAAGTCAAACTACGGCCAAATTGCGAAGGAAATTCGCACGCGCGCTCACTGGACTCACACAGTATCATACTCAAGAAGCTGGATCATAGCCAAAATATGGTAACTCATGTGCTTGCTTTCACCCATATAAAGGAAAATTTCAAGAATGGTGTGCCACATAGGATAAACAATTTTTTTAGGTGAAGATAGTGAACTAGCACGGGTCTTGATGCAAAGTCGGAAAATTAATCTTGTTAGAGGGTACACCTACATGGTGGTTCAAAAAAAATCTACTCTCACTTTCCCCCCATATTTTTGGTAACAGGCACATTTATTTTAATGTTCCTCAAACAAGAAAATATAAAAGAGGGACAGGGGGAGAAAAATAAACTACTAGTACTGCAATGACCATTGCAGTAACATGCTTACAAATAATCTGTACTACTTTATAAATAAATTGATCATATAGCTCATAACAAGTCATACTCGATAGGCCTTAGAAATTATCGATCCATCACCGAGAGATAAATACATCAAAACAAAAAACAAATCATCACCAACGAAACAATTCAACCAAACACATCATCAGAGCTCAAGTTTTTCACCCTTTCATGTCAGCATGAAAAATATTCAATCAACACTACCACGGGGATCCCGCAACCGCTTACCAAGCGCCCGCCCTTCGAGTCAGCACATAAGGAAAAATATCTGCAAGCGCAAATTAGCCCTATAAAAAGCATGATAAGTATTGTACCACCAATGCGTCGAAACAAATTTGAATGACATAGCCAGAAGAAGATTTATGATCAACATGATTCCATTTCTTTGATAAGAAACTAGCCTACTTTTCTCATCTTATTTTTTCCACATCACTATAAATATATTTTTCTTTGAACGAAGTGTATACACTCGGACTCTTGATAGAATGATGCAAGCAACCCATTTATTGTGAAGTTTTTAATTCAGTATCAAAGTTGATTTTTTTTATAAGAATAGGGCCTTAGTGGAAAATTGAATAAGACTACAACAATGACCACACTAGTGTATCACTTCCTCCCCGAAGGTGTTATCTGACAACGTCTTTGGTTCGTGCGAACTAGAGATGGGGAATGTGAGTTGAGGGGTGAGGAGATTAAAAGCCCTTTGATTGATTATAGGTAATGAGAGTTTAAGGGCCTGTTTGGTTCCAATAAGTCACCTGACTTATAAGTCAGGTGACTTAAAACCAGTGACTTATAAGTCACGTCTGTCTGGTGGTCACCTGACTTATAAGTCATCTGAGCACACCTTTCCATCTTGTTTTTTTTTATGTAAAGGTGGTGGAACCCATGCAAAAAGGGGTGACTTATAAGTTTTAAGTTGGGGTGGAGCAACTTATGACTTATAAGTTGGGGTGACTTATAAGTTAGGTCTGTTTGGCAAAATAAGTCACTTTTTTCACTTTTGAACTTATAAGTTGGTGACTTATTTGGAACCAAACAGGGCCTAAACTGGCAGGGGAATGGGAGTTGAGAGAGCCGATTCCCGATTTCTTTCCATGGTTAATTCATGACCAGTGGTTCATGATAGACTAATTCCCATAATATACCAAGCAAGGAAATGAGAGTAAAAATCTACTTCTGCTCCTAATCCCAACACAAACTCCCACCCCGCCCCCTACCCCAATGGTTACCGAACAGGGTGTGCAAATTGTGCTTTTGCATTCACTAGTTCGAGGGCAATCCTTTTATTTCTTCCATTGTCTGGTGCAAAATTCTCTTAATAATGTCTGTATTACCTACCCACAAAATTGAGAAAGCAAAGGACTGGTAGATTTTTGATAGGAGGAACCACTGCTTCATGACTATGACTAGGAGACTCTTGACTTAGTTGGTATATACAAGAGAAAAGCAGTCCAGATTTCCATGACTCCTTTTGTCCCTCATTCAATGTCGTCAAGCTGCATTTTCAAAGGTGCCCTTGTCGACGGATACCGATGGCAGACTTTGACCATGAATTAGAGTATATCTAGATGGTTGAGTCTCCAAGACAAAGAAAAGAGTGTAACCATCCCCAGTGTAGTACATTACCACTAACGTTCCCTATATATGATATAACTCAGAAGGAGAACAACTTAAGGTATGTGCCTCGTTAAAAAACAGGAAGCACTTGGTAGCACAGTCGTAAAATTTCTTATTCCGTATATTGTGATCTTGTCACATATTTGTTTTCCAAATGATCCCTTTATTCGATTTTATAGTTATGATTTGTCTAAACAAAAACACTACAATAACTATGATGCTATGCTGTGAATTTCGACTATGAGAAATGTCTAACAGCTCCCGGGTGCCCCTACACCCTCATGAACAATAAGTTCATAAAACATTGAAAAAACATCAAAAAAATCTGAAACTTTCAGGGATCAAAGATTATAAAAGGTTTGATGTGCCTGCAAAGTTTCAGCGAGAAATAACCTTCGTGGAGCCCTCACCAAAAAAACAAAATCACTACTAAAAAGGTACATAAACTTTGAACAATGATTTTGTTTTTTTATTTGAGTGCTCTTCGAATGTTATTTTTAGCTAAAAATTTGCAAGATCATCAAAAGTTTCATGATGTTCGATGTCCCAAAGTTTCAGATTTTTTTGCTTTTTTTTTTTCAATTTGTTTTGAATTTACTGTTCATAGAGGGTGTATGGGCACCCGGGTGCTGAAAATCATGTCTCTTTCGACTATTTACATGTTCAGTTCCTACAGAACCTGATTGGATAAGAGCACAATCTTCTGAGGTGAATCTGCATGACATCGTTTTAGAGCCAACTGTTTCCAACTATGTATAAGTAGTTGTTAACATAATGTGAAGCTGATGTGAGACATATTATTTCTACATATATTCTTTTTTCCTTCTAAGGTGTACAATATGGTTTTAATTTGGTTTTCTGTCTGGTTTCTTTCAGTCTTATAGGAATGAATTTATAGACGATTCACATAATGATTTAACATGCAAAGGTTGGGTGGCATGCTGCAAAGCCATGCCCAAAATCTAGTACTCACCCGTCCAAATTAATTGACGGAACCTTAATATAACTTTAGTACAAAGTTACGCTAAAGCTACGCCAATTAATTTTTATCGGAGGGAGTATATGGTATATTATGGCCTATACATTATTATAGTTCTATGTTTGTAGTGAAGTACGCCCTATTTTAGAGTTTGGCACACGACTTCTGATTTTGCCGGCTTACCTGCTGCTGCAAGCTGCTTGACTGGGAGACTCTTGACTTGGTAGGTCTAGTCTACTCAAGATCAAACAACAAGATCTTTCCACGACTACTCTGCCACAAATTTCTTGTCCTCAAGCTGCATTTCCACACGGCAGATTTTGACCATGAACTAGAGCAAGCATTCATATCTGCACAGTCAAGTCTCCATGACCAAGAAGAGAGCGCAAGTGCGTAGCCATCCCCTGTGTAGTTAGTACCGTTCCCTATTTAACATATGGCCCACAAAGTGAACAGTGTACGCACTGAGAAGCCGGCCAGGTGAATATGCACCGTTCTTCTTCCCTCGCATTCGCTATGGCGTTCCTAGGTATCGTTTACTGTTTCATGCCGTCGCCATGCTCAGCAGCGGTCCAAGAAGGTACGTAAAGAACTATGTGCATGCCATTTTTGTAAGGGAATTTTCTAAGATGAGGCGGCCGGAATGACGATTGATCATGTTCATAGGTGTAGCTGTTCTGGACGGATCCCGTACGCAAATCATTGGACCTCCGTCGCCGCGGTACGGGCCGCCGAGGCAGCCAGGCTATGAGCCCCCGGCCGCTGCCGCCACTTATGCCACACCGTAAGACCATGTAGGTGGCTGCTAAGGCCCCTCACGCATAAAGCAGGCCGAAAAATCAGAGTGTATACAGTGATAAATAAAATCCAGACGATTAACTACTGAGAAGTTGTGAAAGTTATGAATAAAGCTATGTTGTTATGTTCGTATGAATAAGCTATCAGTCATATAGGATAACATGTGTCTAATTGACTTGTCTGTGCTCTATACCCGAATCGTCTGTACACCTTCCATTGTATAATTTAGTCGGACACACGGTAGAGGTCTTTTTTCAAGTGCCTTTTGCCGAGTGAAGCACACATGAAAGTCTTCACCTAGCGAAGATCAATCTATTTTATTATTGAACTAAGATCAAGAGCACGTCAATTAATTGATTCTATTCACAATCATGTCAGTTGCTTCTATTCACAATCTACCGTGCATGAATTTAGAGGACGAAAAGATCCACCATTTTGGCAACTCTTCCATACAATTTCCTCAGAATGTCATGCATGGATGGCTCCCATGTGCATGGTCTTTCAAAGTTAGAAACACTCAGAAAAAAAATACAAAACTTAAAACAAAAACAAACTTTTTTCTAGGCAAGAGTGAATTAAGGGCATTGGTATCACCCTAAAAAATACATACAAAAATTGATGACTCAAATTGGCAAACAATAAGCAAAAAAATTGCATTGTTCCTTAATACGGAAAATAAGGTATAGTAAAGAGACTTTCACACAATAGTATGATGTGCACATAGGCCGCACAAAACTTGAGTGTGTATAATTTTATCTTATATCTAGCATTCACACTTGTCGTGGAGTTGACACGACAGATGTTCTAGAGCAAGGAGTTAGTCGTAGGGCCGTCGCACTAGGAAACTTAAAGGGGTTAATCGGGACAAAGGACACACAAGAGAGTTTTTATACTAGTTCGGCCCCTTACGATGAAGGTAAAAGTCTGCGTCTAGTTGGGATTGGTATTGCTGAACTTTCGATCTCCAAGGGGCTCAACTCGCCGGCTTGGTTATCGACTTGGTTGTTTCTTCCCCTAAGCCGTCACCGGGTCGTCCCCTTATATACATGGGTTGACGTCTGGTGGCCTACAGAGTCCCGGCCGGCTCATAACCGTGTCCGGCTCAGTGACTTCCTTTACATGTCTTTCTTTATAAGTCTTTCCTTACATACGGCGGTTTACAATATCGGGCCTTAAGCCGGCCCCAGGTCTTTGGGCCTTCTATATGTTTAATAAACTATCATCTTGAATGTATATTGGGCTTCTTATGTAACCCGCCATTAGGGTTGACCCGGCCCCTCCTGGGCGGGTCATACTGGTAGTAATATCCCCAACATTAGGCCCCAGGTTGAATTTGAACTTTGTTCTTTGTCAATCTTCAATACTTAGATGAAATCTATCTTCTGTCTGAAAAAACTCTGTAACCCGCCGTGACGTCATCTTTTGAAAACACAAAAAACTTTCATGACGTTATCTTCCAACGGATCTTTTATATTTAATGCTTCCCGAGAATCGAGGCGTCTATATAGCTGGATAACCATTATTTGGTTCTCCCTTGATTTTCGCGCCCGTCTGTTCGCATCTGCCCTTATAAATAGGCACGCGGCCGGTTTTTCTCATTCTCCCCTCTCCTTCATCTTCTTTCTCTCGCCATCTCAGCTACTGCTCGAGCTCCGCCGCCGCCGCAACGCTCATCCTCGTCCTCGAGCCTGGCCGCTACATCACCCTGAATTGTCCAGATAAACGGCGACGACCCTCTGCAGCGAATCCGCATCCGTAAGTCTTATCTTCTCAAACTTTTTAGATTTGCATTAGGGTTTGCGAGTTCATCGGTGTTCTTCACCGTTCTTCATGAACCTTCTTAGTAGTTCTTCCTCCGCAGCCGCTCTTGATCCAAAGAGGAGATATAACTCGCGCGGTAGTTGTTTTGCGTCCATTTTTGATAGCAGTAGATCCCTTTTTCCTGTATAGATGCTTCATTATAGCTGACGAACCCATTTGTACTAGATTTTTAGGTCTAGAATATTTTTCTTTTCAGAACGGCCATTTGATCCAAAATAATAATGACAGCTTGGTAAAACTTGTTTATGCCAATACTTAGCTGAATCTGCTTTTTGAAAAATTTTGTAGTCATGGCGGCTTACCGCTCCGGCTTTCTTTTCCTTATATGTCATTAGCCCTTAGTTAAGCCGCCATTACTTGTTTTACATCTTCGGCCTTTAACTGTTATCCTGACCATAAACTGAACCGGCATGTTGTTATTTCTTTTTCAATTCCTTGCACATCATGCTGTCAAAGACACCCACCATCTGTAATTGGGTCCCCTCAACCATAACTGAGGATCGTTTAAAAGAGTTCTTCCTCATTGGGTTTCTGCCCTCAAAAAGCATCATGTCTTATCATGCTCCTCACCCGGAAGAAGAACGACCCAATCCGAAAGACGGCGAAGTGATCGTCTTTACTGGCCACATGAACCGTGGCTTCTCACTGCCCGGTTCAAAGTTTTTCAGAGAAGCTCTTCACTTTTTCAAACTCCACCCTGAGGATATTGGGCCCAATTCCATATCCAATATTTGTAACTTCCAAGTGCTCTGTGAGGTATATCTTCAGCAAGAGCCGACTGTGGAGCTATTTAGAGATACTTCTATCTGAACCGGCAGAACGAGTGCACCAACGGCCTTAGCTTAGAACTTGGAGGCATCTCAATTCAGTGCCGTCAGGGTGCTTTCTTCCCTCTCATAGTTTTACCAAGTCACTCAAAGGACTGGAACCAAACTTGGTTTTACGGTCAGGACATCTCACCCGCCAACGAGAAGCCACTGCCGGGTTACCGCCCCGATCGTCTTGACTCCAAGTTCGCACTGCCAGATAAACTTACCGTTGCTGAACGCAAGAAGCTGCTTCCATCTATCAGAAGAATCAACGGTTTGTTGGGGAACGGTTTAACCAGAGTCGATCTAACCCACTGCTGGATCTCATGGCGGATTATTCCATTAAGTCGTCGTTCAAAATTGATGTATGAATATGGTGGAGACCCGGACGACTCTCTCCGTCATACCCCGGTTCAACTAACCGAGGAGGACATTGTCTCAATGTCAAACCTTCTGGTCAATGCGAAGTATGAAGATTGCAGTGTTGTTGGGTTAAATCCCTTCTATAAACTTAACCCGGTACCAAAAGTAAGGATATTCTGATCTTTCTTCCTTTGTATTTTGTCCAGCCGTATTGTTTATCACTGATCCGTCCTCTTGTCTTTGTAGGCCAACTCTGACTTTTGGAAAGTGAAATATGATCACGAAGCTGCCAAGAAGGCGAAACTCGCCGCCATGAACGCCAAGAAATCGACCCGGAGATCGAAGAAGAAAAAGAAGACCACTGCTGAAGATTTAATGAAACTTGATGACACGTCTGACTCGGAGGTAGCCCTTGATTCCCTTAGCCAATTTTTTAACAATCTTATTGACACTGATTCTTGCCAGGATGACACTGGGCCAGTCAGGCCGGGGAAGCAGAGGTAACTATCATTTCCTCCGACTCAGAGCCCTTACCAGGACACAAAGTTCGACGAGTGATCCGTAAATTAAGGTTTTCTAACCCCTTAGCTCACTTGGATCCCAACTTTCATTTGAAAAAGCAGCAACATGAAAGCCGCCGTGAAGTTGGGATTGAAGATGAACCGGCTATCGTCCTTCAACAGACCCCTCGGAAACGTCCGAACGAGGTTTACTTATTACTGTCTTTAACTCGTTTTAATGAATCCTGCTCCTTGTATTTCTTTTAACTCTTTTCTTTTTTTAGGAGGTGTCTCGTTCTTCAGGCGACTCATCACAAACACAATTTCCGGCTTTCAAGACTGCTCCTGGGTAATCAGAAATCCTCCTTTCTTCCGGGTTGCTCAATTGTATCTTTATGATGACAATCCTGCAATATTTTTCCTTAGTGGTCAGGCTAAATCCAACAAGACGAAGGCGGCTAAACCGGCGGAAGACCCACCAGTGCTAGCATCTGAACCGGCTAGGCCGCCTTCTCCATTGGCTAACGCTCCAGAACACCCGCCTATTGACAATGAGGCAAACCCTCCTGAGCCGACTTTTGACGAAGCCATTATGAATCCTTCTATAGCTGGACCGTCAAGCTCAACCAAACCACCGTCTCCACCTGCTCAAGATGTTCAAATTACTGGGAGCCGCTTTGTTGAGCCGGGGAACCCAACGGTGCTGGCTTGGTGCACAACAAAGCAAGAAGCATTGGAGAGGCAGAAGGTTCGCTTTGATGTTGCCAACTATGACCGTCTCAATGCTAGTGATATCTTATCCGGCTATCTCAGTCATGTACACTCCAGTCGTGAGTCTGAGATCGAGATGGTCAAGCAGCTTCAGTTGAAGTATGAGGTACGTTGTTTCCGGTTTACTAATATTCCTTCAGCCCCCAAGTCTTCAGATTATAAGAGAAACAGAATAACCTGTAAACTTAAAATATAGGCTGAGACTTTTACCTCTGAATCTTTGCCTGATATTGATAGAACAAAACTTCACCTATAGTCCCCAAGGACCGGTTTATTTTGATCATTAATGAATCAGTACTTTAGAATTTAAAACCGTCTTCAAAGTACTTAACACTCTGGTTTAACCTTGATAAACTTGCTGAACTGCGTACATTGGCCCCCAAGTGCCAAGTGCTGTTACTTTGTAAGGGACTTGGGACTTTAAATATGTTGGTAGAGTCATAAAAATTTGATTTGGCATACATTAGCCCCCAAGTGTTAAGTGGTTTATTCGTAAAGTACTTGAGACTTGAATCTTGAATTTGGATATTTGAATTTGAAACCAAGTCTTGACTTGTCTGAACGTTTCAC
Source organism: Triticum urartu (assembly GCF_003073215.2). NCBI lineage: Eukaryota > Viridiplantae > Streptophyta > Magnoliopsida > Poales > Poaceae > Triticum > Triticum urartu. The sequence continues at coordinate 5,237,872 of NC_053024.1, forward strand.
AGAATGCCTTGTCGGAATTGAACTCTCAATTGACTCACGCAAAGACCCGGCTAGCGAGTCAGGAGTCAGAAATCAAATCTTCCACTTCCAAACTGCAAAATAAGCCTTTCTGCAATGGAAAATTTGAAGACCAGCTTTGCTGCCAAGGAGAAGACTTGGGAAAATGAGAAAACACTTCTGACCCGACGAGCTGAGACAGCCGAAACAGCTCTGAAAGAAATTTCAACAGAGCTGAACGGATTAAAGGGCCGAGTGTCTTAGATGGTTGCTGCTATCTTTGGTAAGCTGCCTGATTTGACCTTTCGTATATTTTTGCCAATCCGGAGTATAATCCGCCAACTGACTCTAAAAAAAATTTATGCAGGTCCGCGAAGTAAGAATCTGAGCCAAGACCCGTTGATTAAGCTAAAGGCAGTATACACTTTGGTTGAACAATTGTATATCGGTGCACAACGGGCTCTGGCTTCCATCTGTCATGCGAATCAAGGACCCAACCGGCTCAGCGACGTCCTGAAGAAGCTGTCCATCCTTCCTGCCAGGTTTCAAGAAGTAAAACGCTCCTGCGCGCGAGCCGGAGCTTTGACTGCCCTAAGCCGCTCCACGGCTTGGGTGCCAGACCTAGACCCGGCGGACGTAGCAAGAGGCTATCCTACCGTGAAGGAGGACGGGTCTCCTTTTGATCAGGATGACTTCATAGCCTGCGTCCATGAAGTCCGGCCTCAGGCGACTAGTCTTGGAGATGACACCAATGTGGACAAGTACCAGCCGGGTTTTGATAGTGAGAATAAGAAGATGGCCCCTCCCTCATATAAAGTAACAGACTTTATCCCATCAGTGAGAGAAGATACATTTGCCCCGGAGGTTGACCTGGTCGGCTTAATTGACGACGAAGCCAAATTTGTCGCCATGAACGGCTTTGATTGGTCAAAATCCAACTTCCAGCAGACTCAAGATGGTGAACCGGCGAGGGAGGGACAATGATCATCTTCATGGGTTTATAAAGCCTTGTAATAGCTTAGCTGTTAAAACACCGCATGTTTGCTTGTGCCATCGCGCATAAAATACTTATATGTGAATCTGTGTTTCAGATGCCAATGTTTAATGCTTGCTTATGCATCGCTTAATGCTTATCTCTGCAATGTTTGAACTCTGTTCCTGTAAATACAAAGAAAAGACTGGCATGGTGGTTTAGAACCAAACGGGTTTAAACACCTAATGTAGAGCCAATATATTTACCTTGATAAAAACAGAGACAAATATAAATTCGAACTTTTTTAGTTAACGCAACAGGTAAGCGTGTATAAGTAATGACCATACCTGATCCCTTTTGATCTTTAGATCGCCGGTTTAAATAAGCCGGGTGATTGAATTTGATAACTCAATATTTTATGAAAAGCTAATGCTTCTTGAATACTTAATGATCATTATACCTTAGTAGCTCATACCTTTTGATCCTTGAACCGCTGGATTGAATGTCCCGGGCGGCTATGTTGTCTAATAATTGAGCCAGTGAAGAAGACCAAGCTAATTTATTTGTAATATTGAAACAACAACAAACTAAAAGGCAAGCAATAAATAACAAGCATAATTTTAATCTTTTATTCAAAAGGTTGGGGGTTTCTGATTCGAATACGACCAGTAAACTGGACCAAAGGGGTTAAGCTAAGGTTCGAATATGACCATATAGCCCCCAATGGCTTTGGCGTTGCGCCGATCAAGAGGGTACTGACAGCTATGTTCTCTTTGGTTCGAATACGACCTATGTTTGAACAAGAAGCCCCCAAATGACCTTGAGAGGTTTTTAATGACCCTGATTCAAATACGATCCAAGTCGGACTCAAAGGGTTTAAGCTATGATTCGGATACGATCAAGAAGCCCCCAGTGAGTTTTGGCCTTGAGCCGATCAAGAGGGTTACGACAACTATGTTCTCTTTGGTTCGAATATGACCTATGTTTGAACAGGAAGCCCCCAAGTGACCATGAGATTTGCAGCTAGATTCGGATACGATCACAAGCTGGACCAAAAAGGTTAAACTTGATTCAAATATGATCAGCTCCTTAATAGTCATTTGTAAATAAGAAATAATAAAGATGCATAGCTTGTGAAAAGAAAAGAGACCGATGGTCTTACTTTATTGCTTATCATAGTATATACAACATGAACGTGTGTACATGATGAGAGCCGGTGGCTCAAGTGTAATATGGCCGAAGTTGAGCAATGTTCCATGGTCGGCGGGTCTTCTCTTCCGACTTACGTGAATCTGCATGCTCTCGAACGTCAATGAGGTAGTATGACCCATTGTTTAAATTTTTACTGACCATAAAGGGCCCTTCCCAAGGTGGGGATAACTTGTGTGCATCTGAAAGATCCTGGATGAGCCGGAGCACCAAGTCGCCTTCCTGAAAAGTCCTGGACTTAACCCGGCGGCTGTGATAACGACGCATGTCCTATTGATAAATTGCTGACTGGGCCGCTGCTAAGTCTCTTTCTTCATCCAACAAGTCAAGTGCATCCTGTCTGGCTTGTTCATTATTAGCTTCAACATAAGCCACCACACGGGGCGAGTCATGACGGATGTCACTAGGCAATACTGCTTCTGCTCCATAAACCATGAAGAAAGGTGTGTAACCCGTAGACCTATTGGGCATAGTATTGATACTCCATAATACCGAGGGTAATTCCTCCACCGAACAGCCCGGCGTTCGTTGTAAAGGAACCATAAGCCGGGGTTTGAGCCCTTTCAAAATTTCCTGATTAGCTCTCTCAGCTTGACCATTGGATTGAGGGTGAGCTACAGAAGAAACATCAAGCCGGATGTGTTCTCGTTGACAAAATTCCTCCATAGCTCCTTGGGACAGATTAGTGCCATTGTCAGTGATAATACTGTATGGAAACCCGAAACGGAAAATCACTTTTTTCATGAACTGAACCGCCATGGCTGCGTCACATTTACTCACAGGCTCCGCCTCAACCCACTTGGTGAATTTATCAACTGCCACCAGGAGATGTGTCCTTTTATCCTTAGACCTTTTGAAAGGTCCCACCATGTCAAGCCCCCAGACCGCAAACGGCCAAGTGATTGGAATCATCCGGAGCTCTTGAGCCGGCACATGCGCTCGTCGTGCACATTTTTGACATCCATCACATCTACTGACCAGATCTTCTGCATCAGCGTGAGCCATCAACCAGTAAAAACCGTGACGAAACGCCTTGGCCACTAAAGATTTTGACCCGGCGTGATGACCACAATCGCCTTCATGGATCTCACGAAGGATTTCTTGACCTTCTTCGGGGGAAACACACCGCTGAAACGCTCCGGAAACACTGCGATGGTATAATTCTCCATCTGAAATCGTCATGGACTTAGATCGCCGGGTTATCTGTCGAGCCAGGGTCTCATCCGCTGGCAACTCTCCCGGGTCATGTAAGCCAAGAACGGCACTGTCCAATCTGGGATGACATGAAGAGCCGCTACCAACTGCGCCTCCAGGTCAGGAACAGCTAAATCTTCTTCTGTGGGCAACTTGACAGAGGGGTTATGCAAAACATCCAAAAAGGTGTTAGGTGGCACCGGCTTATGCTGAGACCCCAGCCGGCTTAAAGCATCAGCTGCTTTGTTCTGTCGACGGTCAATGTGTTCCACCTGATAACCTTTAAAATATCCTGCAACGGCATCAACCTCTCGGCGATAAGCCTCCATGAGAGGGTCCTTGGAATCCCACTTGCTAGATACCTGTTGAGCCACTAGATCCGAGTCACCAAGACATCTGACCCGGCTCAAGCTCATCTCTTTTGCCACTCGAAGACCATGGAGCAAGGCTTCATACTCTGCTACGTTGTTAGTGCAAGGAAACATCAACCGTAACACATAACAAAATTTGTCACCTCGTGGGGAAGTTAGCACGACTCCAGCCCCAGAGCCTTCCAATTGCCTGGATCCATCAAAATGAATAGTCCAATACGTGTTGTCTGGCTTCTCTTCTGGCATCTGCATCTCTGTCCAGTCATTGATGAAGTCGACCAGGGTTGAGACTTAATTGCAGTACGTGGAACATACTTCAACCCATGAGACCCAAGCTCAATTGCCCACTTGGCCACTTGCCCCGTGGCTTCTCTGTTTTGAATAATATCTCCTAAAGGAGCAGAGCTAACCACAGTGATTGGATGTCCCTGAAAGTAATGCTTAAGCTTCCGGCTCGCCATGAACACCCCATAAACAAGCTTCTGCCAATGTGGATATCGTTGCTTAGATTCAATTAGCACTTCACTGACATAATAAACCTACCGCTGAACCGGATGCTCTTTGCTAGCCTCCTTGCGCTCTACCACAATAGCCACACTAACAGCCCGTGAGTTGGCAGCCACGTATAACAATAGCGGCTCTTTCTCAATTGGAGCAGCCAAGACCGGTGGCTCAGCCAGCTGTGCCTTCAGATCCTCAAAAGCAGCGTTCGCAGCATCACTCCAAACAAAAACATCCGTTTTCTTCATCAACTGATACAGTGGCATAGCCTTTTCCCCTAACCGGCTTATGAATCGGCTCAAAGCAGCCACACGACCCACCAGCCGATGAACATCATTGACGCAGGTTGGTTTGGCTAGGGATGTAATTTCCTTGATTTTCTCCGGGTTAGCTTCAATACCTCGGTTAGACACCAAAAAACGCAAGAGCTTGCCGGCTGGCACTCCAAAAACACACTTGGCCGGGTTAAGCATCATTTTGTAAACCCGGAGATTATCAAAAGTCTCTTTCAGGTCCGTGACCAAGGTTTCCTCTTCCCTGGATTTCACCACTATATCATCCACATAAGCATGAACATTGCGCCCAATTTGATTGTGAAGACAATTCTGCACACACCGCTGGTAAGTCGCCTATGAACTCTTAAGCTCAAAAGGCATAGAGACATAGTAGAAAGCTCCAAAAGGAGTTATAAAAGCTGTCTTCTGTTGATCCTTGACTGCCATCCTAATCTAATGATAACCGGAATAAGCATCTAAGAAACTCAACCGTGCACAACCCGCCGTAGCATCAATGATCTGATCAATACGGGGGATTGCAAAAGGATCAGCCGGACAACCCTTGTTCAGATCTGTATAATCCACAAACATATGCCAGGTGCCATTCTTTTTGAGTACAAGCACCAGGTTAGCTAACCATTTGGGGTGAAAGACCTCCACAATGAACCCGGCTGCCAAGAGCCGGGCCACCTCTTCCCCAATGGCCTTGCGCCTTTCTTCATTGAATCGTCGGAGAAACTGTCTGACAGGTTTGAACTTTGGATCGATATTAAGAGTGTGCTCAGCGAGTTCCCTCGGGACACCCGGCATGTCTGAAGGTTTCCATGCAAAGATGTCCCGGTTCTCACGGATGAACTCGATGAGCGCGCTTTCCTATTTTGGATCCAAGTTTGCGCTGATGATGAACTGTTTGGATGAGTCGCCAGGTACAAAGTCAACCATCTTAGTGTCGTCGGCTGATTTGAATTTCAACTCTGGCTCATGCTCTGTTGTTGGTTTCTTTAATGACGTCATGTCTGCCAGGTCAACATGATCTTTGTAAAATTTTAACTCCTCTATTGCACAAACAGATTCAGCATAGGCAGCATCACCTTCTTCACACTCCAAGGCTATCTTCCGGCTCCCATGTACTGTAATGGTGCCTTTATGACCCGGCATCTTGAGCTGCAAATATACGTAACACGGCCGAGCCATGAACTTGGCATAAGCTGGTCGCCCAAACAGAGCATGATATGAGTTTTTGCTCTTAACCACCTCAAAGGTTAATTTTTCCGCTCTGGAGTCATACTCATCCCCAAAGGCTACTTCCAGCTCAATCTTACCAACTGGGTATGCCGATTTACCATGTACCACACCATGAAAAACAGTGTTGGATTGTTTAAGATTTTTATCCGTCAATCCCATCCGGCGGAATGTCTCATAGTAGAGGATGTTGATGCTGCTGCCTCCATCCATGAGCACCTTAGTAAACTTGTATCCACCAACTGAGGTGCCACTACCAAAGCCAAGTGACCCGGATTATCAACCCGGGGCGGGTGATCCTCTCTGCTCCACACAATAGGCTGCTCCGACCAGCGTAGATAACGTGGAATTGCCGGCTCAATGGCATTGACAGCCCTCTTGTGAAGTTTCTGGTCCCTCTTACATAAACTGGTAGTAAATACATGATACTGCCCACTACTCAGCTGCTTAGGGTTGCTCTGATAACCGGATTGCTGCTGCTGATTTCCTTGCCCGGGTTGCTGATTATGTCCTCCTTGGTGCCCAGGATAACCTTGACCTTGAAAACCTCCTCCGCCTGAACCGGCGCCCGGGCCCTGAAAGCCGCCTCCACCTGAACTGCCACCTGGGCCGTGACCTCCATCAAATGCATTTGAATTTTTAAATGCCTTCATGATCATGCAATCTTTCCACAGGTGGGTGGCTGGCTTCTCCCGGGTGCCGTGCTTCGGACAAGGTTCATTCAACAATTGCTCAAGAGTGGGACTTGACTCGCCTGACCGAGGGGGCTGTCTGCCCTTGCGCCGCTGATTACCACCCTGCGCAATAGTATTAGCAACAAACTCATCAGCTTTACGTTTATTACCTCCCTGATTCGCCGGGTTATGCTGGTGACCCTTGCCGTTGCCGTTCTTTTTTCCCTTCATTGCCTTTTCTTCGTCAGACACCGGGTCCTTGGTGGTATCAGAATCAGCATACTTGACAAGAGCCGCCATCAACGTTCCCATGTCATTACAGTCACATTTAAGCCGCCCCAGCTTCTGCTTCAGAGGTTCAAAACGGCAATTTTTCTCCAACATCAAGACTGCCGAGCCGGCATCCATCTTATTAGAGGAATGTATTATCTCCTTGACCCGGCGCACCCTATGGGTTGTAGATTCACCATCCTCTTGCTTGCAGTTGGTCAGGTCCACAATCAACATTGGTTGCTTACACGTGTCCTTAAAGTTCTGGATGAACCGCGCTTTCAAATCTACCCATGAGCCGATAGAATTGGGTGGCAATCCCTTCAACCAGGTCCGAGCTGTTCCATCCAACATCATGGTAAAATACTTGGCCATTGCAGCGTCACTAACCTCGAACAGCTCCATGGCCATCTCATAACTCTCAATCCAAGCCCCCGGCTGTAGGTCAGCCGTGTAATTAGGCACCTTATGAGGCCCCTTGAAATCTTTTGGCAACCGCTCATTGCGTATGGCCGGTACGAAGCAAGGTACGCCTCTGGTTCTTGTGGCCACTCCTGCCTCAACCAAGGTTGTTGGATAAGCCGGAAAGGTTTGATGAGCCGCCTGTTCTGCTGCTATTTGAGCCGCTCGTTCCGCCTCTTAACGAATCCTCTCTTGATCCACCAAGTTAAGGGCTCCAGCCCGCACCGGCTCATGCCTATATGGCCGGTTGTGGCGTTGAGCATTACTTGACATCTCTGCAAACTCCATTTGCCTACTGTAACTCAGGCTCCAACTTGGGCGAGGAGTTGAATGAATCCTGTCTCGACTATAGGAGTATGCATCCTGTTGGGCCAGAGCTGTCTGAAGTAGTTCTCTCACCCTCCGGGTTTCAATTGCTGCTGGCGAGTCGCCTTCCATTGGGAGAGCCGCCAAACGAGCCGATGATGCGATGAGGTTTTCCAGGGGGGTGGAGAAGTGACCCGGAGGTGTTGACACATAACGAGGAGGAGCTGTATTTACAAGAGGTGGCTCCATGGCGCGTGGCTGAACTGGTGCACCGGGTGTCGTGACCCGGTTTGCCTCCGGCGGGTGGCTCCCCCCAGCCCCGGGTGTATGGAACAGGTTCCTCGGATCCAGCGTTAGAGGCAGACGCGACTGAGTTTTCTGATGCCTCCTCCTCATGACCTTGTTTGATGCGTTAAGGTCCACCGAGAGCCGAAAAGTTTCTTCTTGAAGTTGTTGAGCACGTGCGTCCAGAGCTGCTCGTTCTGCTGCCATCTGGGTTTCTTCCGCGGCTAGATTTTCTTTAGCTTGCACCATCTCCTCCCGCACGCGTGCCACTTCTGCGTCGTGCTGGACTTTATCCGCCGGCTCTACCGCAGTGGTTAACAGAGTCGTCAGCCGATCGATGAGGTCCATTAGAATCTGAGCCGGGGGGCGCGCAGGGTCTCCTGACCCGGCTGCTGCTGATGTCTACTACATAACCTTCTTCTTGTAGACGTTGTTGGGCCTCCAAGTGCAGAGGTTTGTAGGACAGTAGCAAATTTCGCACAAGTGGATGACCTAAGGTTTATCAATCCGTAGGAGGCATAGGATGAAGATGGTCTCTCTCAAGCAACCCTGCAACCAAATAACAAAGAGTCTCTTGTGTCCCCAACACACCCAATACAATGGTAAATTGTATAGGTGCACTAGTTCGGCGAAGAGATGGTGATACAGGTGGTATATGGATGGTAGATAATAGTTTTTGTAATCTGAAAATATAAAAACAGCAAGGTAACGAATGATAAAAGTGAGCGTAAACGGTATTGCAATGTGTTGAAACAAGGCCTAGGGTTCATACTTTCACTAGTGCAAGTCCTCTCAACAATACTAACATAATTGGATCACATAACTATCCCTCAACATGCAAAAAAGAGTCACTCCAAAGTCACTAATAGCGGAGAACGAACGAAGAGATTATGGTAGGGTACGAAACCACCTCAAAGTTATTCTTTCCAATCAACCGTTGGGCTATTCCTATAAGTGTCACAAACAGCCCTAGAGTTCGTACTAGAATAACACCTTAAGACACAAATCAACCAAAACCCTAATGTCACCTAGATACTCCAATGTCACCTCAAGTATCCGTGGGTATGATTATACGATATGCGGTCACATAATCTCAGATTCATCTATTCAACCAACACATAGAACCTCAAAGAGTGCCCCAAAGTTCCTACCGGAGAATCACGACGAAAACATGTGCCAACCCCTATGCATAGGTTCATGGGCAGAACCTGCAAGTTGATCACCAAACCATACATCAAGTGAATCACGTGATATCCCATTGTCACCACAGATATCCACGGCAAGACATACATCAAGTGTTCTCAAATCTTTAAAGACTCAACCCGATAAGATAACTCCAAAGGGGAAACTCAATTCATTACAAGAGAGTAGTGGGGGAGGAGAAACATAAGATCCAACTATAATAGCAAAGCTCGCGATACATCAAGATCGTATCACCTCAAGAACACGAGAGAGAGGGATCAAACACATAGCTACTGGTACATAACCTCAGCCCCGAGGGAGAACTACTCCCTCCTCGTCATGGAGAGCACCGGGATGATGAAGATGGCCACCGGAGAAGGATCCCCCCTCCGGCAGGGTGCCGGAACGGGTCTAGATTGGCTTTTGGTGGCTACAGAGGCTTCTGGCGGCGGAACTCCCGATCTATTGTGTTCTCCGGTAGTTTTAGGGTATATGGAGATATATAGGCGGAAGAAGTACGTCAGGGGGGCCACGAGGGGCTGACGAGGGTGGAGGGCGCGCCCCCCTGCCTCGTGACCTCCTCGCAGGTCCCCCGACGTGCACTCCAAGTCTTCTGGGCTTCTTTCCTTCCAAAAATGAGTTCCATGAAGTTTCAGGTCAATTGTACTCCGTTTGATTTTCCTTTTCTTCGAAACCCTAAAATAGGGTAAAAACAGAAACTGGCACTGGGCTCTGGGTTAATAGGTTAGTCCCAAAAATGATATAAAAGTGCATAATAAAGCCCATAAACATTCAAAACAGTAGATAATATAGCATGGAGCAATCAAAAATTATAGATACGTTGGAGACGTATCAGCATCCCCAAGCTTAATTCATGCTCGTCCTCGAGTAGGTAAATGATAAAAGAAAGAATTTTTGATGTGGAATGCTAGTTGGCATAATTTCAATGTAATTCTTCTTAATTGTGGCATGAATATTCAGATCCAAAAGATTCAAGATAAAAGTCCATATTGACATAAAAATAATAATACTTCAAGCATACTAACTAAGCAATTATGTCTTCTGAAAATAACATGGCCAGAGAAAGTTCATCCCTACAAAATCATATAGTTTAGTCATGTTTCATTTTCGTCACACAAGAATGCTCTCATCATGCACAACCCCGATGACAAGCCAAGCAATTGTTTCATACTTTAGTAATCTCAAACCTCTAAACTTTCACGCAATATATGAGCGCGAGCCATGGACATATCACTATGGGTGGAATAGAATATAATGAGGGGGGTTATGTGCAGAAGACAAAAAAGGAGAAAGTTTCACATCAACGAGGCTAATCAATGGGCTATGGAGATGCCCATCAATTGATGTTAATGCGAAAAGTAGGGATTGCCATGCAACGGATGCACTAGAGCTATAAATGTATGAAACCTCAACAAAAGAAACTAGTGGGTGTGCATCCAACTTGCTTGCTCACGAAGACCTAGGGCACTTGAGGAGGCCCATTGTTGGAATATACAAGATAAGTTCTATAATGAAAAATTCCCACTAGTATATGAAAGTGACAAAACAAGAGACTCTCTATCATGAAGATTATGGTGCTACTTTGAAGCACAAGTGTGGTAAAAGGATAGTAGCATTGTCCCTTCTCTCTTTTTCTCTCATTTTTTTGGGTCTTCTCTTTTTTTATGGCCTTTCTCTTTTTTGGGGGACCTTCTCTTTTTTATGGCCTTTCTCTTTTTTTATTTATTCCTCACTTGGGACAATGCTCTAATAATGATGATCATCACACTTCTATTTATTTACAACTCAATGATTACAAGTCGATACTAGAACAAAGATGACTCTATATGAATGCCTCCGGCGGTGTACTGGAATATGCAATGAAGAGTGACATGTATGAAAGAATTATGAATGGTGGCTTTGCCACAAATACTATGTCAACTACATGATCATGCTAAGCAATATGACAATGATGAATGTGTCATGATGAACGGAATGATGGAAAGTTGCATGGCAATATATCTCGGAATGGCTATGGAAATGCCATAATAGGTAGGTATGGTGACTGTTTTGAGGAAGATATAAGGAGGTTTATGCGTGACATAACGTATCATATCACGGAGTTTGGATGCACCGGCGAAGTTTGCGCCAACTCTCAATGTGAGAAAGGGAAATGCACGGTACCAAAGAGGCTAGCAATGATGGAAGGGTGAGAGTGCGTATAATCCATGGACTCAACATTAGTCATAAAGAACTCACATACTTATTGCAAAAATCTACAAGTCATCAAAAACCTCGGTACTACGCGCATGCTCCTAGGGGGATAGATTGGTAGAAAAAGACCATCGCTCGTCCCCGACCGCCACTCATAAGGAGGACAATCAAATAACACCTCATGTTTCAAATTTGTTACATAACGTTTACCATACGTGCATGCTACGAGACTTGCAAACTTCAACACAAGTATTTCTGAATTTCACAACTACTCAACTAGCACGACTTTTATATTATTACCTCCATATCTCAAAACAATCATCAAGCATCAAACTTCTCTTAGTATTCAATACTCTATATGAAAGTTTTATTATTCTTGAATACCTAGCATATTAGGATTTTAAGCAAATTACCATGCTATTAAAGACTCTCAAAATGATATAAGTTAAGCATGAGAGTTCATCTATTTCTATAATACCACCACCGTGCTCTAAAAAGATATAAGTGAAGCACTAGAGCAAACACTACACCACGACACTGCATTCCCTACCGACGTCTGTTGGCAAAACTCACTTTTGCCGACCGACTGTTGGTCGAAAAAACTTTTATCCAACTGTCGGTCGGTAATACACATGTGTAACAACCAACTGTCGGTCGGGAATGTTGAAACATATACCATCAAACTGTGGGTCGGTAAAAATTGCACTACTGGCAAACTGTTGGCCGGCAAATAATGCCGACCGACCGTGGGTAGCCAACTGGGCCGTCCAAAATATCCACGCGCGCGTGCCCGGGAAACTTAGCGCGCGAAGCCCATCCGAATTTTTCAGCCTTCTCGCCCCCACGGCCCACCTAATCTCTCCCTGCCCTCTCTCCCTTATTTCTTTCTCTCCCGATCTGAGCGGCGGCGGCAGCTCCCATCCTCTTCCTTCGCACCTCTCCCTCAGATCGAGCGCCGCCCCGTCGATCTGTGTGTGTCGCCATGGAGGGCTCGCCCCTCTCTCGCGCCTCCTCCGCACGGAGCGCTGGCAACCAACACGGCGTAGATCCACCATCCCTTCGTCTGCCCCACGTGCCTACCGCCGGTGGCTGTCGCACTGTTCCGTTCCTCCCCCGCCTGCCGCACCAATGGCCCACGCTACCATGCCGTTTTGCTGCAGCCGCCGCCGCCCCTACCCTCACGCTCCGGCCAGAGTCTAGTTCTTCTTCGTGGTGACTAGGCGTTCCTCCCGGTGTTGGCACTCTGCCTGCTGTGTTGCGTTTCTCCCAGCGGCTGCGCCCTTCGACCCCTACCTGTAATCAGTGAGTCCTTCCGTTTTTTTCGAATTTTGATGTGCAAAGCAGGCATGTCTTCTTCTATCTTGAATTCCCTTGGATTCCTGTCCGTCAGTTACTCAGTTTGCAGTAGAACTACACATCTTTCCTAGACCTCCATTAAATTAGTTTTTCTTACTAGATCGTAGTTGTTTGATTATTGGCAAACAATCATTCTTTACCTATCCTTTTTGCATCCGCAGATTGATTCGGCAACAGAGAGATGAAGCTGCAAAGAGGTGTGATGATGGAAAAGCCGATACACCTCTATTCGTTGTAATATTTGAGAGAGGATGACTAATCTAATATTGCCAACATATATGTTTGTCCTTGACCTAGATGTCGATGACACTCTTTTTCTTTTAGTTTGAAGATGGTTTGCACTGTTTCTGCAAAAGAATTTAGTCTGAATGTTGTAAATAACAGTTGGTCACGAGTCTTATGGGTATAGTGCATCATATCAACTCTGCCCCTACACAATATACATCTCATTACTTATTTCTTTGATATGATACGTTGAGAAACAACTTGTTTTGTTGTTTTCTGATGTGAATGAACTACTCCCTCCGTTCCTAAATACAAGTCTTTCTAGAGATTTCAATATGAACTACATACGGATGTATATAGATGTAGTTTAGAGTAGATTCACTCATTTTGCTCCATATGTAGTCCATATTGGAATCTCTACAAAGACTTATATTTAGGAACGGGGGGAGTACATGATATGGACCTTGCACTACATTATGCGCTATTTTTTTTACTCTAATTGACATGTTGTATGCCGTTCTAGAATTTTGTTCCTTCTGTTGGAACCCAATTATCAATTTTACACCTTCCAGAATTTATGACTAACAGGTTACATGCTGGTTTCTTACTGTTTAGGTTTCGACATTGGACGTTTGAACACATCATATACTGGAGATTGCTTGTATTATAATAGAAGGTAAACTTACCAAGCGAACAATACTTGTGTCAGTGTTTTCTAGTGTATTACATGTGCATTGTGGTCACTACTATCAATCCATGGAAATTTAAATGTACAGTGATGGATTAAATGAATGGAACCTATATCCTGACTTGCCACTACTATATTGTAGCTTCTGAAACACTTGTATGCACAAATAGTTTCTCTTGGTTATCATAACTGAAACATTATAGAGAAAAATCTCGCTCAGTCTTTTAGTGGGGAAGGAAAGCTTCAAGATATTCCAGTTAAAACGCTGATATCTATTTGAAAATTAATTCATGTGCATACCTCCTCCATCCTAACATTATCATGTCTCCATTTCTCTTATTCAAGAGAAGCATGAAACAAAGCACTCATATTCAGAGTAGCACATACAGTTATTCTATGCTATCAGAAATAAGCTCATTAATATTCAGATATATGCATGTAAACTTGGCCAGTCAATCATCATACACACACACACACAGGAAGGTGGTGTTCATGGTTGATAGATATCCCTATAAGATTGTGCTTGCGTAGCAATACAATAGTTCCTGCAACAACTAAATTGTTTCTTGATCTATTGTGAGGCGTATCAAGGCCTTGATTTTGACATTTTCTTAGTATCGCTTAGATCTGTTTAGTTCAGATTTTGGATGTAACAACTACAGTGTTCATGTGATCCATTGCGAGGCATATAAATGCTTCGATTTTGATTTTATTTTTTTAGCTTAGTTCAGCTAGTATATAATATTAGATAAAAGTTTGACAGACGCACATGGCTAAGTATTATCAATATGATGGTTTACGATCTGCCAGTGGAACTTTAAATGACACGATTTACCAATTTCAATGAAGTATGTTAGCAGATTAAGTGAAAGTTAGATATGAAATGAACTTAATTCGACCATTCTCTAGAAGAAAAGTACTCCCTCCGTCCCATAATGTAAGAATTTTTTTGACACTTGGTGTCCAAAAGCATCTTACATTATGGGACGGAGGGAGTACCTATTTGTCATATGGTGATGCTATTACTTTTAGAATTTTATGCTTACCAGAAGATTTACTCGAACATTAAACAAATCTTTTTCAACAAGTTGTTTCAGATCCCACTAAGACAAAATAAAAGTCTGCTACTGCCAATTACTATAGACAAAATAAAAGTCTGCTACTACTAATTACTATAGTGGAACAGAATGTATGGTTGACATAAAGGCTATATTGGAAATTTTTAGTTGTTGTGGTGTTCCTAGTAACTTAGAACTGCTGTGAAGATGAACTGAACCATAGTACTCTGAAATTAAGAGCAAGAAATTTAAAGTTAGTCTACTGTAGAGTAATAAAGTTCTTGTATATGCTGCAATTCAGTTGCATTGTGGAGTAATCACTGATGTCATGTTTCCATAAGTGGGCTGTCATGACCTTAACAGTGCAAAGATATGCTTTATATAAATTTTGCTATTCTTTCCAGAGCACAAGGAAATACATGAGGTGAATCAGTTTCCCTATTCAGTTGCTGTTGTTGTTGTTATATTCAGGTGTATATGGGTTTAACATTGACCACTAAATGTTTCTGACCAGGAGCTTTCCCTCGTTAGGAATATAAGCTGAAACTTACTCATTGCCTTGATCCTTTGAAGAAAAGACATTCAAGTTGACCAGGAACCATGAAGCTGGCAGTTTGCGTTAACTGTGTAATGGAGCAGACTATGAATCGCTGGATATGCATCTGTTAGCTATCATTGTGTAAACATATATGGTGTCTCGGTCAACTGGATATTCTGTGTAAACCTATTTGGCCTCTCGGTCACTGAACTATAAATGTTTCCTATTAATTGGTTACCTCGTCCATTTGTGAGAAGTAATTAATGTGCTATTTTTGTTTGGTTTTGGTTTAATATTTTTGGAGTACATGCGTGTTGCTATAATTTGATTGATATTGTGCTGTAATGAGATATATTACTTGATTGACACTGTTTTGTTAAGGCAAACGCTAAATAATTGGTGGGTATTAAACAAAATGCTGTCAAGCTGTTGGTCGGCAAAACAAACTCCCATCTGACCATTGGTTGGGAAAAGTCCATGGTCACCTCAACGGATTGTTGGTCGGGATAGAATACCCTGTCCCATAGTCGGTCGGGAAAGGCCCAAGGCAGCCCAAACGGACTGCTGGTCGATAAAGGCCTACGACAGGCCCATCAGAATGTTGGTCGGGAAAGATACACCATAGCCAACAAGCTGTCGGTCGGGAAAGGGCTTCCCCGTCTGGACTTTCCCCAACAGACAAAGTCGGTCGACAATAGTCTTTCCCGACCGACTGTCTGTTGGGAAAACTTGCATTCCCGACCGACTTGGCTGTTGGAGATGTAGTGCTGTGGTGTAGTGAAATGACAAACTACTCCGAAAGATATAAGTGAAGATCAATGAGTAATTGAATAATTATACAACTATGTGAAGACTCTCTAACATTTAAGAATTTCAGATCTTGGTATTTTATTCAAACAGCAAGCAAAGCAAAATAAAATGACATTCTAAGAATGGCAAACATCATGTGAAGAAGCAAAAACTTAGGATCAACCGAAACTAACCGATAATTTGTTGAAGAAGAAAGGTGGGATGCCAACCGGGGCATCCCCAAGCTTAGACGCTTGAGACTTCTTGAAATATTATCTTGGGATGCCATGGTCATCCCCAAGCTTGAGCTTTTGTGTCTCCTTAATTCCTCTCATATAACGGTCTCCCTAAATCTCAAAAGCTTCATCCACACAAAACTCAACAAGGACTCGTGAGATAAGTTAGTATAAACCATTGCAAAAACCTTATCATACTCTACTGTAGAAAATCACTAAAATTATTATTCAACATTTCATACTAAATGCCTCTGCATATTTAATAGTCCTATCCTCAAATAGAATCATTAAAGAAGCAAACATATGCAAACAATGCAAACATAACAGCAATCTGCCTAAACAGGATAGTTTGTAAAGAATGCTGCAACATCCATACTTCCCTAACTTCAAAAATTATGAAAGAAAATTCCCACTGTAGTAAATTTATCAGATCTTAATATGCAAAAGATTTCAACATTTTATCACATTCTGACTTTTCTAGGGAATTATTGCAACAGCGGTAAACTTTCTGTTTTCAAACAGCAACATGTATACTTGTAACATAGGCATAGTAAAGACTATCAATGCCACTTTTATTGGAATAAAAGACGCAAAACATTGTTCTAAATAACATAAAACAAATCCTAACAAAATAAATTGATGCTCCAAGAAAACCACATATCATGTGGTGAATAAAAATATAGCTCCAAGTAAAGTTACCGATGGAAGTAGACGAAAGAGGGGATGCCTTCCGGAGCATCCCCAAGCTTAGGCTCTTGGTTGTCCTCGAATATTACCTTGGGGTGCCTTGGGCATCCCCAAGCTTAGGCTCTTGCCACTCCTTATTCCATAGTCCATCGAATCCTTACCCAAAACTTGAAAACATCACAACACAAAACTTAACAGAAAACTCGTAAGCTCCGTTAGTATAAGAAAATAAATCACCACTTCAAGGTACATTCTTTATTTATATTGGTGCTAAACCTATTGTATTCCAACTTCTCTATGGTTTATAAACTATTTTACTAGCCATAGATTCATCAAAATAAGTAAACAACACATGAAAAACAGAATCTGTCAAAAACAGAACAGTCTGTAGTAATCTGAACCAAACGTATACTTCTGGAACTCATAAAATTCTCAAATAAATTTCTGGACCTGAGGAATTTATCTATTAATCATATGCAAAAATAATGAACTAAATATCACTCTCCAAATAAAAATGGCATCAATTCTCGTGAGCGCTAAAGTTTCTGTTTTTTACAGCATGATCAACAAGACTTTCCCCAAGTCTTCCCAAATGTTCTACTTGGCACAAACACTAATTAAAAGCATAAAACCACATCTAAAAATAGGCTAGATAAATTATTTATTACTAAACAGGAGCAAAAAGCAAGGAACAAAAATAAAATTGGGTTGCCTCCCAACAAGCGCTATCATTTAACGCCCCTAGCTAGGCATGATGATTTCAACGATGCTCACATAAAAGATAAGAATTGTAACATAAAGAGAGCATCATGAAGAATATTACTAGCAAATTTAAGTCTAACCCACTTCCTATGCATAGGGATTTTTTGAGCAAACAACTTGTGGGAACAAGAATCAACTTGCATAGGAAGGTAAGACAAGCATAACTTCAAAACTTTAAGCACATAGAGAGGAAACTTGATATTATTGCAATTCCTACAAGCATATGGTCCTCCCTCATAATAATTTTCATTAGCATCATGAATGAATTCAACAATATAACCAGCACCTAAAGCATTCTTTTCATGATCTACAAGCATAGGAAATTTACTACTCTCCACATAAGCAAAATTCTTCTCATGAATAATAGTGGGAGTATCATAAGAAACTTGAACACTATAAATTGTTTCCACATTAAAAGAGTAATGTTCAGAAAAGGGGTAACCATAATCATGACAAGTTTTATAAATATAATCCTCACTACTTTTTATAGCATATGTATCATCACAATAATTGTCATAAGTAGGAGGCATGTTATTATCATTATAAATTTGCATATCAAAACTTGGGATACTAAAAATATCATCTTCATTAAACATAGCTTCCCCAAGCTTAGGACAAACATTAATTGCAGCAAATATATTCTCAAAAACATCATCTTCATCAAACATAGCATCCCCAAGCTTGGGCCTTTTCATATTATAAGCATAATCACTCTCGTCATTAATAGTATGGATAGCACCAATAGTATAGCAATTATCATATTCTTCCAAGCAAGTGCCAAAAAGATTTTCAAGATCATAAGAAGTATCATTATCTTCCACAATTATATTTTCATGAGGCACAATAGTAATAGGGGCAACATTATTTGGGAGATACATCTTTTTACCCCTCTTCCTCTTTCTTTTCTTCTTCTTCGCCACATCATGTGTGGGTTCAATCCTATTTTTGGAGCTCCTTATTAATGAGATTGGTTGAATAGGAGGCGCCTCCTCGTTACCTGATTCATCATAAGAAATAATAGGAGGGTATTGGGAAGTCTCTTCCCTTTCATTAGTATTCTCTTCATCTTCTATTTGTTTTCTTTTCTTTATGTAATTGGCAATATAAGGATTTTCAATGCAATTCACCGCACAATATATATAAATCTTCTATAGATCAAAATCAAGAATTCTATCAAGATTAAATTTTGGAATACCCTCCGTTATACATTTCATTTCCTCATACCCCAAAAGAAGACTAAGCTCTTTATGATGCTCAAGGGTAATCAAATTATCACAATTTTTGGATACGATTTGGTCATGAAACAATTCGCATTGGAGATTTAAATGACCATGTTCATTGCAAAGTTCACAAGGGGCGCAAAAAATATTGAATCTTTCAGCACAATCATCAAGACTTTCTTGCAGAAATTTAGTTTCTAAGTACTTATGCTTCTTGCAATATCTATCTTACCTATTTGGTGTGTACTTACAAACCCAATGTACTCCACAAAAATTGACATGTTTATAGGAGACATTTTCATCATAACTAGTGCAATCATCATTAGTATCATGGATATT
>NC_053024.1:5258197-5469021 GCF_003073215.2 Triticum urartu
ATGTAATCGAGTCCGTGAGCTATATAATAAAGATTAGTGTTGAGTCAAGGGCTTGATTATTTTGCCATGATCTTGGGTGAATAAAATAAAGAGAAAAAAGAATAAAAAGAAACAAAAAGTTCATATTGATCTTATTGAGAGTAATGACTTCACATAGAAAGAGTATGATGATTAAAAGTTGTTGGGAGTTGGCAGACATAGCTTTGGTCATTGTTGCAATTAATAGGAAGTAATAAGGAAAGAGAGGTTTTCACATATAGATATATTATCATTGACATCTTTTATGATTGGGAGCACTCATTAAAATATGACATGCTAAAGAGTTGATGTTGGACAAGGAAGACAACGTAATGAGTTATGTATTTCTTATATCTGAGATAAAGTATGTTGTCATGGATCCTCTAACTTGTTGAGCTTTCCTTTCCCCCTCATGCTAGCCAAATTCTCAGCACCAAGTAGAAATACTACTTGTGCTTCCAAATACCCTTAAACCAGTTTTGCCATGAGAGTCCACCATATCTACCAATGGATTGAGTAAGATCCTTCAAGTAAGTTGTCATCGTTGCAAAGCAATAAAAATTGCTCTAAATATGTATGATTGATTGGTGTCGGCGAAATAAGCTTTATACGATCTTGTGATGTGGAAGTAATAAAAGCGACGGACTGCATAATAAAGGTTCATATCACAAGGAGCAATATAAAGTGACGTTCTTTCGCATTGAGATTTTATATATCCAACCCTAAAAGCGCACGGCAACCTCTGCTTCCCTCTGCGAAGGGCCTATCCTTTATTATTATCTTCTACCTTATGCTGGAGTCATGGTGATCTTCACCTTTTCTTTTTCATTTTATCCTTTGGCAAGCTCAGCATGTTGGAAAGAACATGATATATATATATATATATATATCTAATTGGATGTAGGGGAGCATGAACCATTATTGTTGACATTACCCTTGAGGTAAAAGGTTGTGGGGCAAACTATAAGCCCCTATCTTTCTCTGTGTTCGATTAAAACTCCGTAACCGCAAGTATTGCGTGAATGTTAGCAATTATGGAGGACTAAATGATAGTTGAGTATGTGGACTTGCTTTTTAGCTCTGACATAGACTCTTTCCGATGTTATGATAAATTGCAATTGCTTCAATGACTGAGATTATAGTTTGTCGGAGCCCAATAAGATTTATGATTTATACTTTTGCATTGTGAATAGATCATCACTTGAACATAAGTAATCATATGACAAAATCTATATATGTTGCTATTATGAGAATAATCATGATGCCTTCATGTTCGTATTTTATTTTTATCGACGCCTCTACCTCTAAACATGAGGACATATTTATTGTTATCGGCTTTTCACTTGAGGACAAGCGAGGTCTAAGCTTGGGGGAGTTGATACGTCCATTTTGCATCATGCTTTTATATCGATATTTATCGCATTATGGACTGTTATTTCACTCTATATCACAATACTTATGGCTATTCTCTCTTATTTTACAAGGTTTACATAAAGAGGGAGAATGCCGGCAGCTGGAATTCTGGTCTGGAAAAGGAGCAAATATTAGAGACCTATTCCGCACAACTCCAAAAGTCCTGAAACTCCACGAAATGTCTTACAAGAAATAAAGAAAAATCCACGCCAAAGATGAAGGCCAGGGGGCCCACACCCTGCTCATGAGGGTGGGGGCGCCCCCCCCTAGGGCGCGCCCCCTACCTCGTGGGCCCCCTGGTGGCTCTCCGATGCCCATCTTCTCCTATATGAGGTCTTTCGATGAGAAAAAAAGAAGGAGGAACTTTTCGGGACGAGACTCCGCCGCCACGAGGAGGAACCTTGGCGGATCCAATCTAGAGTTCCGGCAGAGCTGTTCTACCGGGGAAACTTCCCTCCCGGAGGGGGAAATCATCACCATCATCATCACCAACGCTCCTCTCATCGGGAGAGGGCAATCTACATCAACATCTTCACCAGCACCATCTCATCTCCAAACCCTAGTTCATCTCTTGCATCCAATTCTTGTCTCAAAGTACGGGATTGGTGCTAGTAGGTTGCTAGTAGTGTTGATTACTCCTTGTAGTTGATGCTAGTTGGTTTAATTGGTGGAAGATCATATGTTCAGATCCTATATGCATATTATTACCCCTATGATTATGAACATGACACTATTAGAAAACAGAGCTTTAGCGCCGGTTCGTATGGGCCTTTAGTGCCGGTTCCATAACCGACACTAAAGGGTGGGCACTAAAGCCCCCCCCCCTTTAGTACCGGTTCGGCACGAACCGACGCTAGAGTGCCACCATGTGGCGTGAGCTCGCGCCCTGGTATGGGGGACCTTTAGTACCGGTTGGTGTTACCAACCGGTACTAAAGGTTTTTTTTATTTTTTTTGAAAATTTTGGAAAAAAAATTGAATTTTTTTTGATTTTTATTTTTTCTGAATTAATTGATGATTTAGTCTCTAATCACCTCTCTTAACTGCTCAAGTGTGGATCACTCATTCCAAATCGCCTGACTTCCCGGCCGGTCACCCATCCTCTCACTCCCCCAGCCTGAGCACGCTTAACTTTGGAGTTCTATTCCCCCTACATTCCAAGTCTGCACTTGTTGTTTGCCTGACAAATGTAAGCTGTCAATCCTATTAACCCTCAGCAGTTTAGCCTGAGCATTAGGTCACACGTTTCACCGTTTGAGTTTGAAACTATTATTCTAAAAAACAGTAATTATTTAGTAACACTAATATTTCTTGAATAAGTTTGACCATAGTTTGACCACAGTTTGACCGTAGTTTGAATAATAATGTAGTAACATCAATACTTCTTGAATAATAATTATTTAGTAACACTAATATTCTTGAATAATAATGTAGTAACATCAATACTTATTTGACCAAAATTTAAAAAATTGAAATAATTATTTAGTAACACTAATATTCTTGAATAATAATGTAGTAACATCAATACTTCTTGAATAAGTAGTTTGACCAGATTTAACCAATTTTTTTTAAAAAGCTGAAATTTGACCATATCTTTTTTTTTGTTTTGGAATTTGAGGATTCTAGAAAATTGCAAACAGGCCGTAGGTGGTCTCCATCGGATGCGGATTTTCATGCTGAATTTTTTGATATATTATACGTTTTTTTCCGACATCATATGCAAAAGTTATAGCCGTTTTACATTTTCCCTACACTTTTTGCAAAACATGTCCAAATTTAAGTTTTCAAATTTTCCTAACTAGTAGATGTAGTAATATAACTACCTCTCGAAGGATTTTATTTTTTGAAGTTTTTATCATTTTCTTTTGGATTTTTCAGAACTGAAATTGCGACACGCGGGGGGAGGGGGGGTGGGGGTAGAGTTTGAAAACCCCTTTAGTACCGGTTCATGGCACAAAACCGGTACTAAAGGTTAGCCTTTTAGTACCGGTTTGTGACACGAACCGGTACTAAAGGTGATCGTGGGGCCCCGGCCTGACGCCAGCCTGCCATCACCCCTTTAGTACCGGTTCGTGGCATGAACCGGTACTAAAGGTTCAACACGAACCGACATTAATGCATAGCCGTTCGAACCGGCACTAATGGTACCATTAGTACCGGGCTAAAATCAAACCGGCACTAATGTGTCTCACATCAGGTCCTTTTTCTACTAGTGTGAATATGCTTTGTGAGTAATTACGTTCGTTCCTGAGGAAAGGGAGAGGTCTTGCTATGAGTAGTCATGTGAATTTGGTATTCGTTTGATATTTTGATAAGATGTATGTTGTCTAGCCTCTAGTGGTGTTATGTGAACGTCGACTACATAACACTTCACCATTATTTGGGCCTAGAGGAAGGCATTGGGAAGTAATAAGTAGATAATGGGTTGCTAGAGTGACAGAAGCTTAAAACCCTAGTTTATGCGTTGCTTCGTAAGAGGCTGATTTGGATCCACATGTTTCATGCTATGGTTAGGTTTACCTTAATACTTTTCTTATAGTTGCGGATGCTTGCAATAGAGGTTAATCATAAGTGGGATGCTTGTTCAAGCAAGAACAGCACCCAAGCACCGGTCCACCCACATATCAAATTATCAAAGTATCGAATGCGAATCATATGAACGTGATGAAAACTAGCTTGACGATATTCCCATGTGTCCTCGGGAGCGCTTTTCCTATTATAAGAGTTTGTTGCGGCTTGTCCTTTGCTACAAAAGGATTGGGCCATCTTGCTGCACTTTATTTACTTTTGTTACTTGTTGCTCGTTACAATTTATCCTGTCACAAAACTATCTGTTACCACTTATTTCAGTACTTGCAGAGAATACCTTGCTGAAAACCGCTTATCATTTCCGTCTGCTCCTCGTTGTATTCGACACTCTTACTTATCGAAAGGACTACGATAGACCCCCTATACTTGTGGGTCATCTTTTGCTTCCGCGAGAGGAGACGAAAAAAAACATGTTTTCTTTTTTTCCTTGCACGAGGTTTGCTTCCGCGAGAGGTATGCCCATGCCTGTCGGAAACAGAAAAAAAATGCATTTTTTCCTTCCGCGAGAGACATGGCCGTGCCTCCCGGAAAACGAAAAAACACGTTTTTTCGTGAGAGGTATGGATTTGCTTCTGCGAGAGGCACGGTCATGCCTCTTTCAGAAAGAAAAAAACGTGTCCTGTCGTTCAGTTTGTCGTCTGTTTTTTGTCCGGTTTTTTCATGAAAAAAAGTTCGTCAAAACCTATCAATATGTAATCTAGTTTTGAAGATCTCAACGCGACGAATCCAATGATGAAAATGGTTCGAGATTTAGATGCATGGTTTAAGAGATAAAGCATTTTGAATAAACGGTTTCACGAAAAAAGCAAAAACTCTCAGGATGCGACCTTTGTGGCAACCTGAAAAGGTGGGAGTGACCTTGGCAAAAATTGCTCCTTAATTAGTGATTTCGTATTAAGTTGGTCATGGATCAAGACGTGATGCAATGGGCTCGCAGGATTTCAGCATAATGGTTGCTAGGGAGATGGCTTAACACGAATTCTTGTAGAGCTCTCAGAAATATTAGATATGTTTTTTTAGCGAACAAATATATTTGATATGTACTATTCCACCTTCCAATTCTGAAAAACTGTCTACAGCAACCATTGTTAACCTGGCTTTTAGGATTCTTTTACGAGTGACTGTACCTCCAATCCAGCAGAGATCGATTATCACAAGTCTGTTTCTTATATTAGTATAAGAAAAATTATCCTCAGGAATGGCAGTTCCGAATTATCAATTTTTTTTGATAAAAACCGAATCATCAAATGTGTGTGCTTGTGTGATGTTTTCACTGATATTCCTTTAATTTGATGGCCACGCACTTGAACACAAATCAGAAGACTTTGACCGGTCGCTAGGGAAAGCAAATCAGAAAACGTGAACATGCGATACTTTGACTGTCACTCCGGATGACTTTGACTATCGTACCAGCGTGCATGCGTAGAACAAGAAGCGAACTTGCCGACCAATGACAGTACTCTCCTACGGTCCCTACAAAAGAGAAGCCGAATCCAGGGACGGTATTGATCATGGCCCCTTCATCTTCTTCCCTCGCCCGCAGCATCGCCCTCCTGGCTCTGATCTGCTGTGCCTTCGCATGCTCCACGGCGGCACAAGGTATGTTCGCCCAGCTTCATACATATTCATCTTAATTCTACTGTATTGTATTGGTTATGTGCACACTCACGGAATGGTGGTTGATGATGTGTCTAGTTGCTCGAGGGGGGAGCCGTGCGCCGGTTCGTCCTCCGTCGCCGCAGTTCCCGTCGCCAAGGCGGCCGGGGCAGGCGCCGCTCGCTCCACCGCCGCCGTCATCAACAGAAAGGCCGACGGCGCTCACGGCACACCGGAAGACCATGGAGATTGCTGCCCGCTAGCTCTGAATTGAAGATGAGGTCGACTTGTTTTTACTTGGTGTATACATTTGGTCCTGCTGGGCTGCTGGCGCTAAGGGTACTGTATTTGGTTTCGTTTCAGCCTCTGGTTTAGAATTATGTCACAGTGCGCTGATAATAGGTCTCGAAAATGCTATCGTTCAGATGATCCTATCATCTCGATTAATAAACATCTGATTAATATGTAACAGTACGTATATATGTGTATGTGTACCAGGTCCTCGATCTATACAGAAGTATGTCGGGTGTGTACAATTTCATTGATATGGATTAACAGATTCCCTGCTGAAGATACAACAACAACAACAACAAAGCTTTTAGTTCCAAACAAATTGGGGTAGGTTAGAGTTGAAACCCATAAAATCTCGTGACCAACTCATAGCTCTCGCACATGGATAGCAAGTTTCCATGCACCCCTGTTCATAGCTAGTTCTTTAGTGATACTTCAATCCTTCAAGTCTCTCCTAACAGACCCCTCCCATGTCAAATTCGGTCTACCCCGACCTCTTTTGACATTCTCCGCACGTTTTAGCCGTCCGCTATGCACTGAAGCTTCTGGACGCCTACGCTGAATATGTCCAAACCATCTCAGACGATGTTGGACAAGCTTCTCTTCAATTGGTGCTACCCTAACTCTATCTCGTATATCATCATTCCGGACTCTATCCTTCCTTGTGTGGCCACACATTCATCTCAACATACGCATCTCTGCCACACCTAACTGTTGAACATGTCGCCTTTTAGTCGGCCAACACTCAACGCCATACAACATTGCGGGTCGAACAGTCGTCCTGTAGAACTTGCCTTTTAACTTTCGTGGCACTCTCTTGTCATAGAGAATGCTAGAAGCTTGGCGCCACTTCATCCATCCGGCTTTAATTCGATGGTTCACATCTTCATCAATACCCCCATCCTCCTGCAACATTCACCCCAAATATCGAAAAGGTGTCCTTCTGAGGTACCACCTGCCCATCAAGGCTAACCTCCTCCTCCTCACACCTAGTAGTACTGAAACCGCACACCATGCACTCGGTTTTAGTCCTACTAAGCCTAAACCCTTTCGAGTCCAAGTTTTGTCTCCATAACTCTAACTTCCTATTTACCCCCGTCCGACTATCATCAACTAGCACCACATCATCCGCAAAGAGCATACACTATGGGATATCTCCTTGTATATCCCGCTGAAGATGCAAAAAACAAAAGTAATTAAATGATACACCGCACGTTGTTGTTGCAATTTTGTTAAAGAAATGAATAATTAGGTGCTACATAAACAACTAAAACTAATGAAAATAAAATGTAAGAGTATTCATGAATTACACTTTAAAATAATAAATTGATATGTCTCCTTAGCAACTTTCATCATTAGTGATATGATTAATATACAACAATATGTATATATGTCTGTACGTAACATCTCCTAGTTATACTCCATCCGTTTCAAAATACTCTATCCGGTACTTTTTACTTTGCATATAAGAATTGTTTGAAGTCTAACCTCATATAGTTTGACCATATTTATATAAAAATATCAACATCTACAATACTAAATTTATATAATATAAAAATTAAATTCATGATCTAACTAATAAGCATTGTGAATGTTGATATTTGTTCTATAAAGTTGGTCAAACTTTACGAAATTCTACTTCAGATAAATCTTAGATGTGGAGAAAAAAGGACCGAAGGGACTAACTAAAGTTCTAGGATTTTTCTAAGCTAAATTTTTCTAAGTTTAACTAGTAAAAAAATCTAGAAAGATCTACAATATTTGATCTAATGAAGTAAAGTTTGTTTTGTAGATGCTGATATATCTGTATATAAACTTGGTCGGTGACTATACTGTATTTCTAAAAAAAATGCTTAATAAAATTTGTCTTTGAAAAATTCTAGAACTTCAATTATTTTGAAATGAAAGGAACAAAAAATAGTACGACATTTCTATCCCAAAAAAGAAAGAACAACAGTTTGTCACATGAGTATAATGTTATTGAGTGCGAGACGTAAATGAAGTGAGCCATATTTTTCTAGTTGTCTAACAAATGGCAAAAGATATTGTATATACTATGCCACATGAGTTAAAATATCTTTGATGTGCATTTACAGTTTTCTTGTGCGCCTTGGTATATGTCTCTTATGTCCTTAGTGAAGGAAATATGCCCTAGAGGCAATAATAAAGTTATTATTTATTTCCTTATATCATGATAAATGTTTATTATTCATGTTAGAATTGTATTAACCGGAAACATAATACATGTGTGAATACATAGACAAACTTAGTGTCACTAGTATGCCTCTACTTGACTAGCTCGTTAATCAAAGATGGTTATGTTTCCTAACCATGAACAAAGAGTGGTTATTTGATTAACGGGATCACATCATTAGGTGAATGATCTGATTGACATGACCCATTCCATTAGCTTAGCACCCGATCGTTTAGTATGTTGCTATTGCTTTCTTCATGACTTATACATGTTCCTATGACTATGAGATTATGCAACTCCCGTTTGCCGGAGGAACACTTTGTGTGCTACCAAACGTCACAACGTAACTGGGTGATTATAAAGGAGCTCTACAGGTGTCTCCAAAGGTAGATGTTGGGTTGGCGTATTTCGAGAATAGGATTTGTCACTCCGATTGTCGGAGAGGTATCTCTGGGCCCTCTCGGTAATGCACATCACATAAGCCTTGCAAGCATTGCAACTAATGAGTTAGTTGCGAGATGATGTATTACGGAACGATTAAAGAGACTTGCCGGTAACGAGATTGAACTAGGTATTGGATACCGACGATCGAATCTCGGGCAAGTAACATACCGATGACAAAGGGAACAACGTATGTTGTTATGCGGTCTGACCGATAAAGATCTTCGTAGAATATGTAGGAGCCAATATGGGCATCCAGGTCCCGCTATTGGTTATTGACTGGAGATGTGTCTCAGTCATGTCTACATTGTTCTCGAACCGTAGGGTCCGCACGCTTAACGTTACGATGACAGTTATTATGAGTTTATGCATTTTGATGTACCGAAGTTAGTTCGGAGTCCCGGATGTGATCACGGACATGACGAGGAGTCTCGAAATGGTCGAGACATAAAGATTGATATATTGGATGACTATATTCGGACACCGGAAGCGTTCCGGAGAAGTTTCGGATAAACCCCCGGGGGGTTAATGGGCCTCATGGGCCTAAAGTGGAGAAGGACAAGGAGGGAGGGGCGGCGCCCCCCCTTTCCTCCTCTCCTTCCACCTCTCCTACTTGGACAAGGAAAAGGGAGGGGAGTCCTACTCCCGGTAGGAGTAGGACTCCTCCTGCGCGCCTCCATAGGGCCGGCCGAACCACCCCCCCTTGGATCCTTTATATACGGAGGCAAGGGGGCACCCTAGGACACACAAGTTGATCCTCGTGATCGTTCCTTAGCCGTGTGCGGTGCCCCCTGCCACCATATTCCACCTCGATCATATCGTTGTAGTGCTTAGGCGAAGCCCTGCGTCGGTAGAACATCATCATCGTCACCACGCCGTTGTGCTGACGGAACTCATCCCCGAAGCTTTGCTGGATCGGAGCCCGAGGAGCGTCATCGAGCTGTACGTGTGCTAAGAACTCGGAGGTGCCGGAGTAACGGTGCTTGGATCGGTCGGATCGGGAAGACGTACGACTACTTCCTCTACGTTGCGTCAACGCTTCCGTTGTGGTCTACAAGGGTATGTAGACAACACTCTCCCCTCTCGTTGCTATGCATCACCATGATCTTGCGTGTGCGTAGGAAATTTTTTGAAATTACTACGTTACCCAACAAGCATATCGGATTTAGGTAGTAGCCATGTCTCGAGTGGATCATATGTGATATCACTAAGGAAAGAAGTCACCTCGTTCTCGAGAGCTCTAGCTCGTGCTCGTGTCATGGGTCCTCTTGGCTCGTGTCTTGGCTCTTGATGAGACGGTTGTAGATCCATGGGGATGTTCGTGGGATGCACCGCATCACAAATCTTTTGCCTCCATTTTCATTTTTTTTCAAAACATGCATACTTTCGCATCATCCAGATTGTTGCAGATGTTAGATTACTAACTGGATCCACTATCCCCAACAGTGGCATCCGAGCCAGGTTTTCTGGTTTGATGTTATATGCACGAGTAGAACACAATTGAGTTGTGGGCGATATAAGTCATACTGCCTACCAGCATGTCATACTTTGGTTCGGCGGTATTGTTGGATGAAGCGGCCCGGACCAACATTACGCGTACGCTTACGCGAGACCGGTTCCGACGTGCTTTGCACAAAGGTGGCTTTGCGGGTGACTGTTTCTCCAACTTTAGTTGAACCAAGTGTGGCTACGCCCGGTCCTTGCGAAGGTTAAAACGGCATCAACTTGACAAACTATCGTTGTGGTTTTGATGCGTAGGTGAGATTGGTTCTTGCTTAAGCCCGTAGCAGCCACGTAAAACTTGCAACAACAAAGTAGAGGACGTCTAACTTGTTTTTGCAGGGCATGTTGTGATGTGATATGGTCAAGACATGATGCTAAATTTTATTGTATGAGATGATCATGTTTTGTAACCAAGTTATCGGCAACTGGCAGGAGCCATATGGTTGTCGCTTTATTGTATGCAATGCAATCGCGATGTAATGCTTTACTTTATCACTAAGCGGTAGCGATAGTCGTGGAAGCATAAGATTGGCGAGACGACAACGATGCTACGATGGAGATCAAGGTGTCGCGCCGGTGACGATGGTGATCATGACAGTGCTTCAAAGATGAAGATCACAGACACAAGATGATGATGGCCATATCATATCACTTATATTGATTGCATGTGATGTTTATCCTTTATGCATCTTATCTTGCTTTGATTGACGGTAGCATTATAAGATGATCTCTCACTAAATTATCAAGAAGTGTTCTCCCTGAGTATGCACCGTTGCCAAAGTTCGTCGTGCCCAGACACCACGTGATGATCGGGTGTGATAAGCTCTACGTCCATCTACAACGGGTGCAAGCCAGTTTTGCACACGCAGAATACTCAGGTTAAACTTGACGAGCCTAGCATATGCAGATATGGCCTCGGAACACGGAGACCGAAAGGTCGAGCGTGAATCATATAGTAGATATGATCAACATAATGATGTTCACCATTGAAAACTAATCCATTTCACGTGATGATCGGTTATGGTTTAGTTGATTTGGATCACGTGATCACTTAGAAGATTAGAGGGATGTCTATCTAAGTGGGAGTTCTTAAGTAATATGATTAATTGAACTTAAATTTATCATGAACTTAGTACCTGATAGTATCTTGCTTATGTATGTTTGATTGTAGATAGATGGCCCGTGCTGTTGTTCCGTTGAATTTTAATGCGTTCCTTGAGAAAGCAAAGTTGAAAGATGATGGTAGCAATTACACGGACTGGGTCTGTAACTTGAGGATTATCCTCATTGCTGCACAGAAGAATTACGTCCTGGAAGCACCGCTGGGTGCCAGGCCTGCTGCAGGAGCAACACCAGATGTTATGAACGTCTGGCAGAGCAAAGCTGATGACTACTCGATAGTTCAGTGTGCCATGCTTTACGGCTTAGAATCAGGACTTCAACGACGTTTTGAACGTCATGGAGCATATGAGATGTTTCAGGAGTTGAAGTTAATATTTCAAGCAAATGCCCGAATTGAGAGATATGAAGTCTCCAATAAGTTCTACAGCTGCAAGATGGAGGAGAACAGTTCTGTCAGTGAGCATATACTCAAAATGTCTGGGTATAATAATCACTTGATTCAATTGGGAGTTAATCTTCCAGATGATTGCGTCATTGACAGAATTCTCCAATCACTGCCACCAAGCTACAAGAGCTTCGTGATGAACTATAATATGCAAGGGATGAACAAGACTATTCTCGAGCTCTTCGCAATGCTGAAAGCTGCGGAGGTAGAAATCAAGAAGGAGCATCAAGTGTTGATGGTCAATAAGACCACTAGTTTCAAGAAAAAAGGGCAAAGGGAAGAAGAAGGGGAACTTCAAGAAGAACGGCAAGCAAGTTGCTGCTCAAGAGAAGAAACCCAAGTTTGGACCTAAGCCTGAAACTGAGTGCTTCTACTGCAAGCAGACTGGTCACTGGAAGCGGAACTGCCCCAAGTATTTGGCGGATAAGAAGGATGGCAAGGTGAACAAAGGTATATGTGATATACATGTTATTGATGTGTACCTTACTAGAGCTTGCAGTAGCACCTGGGTATTTGATACTGGTTCTGTTGCTAATATTTGCAACTCGAAACAGGGACTACGGATTAAGCGAACACTAGCAAAGGACGAGGTGACGATGCGCGTGGGAAACGGTTCCAAAGTCGATGTGATCGCGGTCGGCACGCTACCTCTACATCTACCTTCGGGATTAGTATTAGACCTAAATAATTGTTATTTGGTGCCAGCGTTGAGCATGAACATTATATCTGGATCTTGTTTGATGCGAGATGGTTATTCATTTAAATCAGAGAATAATGGTTGTTCTATTTATATGAGTAATATCTTTTATGGTCATGCACCTTTGAAGAGTGGTCTATTTTTGATGAATCTCGATAGTAGTAACACACATATTCATAATGTTGAAACCAAAAGATGCAGAGTTGATAATGATAGTGCAACTTATTTGTGGCACTGCCGTTTAGGTCATATCGGTATAAAGCGCATGAAGAAACTCCATACTGATGGGCTTTTGGAATCACTTGGTACTTGCGAACCGTGCCTCATGGGCAAGATGACTAAAACACCGTTCTCCGGTACTATGGAGAGAGCAACAGATTTGTTGGAAATCATACATACAGATGTATGTGGTCCGATGAATATTGAGGCTCGTGGCGGATATCGTTATTTTCTCACCTTCATAGATGACTTAAGCAGATATGGGTATATCTACTTAATGAAACACAAGTCTGAAACATTTGAAAAGTTCAAAGAATTTCAGAGTGAAGTTGAAAATCATCGTAACAAGAAAATAAAATTTCTACGATCTGATCGTGGAGGAGAATATTTGAGTTACGAGTTTGGTGTACATTTGCAACAATGCGGAATAGTTTCGCAACTCACGCCACCCGGAACACCACAGCGTAATGGTGTGTCCGAACGTCGTAATCGTACTTTACTAGATATGGTGCGATCTATGATGTCTCTTACTGATTTACCGCTATCGTTTTGGGGTTATGCTTTAGAGACGGCCGCATTCACGTTAAATAGGGCACCATCAAAATCCGTTGAGACGACGCCTTATGAACTATGGTTTGGCAAGAAACCAAAGTTGTCGTTTCTTAAAGTTTGGGGCTGCGATGCTTATGTGAAAAAACTTCAACCTGATAAGCTCGAACCCAAATCGGAGAAATGTGTCTTCATAGGATACCCAAAGGGGACTGTTGGGTACACCTTCTATCACAGATCCGAAGGCAAGACATTCGTTGCTAAGAATGGATCCTTTCTGGAGAAGGAGTTTCTCTCGAAAGAAGTGAGTGGGAGGAAAGTAGAACTTGACGAGGTAACTGTACCTGCTCCCTTATTGGAAAGTAGTACATCACAGAAAACTGTTTCAGTGACACCTACACCAGTTAGTGAGAAAGCTAATGATGATGATCATGAAACTTTAGATCAAGATACTGCTGAACCTCGTAGATCAACCAGAGTGAGATCCGCACCAGAGTGGTACGGTAATCCTGTTCTGGAAGTCATGCTACTAGATCAGGATGAACCTACGAACTATGAAGAAGCAATGGTGAGCCCAGATTCCGCAAAATGGCTTGAAGCCATGAAATCTGAGATGGGATCCATGTATGAGAACAAAGTATGGACTTTGGTTGACTTGCCCGATGATCGGCAAGCAATTGAGAATAAATGGATCTTCAAGAACAAGACTGACGCTGACGGTAATATTACTGTCTACAAAGCTCGACTTGTCGCAAAAGGTTTTCGGCAAGTTCATGGGATTGACTACGATGAGACCTTCTCACCCATAGCGATGCTTAAGTCTGTCCGAATCATGTTAGCAATTGCCGCATTTTATGATTATGAAATTTGGCAGATGGATGTCAGAACTGCATTCCTGAATGGATTTCTGGAAGAAGAGTTGTATATGATGCAACCAGAAGGTTTTGTCGATCCAAAGGGAGCTAACAAAGTGTGCAAGCTCCAGCGATCCATTTATGGACTGGTGCAAGCCTCTCGGAGTTGGAATAAACGTTTTGATAGTGTGATCAAAGCATTTGGTTTTATACAGACTTTTGGAGAAGCCTGTATTTACAAGAAAGTGAGTGGGAGCTCTGTAGCATTTCTGATATTATATGTAGATGACATATTACTAATTGGAAATGATATAGAATTTCTGGATAGCATAAAGGGATACTTGAATAAGAGTTTTTCAATGAAAGACCTCGGTGAAGCTGCTTACATATTAGGCATTAAGATCTATATAGATAGATCAAGACGCTTAATTGGACTTTCACAAAGCACATACCTTGACAAGGTTTTGAAGAAGTTCAAAATGGATCAAGCAAAGAAAGGGTTCTTGCCTGTGTTACAAGGTGTGAAGTTGAGTAAGACTCAATGCCCGACCACTGCAGAAGATAGAGAGAAATGAAAGATGTTCCCTATGCTTCAGCCATAGGCTCTATCATGTATGCAATGCTGTGTACCAGACCTGATGTGTGCCTTGCTATAAGTCTAGCAGGGAGGTACCAAAGTAATCCAGGAGTGGATCACTGGACAGCGGTCAAGAACATCCTGAAATACCTGAAAAGGACTAAGGATATGTTTCTCGTATATGGAGGTGACAAAGAGCTCATCGTAAAAGGTTACGTTGATGCAAGCTTTGACACTGATCCGGACGATTCTAAATCGCAAACCGGATACGTGTTTACATTAAACGGTGGAGCTGTCAGTTGGTGCAGTTCTAAACAAAGCGTCGTAGCGGGATCTACATGTGAAGCGGAGTACATAGCTGCTTCGGAAGCAGCAAATGAAGGAGTCTGGATGAAGGAGTTCATATCCGATCTAGGTGTCATACCTAGTGCATCGGGTCCAATGAAAATCTTTTGTGACAATACTGGTGCAATTGCCTTGGCAAAGGAATCCAGATTTCACAAGAGAACCAAGCACATCAAGAGACGCTTCAATTCCATCCGGGATCTAGTCCAGGTGGGAGACATAGAGATTTGCAAGATACATACGGATCTGAATGTCGCAGACCCATTGACTAAGCCTCTTCCACGAGCAAAACATGATCAGCACCACGGCTCCATGGGTGTGAGAATCATTACTATGTAATCTAGATTATTGACTCTGGTGCAAGTGGGAGACTGAAGGAAATATGCCCTAGAGGCAATAATAAAGTTATTATTTATTTCCTTATATATCATGATAAGTGTTTATTATTCATGCTAGAATTGTATTAACCGGAAACATAATACATGTGTGAATACATAGACAAACAAAGTGTCACTAGTATGCCTCTACTTGACTAGCTCGTTAATCAAAGATGGTTATGTTTCCTAACCATGAACAATGAGTTGTTATTTGATTAACGGGATCACATCATTAAGTGAATGATCTGATTGACATGACCCATTCCATTAGCTTAGCACCCGATCGTTTAGTATGTTGCTATTGCTTTCTTCATGACTTATACATGTTCCTATAACTATGAGATTATGCAACTCCCGTTTACCGGAGGAACACTTTGGGTGCTACCAAACGTCACAACGTAACTGGGTGATTATAAAGGAGTACTACAGGTGTCTCCAAAGGTACATGTTGGGTTGGCGTATTTCGAGATTAGGTTTTGTCACTCCGATTGTCGGAGAGGTATCTCTGGGCCCTCTCGGTAATGCACATCACATAAGCCTTGCAAGCATTGCAACCAATGAGTTAGTTGCGAGATGATGTATTACGGAACGAGTAAAGAGACTTGCTGGTAACGATATTGAACTAGGTATTGAATACTGATGATCGAATCTCGGGCAAGTAACATACCGATGACAAAGGGAACAACGTATGTTGTTATGCGGTCTGACCGATAAAGATCTTCGTAGAATATGTAGGAGCCAATATGGGCATCCAGGTCCCGCTATTGGTTATTGACCGGAGATTTGTCTCAGTCATGTCTGCATTGTTCTCGAACCATAGGGTCCGCACGCTTAACGTTACGATGACAGTTATTATGAGTTTATGCATTTTTGATGTACCGAAGTTAGTTCGGAGTCCCGGATGTGATCACGGACATGACGAGGAGTCTCGAAATGGTCGAGACATAAAGATTGATATATTGGACGGCTATATTCGGACACCGGAAGCGTTCCGGGTGATTTCGGAGAAAACCGGAGTGCCGGAGGGGTTACCGGAACCCCCCCGGGGAAGTAATGGGCCTTATTGGGCCTGAGGGGAGAGAGAGGGCAGCAGCCCAAGAGGTGGCGCGCCCCCCTCAAGGGAGTCCGAATTGGACTAGGAGGGGAGGGCGCGGCCCCCCCCTTTCCCTCTCCCTCTCCCTCTCTTTCCTTCCCCCCAAGTCTCCTAGTTGGACTAGGAAAGGGGAGTCCTACTCCCACTAGGAGGAGGACTCCCCCTCCCTTGGCGCGCCCCATAGGCCGGCCGGCCTCCCCCTTGCTCCTTTATATACGGGGGCAGGGGGGCACCCTGGAACACACAAGTTGATCCTCGTGATCGTTCCTTAGCCGTGTGCGGTGCCCCCTGCCACCATATTCCACCTCGATCATATCGTTGTAGTGCTTAGGCGAAGCCCTGCGTCGGTAGAACATCATCATCGTCACCACGCTGTTGTGCTGACGGAACTCATCCCCGAAGCTTTGCTGGATCGGAGCCCGGGGAGCGTCATCGAGCTGTACGTGTGCTAAGAACTCGGAGGTGCCGGAGTAACGGTGCTTGGATCGATCGGATCGGGAAGACATACAACTACTTCCTCTATGTTGCGTCAACGCTTCCGCATCGGTCTACGAGGGTACGTAGACAACACTCTCCCCTCTCGTTGCTATGCATCACCATGATCTTGCGTGTACGTAGGAATTTTTTTTGAAATTACTATGTTACCCGACACTTAGTATTAAACAATCCTGGATCAACTAACAAGCGTTTTAGACCCACATGTGTCATGGGGTCGCATCATGGGTATCTCATCCCACCAACTAGGCACAATCAAAATGCTCTTATGAGAAGCCTTGGGCCCACTCCTCTTCGAAATACTATCCTGATAGAATTCATGCTCTGCCTTCACCCACAATCAATGTGATACTAACCCAAAAAACTCACTCCCTCACAAATCGATCATCATGGACCGGCTAACACAAGTGTTCTAGCCCACCAACCATGACCGTCAGTCCGTGAGTCCGCCGAGATTTATTTCTAGGCATGTGTGCTCTGATAATATTTGTTATGCATTTTTCAGGTCAGTAACTAGCTATTTCGACCCACATGTGTCATGGGCTCACTTCACGAGTGTCTCGTCTCACCAACCAGTCCGAACCAAAGAACAACGCAACATATGAGAGGCCTTGTGCCCTCTTCCCCAAAAGACTGACCTAATAGGAGAAGACACCTCACCCTTATAAGGCTTGCTTTGCCTCCTCCCACAACCAATGCAATGTGCGACTCAAGCCAATAAATCTCCCACTCGCACATCAGTCATCACGGGCCCGCTAACACCAATGTTCTTGCCCACTAACCGTGACCGACCACCCTGAATCCACCAACATTTACTTTCCAGCATCTAAGCTCTGATACTTTTTGGTACACAACCATTGGTCTGCTACCTATCGTTTTCCACCCACATGCGCTAGGGGCCTGCACCTCAAATATCTCGACCTATGAATCCTGAGGAGAGCAACACAATTTATGAGAGGACTTGAGCCATCTCCCCCAAAAGACTAGCATTATAGGAGGGGACACACCACCGTTATAAAGTCATGCTCAAACATTTTTGTTTTAGTTTATTGGCTTTTTTAGTTTTTACATTCTGTTTTTGATTTCTTTTTTATTTCTTTTTTTTTTTCCATGTGTTCTAAAATCATTTCCTAGACATTTATACAATACTCATATTTTAAAAACATATTAAAAACAGAAATTTCAATGTCTTCTTTGAAGATTTTGGAAAATATTCATAGACCTTTCAAAAAATATTCATGTTTAAGAAAACGTTCGACTTTTTTAAATGTTGTCAAAAGTCAAAGAATGTTCACCATTAAAACAAGTGTTCGGTTTTCTAAATTAACAAAAAAAATATGTTTTTTAGGAAAACCGAATGGCAATCAACTAATAACAGGTAGAACAAAAAACCACTAAATAATCGGGAACGCTTTAGTCACATGACTACCGTCCAGACCGCCATATGGGCGTGCCCAGTGTGATCGACTGACCATTGATGTTGGAAGCGTCAAAATAGCGGCTCCCATGCATCGCTCATGTCACGCGCAAAAGACTTCAGTTGAGTGACCCATGAACTTTAGGTCTCACCCCCCCCCCCCCCCCCCCCCCCCCCCCCCCCCCCCGCGCGCGCGCATAAACTTATAGCAGTGCATGTCTACTCTGCTCTAAAATCAAAAGTGTACTCTAACAACAGTGTGAGTACGTGAGCCTAAAAGGGGAAGTGTGTACATGTGTGAAAAATATTTTTCTTTCTAAATACATTATTGTATTTTAGGTGAAAGGCAACAGTATATTTCTTGTAATTTTAAAAAAATCGCGTACTTTTAATTGAAACAACTTTTAAAAAGTTTTCTATGTCTTCAAAAATATCTAACATGTATTTAAAAAAAGTTTGTCGTGCATATAAAAAACTAAATACTTGTTAATGTAGATGCACTTTTTGGTGGCAGCGAGCGCACCTTGTCCAAGCCATCAGATCATGGCTTGCTTTGGCGCTGCTACTCGTCCCCCTACATGGAAAAGGACGAAAATGACCTTGTCCCCCGTGTCTCCGCGTTCCCTCCCAACACATGATTTCTCACTGAGATCCATGTGCATGCATTTTGGGGTGGGGGTTGGGGGCTTCAATTTTTTTAAAGTTGTAACTTTTTATTCTTAGGCACACAAAGAGGTTTATATAAAGTGGTTTAGGAATCCAACATAGAATTGTTCTTAGGCATCGATCATGTTAGACACATACTAGTGGTAGATCGAGACTCCCTGTCGTAACTCTGTATTACTCACATATTTGCATTGAGTAAACATACTTTAGTCCTATTGATTTCAACCACTGTTAGTCATCGTCATGCACCACTCTATGTTGCAGTGTACATTTATGTTCGTTACATTTATGTTCGTTGATGTTTGTTACAAGAACCCATTATTTCCATCCATTTCCACTCTGCTTTGGATTGCATTTACCTTCCAGGCACTGCTATTTAAACCACTACAAGAGACAAAGACTGATTCTTGTGCTTCCTATGGGATCGACACTCTTACCTCCAAAAAGGTACAACCAAACTCTATGCACTTGCAGGACATTAAGCTTTTTATGGCGCCGTTGCCTATAGGAGCTTAGCACTTTTGGTCTTTGTTTTGAGTTTGGTTTATTCACGGGTACTCAGTTGTTTGCAAGTCCAGGGGAACCATGGCTGAGTTTGGGCACTTTTACAAACTCAACGCAATGCAACTCTCAGGGCAACCTATCGGGGAATCTTCACATCATTGGGACCGAATCCAACGGATGTAACTTATGACGTGAATCTGAGCTTATTGGAATTATTGCACGGTAAGCAATTTGAAGGTAATGAAAACGAGGACCCTTCCTGACACTTGCATTTTTTTGATGAAATATGCAGGACATTTAAACTTAATGCTTTCAACTATGATGATATGAAACTTATTTTTTGGCACACTGTAACCTCCTTGACGAAAGCATGCCTAATTTCTCACCCTGTGGCTACCCATGACACATGGGAGAAACTAGGCATTCTTAGCATGCTACTACTACAGAGGAAAGCTTACAAAACTAGGTGTTGGATTATAGATTTTGATCAAAGACCAAGCGAGAGCCAATGAAAGCATAGCAAACGAATTGTATCCTATATACCTAAGAGATTCATCCCCACTATCTTATTTATCTTAACATCCAACCTATCCAAATCATCAAGTAGGTCCACCAAATAGTTTATCTCCACTAACTCAATTATCTTAACATGCAACTATGCCAACTCACCATGCCACTATGCATCCCCACTAAACATAATTTTCCCCACATGCAAGTATGCCAACTTACCATGTCATTATGCATGAAAAAACTCACATTAACATGCACCATACATGCTACTCATATTCAATAAATATTCCATAAATATATAAAAATAAATTGCATGTAATTTAGTTTCTATTGCTGTATTGCTAATACAAATACTAAAGTTTCATACTGCCAAATCTTATTGAAATAACTGCATCAAATTCCCGCAGCAACGCCGGGGTGTCATCTCTGGTTTTACTTGATGAATGTCCACATCATGGTATCACGGAGAAGCTTGTTCTAAACATCTTTTATGGAGGGCTTAGAAAAGAATGCAATATTGAATTAGACTTAGCCTCGGGGTGTTCTTTTACTACTAATAAGGTACCTGGAGCATGGGAGGTACTCTCTCCATCCCATAACGTCAGATGTTTTTTGACACTACATGAGGGTGGAGAAGGAGTTGAGATAGATTTTTATTGCATGAAAACTTATCTTAAGTCGGGGAGAGTTCACAAACTTAGTGAAAACCTTTATCTTGGCCTTGATATTGGGCTTCGACTTGTTAAATGTTATATTGAGTTTCTTAAGCTTTCGAAAAAATAGGAATATTGCACCGATGAGGACCCCGAAGAAGAGGTTATTGAAACCTTGGAGGTGGAATCTTTACACACTCCTATTGAACATGATTATGAGCCTGTGCAGGAATTACTCTACCTCGGCAGAGCTGCATGACTAGGGCATGAGCACAAAAAGCTAGTATAGCAAACAAGAGAGAACCAAGATATGTGTGCAATTCAAGTTAAGTCATCAATAGAAAGAAGGAGATCAAGAATCCATTAAGAAATATCGTGGCTACCATGGAAAAATAAGTAATATCTTTTGTCAAGGGACGTGTTAAAGCAGCAGACACAGGTAAACCTGTGGTACCTTGTTCTTTCGGTGTGAATGGAGCAATTTCATCAAACTTTTCATAATCTCCTGACATGTCTGTCTTGTCATCCACTCCCACGATGTTTCTCTTCCCAGAAAGAACTATGTGCCGCTTTGGCTCATCGTACGATGCATTCGCTTCCTTATCTTTTCTTTTTCTCGGCTTGGTAGACATGTCCTTCACATAGAAAACCTGTGCCACATCATTGGCTAGGACGAATGGTTCGTCTGCATACGCAAGATTGTTGAGATCCACTGTTGTCATCCCATACTGCGGGTCTTCCGTTACCCCGCCTCATGTCATATTGACCCATTTGCACCGAAACAAAGGGACCTTCAAACCACGTTGATAGTCAAGTTCCCATTTATCCTGTATATAACCATAATTGTTTCCTTTGTGATCATTTGAATGGATGGGGGCCTTCAAATCTTGACAAATTTTGGGCAAAATGTGTGATGAGCTTGAGAGGAAGAGGGAAAAGAACAGAGAGGAGAGGGGAAAGGGGAAGAACAGAGCGAGCTCGGGTGGACGAAGGGTCTATGTAGGACGACATTTAGTACCGGTTCGTGATACGACCCGGTACTAAAGGTGCTGGAGGGGCCCCGGACTGACGACATCCTGCCACCACTCACTTTAGTACCGGTTCATGGCACGAACCGGTGTTAAAGGTTCGCCACAAACCGGTACTAATGAGAGCGGCCGGCTAGCCGTTGGAACCGGCACTAATGCACACATTAGTGCCGGCTCAAATTCAAACCGGCACTAATGTGCTTCACGTTTGACCCTTTTTCTACTAGTGAGGTGAACTTGAAAGGAGTTTCAATTATTATGAAGGAAGTCCTGAATATCCAGATAAGATGGAGATTGACTTACACCTTGACAAGGCACCGAAGGAGAGGGACTCCATCCTCCTGAAGTCAAGCCTCTACCAAAAAATGAAGGTGAGATTTTTTAGATGAAAAAAATAAATATCCGATTAATATAAATGCTAACCTTTCAGTTGAAAAAAGGAATGAACTCATGGAAACTTTGGAGAAACACCGGAAAGCTTTCGGGTATTCCATGGGTGATCATAAGGGAATAAGCCCTTCTATATGTACACCTCTTATATATATGGAAGAGGGAGCTATGTTGGTCAAAGAATATCAAAGAAAGTTGAGCCCTGAGATGAAGGAAGTGGTAAAAAACAATTAATTTGTTTGCTTTATGTTAGTATTATATACAAAGACATTCAATTGAAAATTCAAGGCTTTCTCATATATAGAACAAAAAGTAGCATAACACTACTTTTTAGAAGAAAAGTTAGACAAACAATCAAACATCCTAAGTCATCTATCCAATGTCTCTTTTCCATATTTGTGCCTTCTTTTAGAGACCCACACCGATTCAAGGCGGCAGGCACTCCCATCTCCCGCCCTTTAGTTTCCTATAGGGTCTAAACGCAGATTTCTTACTCAACAATGTTCATGTATACAACTATATTAGGTAAAGCCGCAGGCGAAAAATGTCAGCCTAATTATAGAGATGATGTGGGCTTAGTTAGAGCATGAGCCTCGGCACTAAAATCTAGCTTTTCATCGACAAAAGAAACTTGATTGAAACATGTGCATCACTGAGAGATATCCCGAATAATTACTGCAAATTTGCAACAGCCCCCCAAAGATATGCCTACAAACCTCCTTGCAATAGCACGCAACCTGCATATCAGTGAGGTTAAGTTCAAGGGAGAAAGAAAGAGCTTAAATGCATTTATTAATTTTGAGTCTAGCTGGATCAGTAAGGCCTTCAAAGACAATGGCGGAGGCTCCCATTATCATGCCAAGAATTCCCGCTATAAATGATAAAGAAGCCACCTACACTCGAAGCATTGAATTGGCATGCCATTGGCATAGCCAATTGGGACAATTTGTTTTTCACCTTTTCTAGACTTATTCATATAAATATATGTTTTTATCAAAAAG
This sequence comes from Triticum urartu, assembly GCF_003073215.2. Lineage (NCBI taxonomy): Eukaryota > Viridiplantae > Streptophyta > Magnoliopsida > Poales > Poaceae > Triticum > Triticum urartu. The sequence continues at coordinate 5,281,184 of NC_053024.1, forward strand.
GATTAATAATTGGACCCTGAATATCCATGAACGCTAGATTTTAGGCATGGAAAATCAAACATTTTTCATGGCAAATTATGTTCCCTGAGGTTGAAAAGTTTACCTGGCAAGCATGGCAAATCCAACTCAGTTAATTTTTTTGCCAGGAAATTATTTTGTGCTGTAAACAAATTTTTCCATTCAATGCTCCAACATAAATTGCCACGGAAAAAATTTCATTTTTGTATCCTTAAAATCTAACGTCAAATTTTAGCATTTCTAAAAATAAACCTCATAGGTTAAAAATGCATCCTTTGTAAAATCTATTAATACATTTTGATAGATCTTTTTCATATATATTAAATACAAGTGGAAAGCCACTATTGAAAAGTGTTCCCGTAGAGTTAGAAATTACTCAACTACAAATCGAATGTTAGATTTTTTTATCGTGCCAAATTGACATATTTTATCGAAAATTTAGTTGCCGCAAGGATGCCAATTCTCTTTAGCAAGCAAATCCTGATAGTGTGCCGTTTTTGCCAGGATTTGCCATTGTTGCTAAAGGAAATTGTCATTCTCATGACAAAAATTTGTCATAACAAATAAGATCTGCTATGGATAACAATCCAACTTCAGATTTTTAATATTACAGAATTATTAATGGGACATTGGTAAAACTACCTTTTTTTGCGGGGTTACCTTCTATACAAATATATAGTAAATACGTCATTGGTATTTAAAAAATGTACATTGAATATTTCAATTAAATGTTACAAATCCTCACCACTTCCAAAAAATTTCTAGGTATTTGTTGCAAAAGAAAAGAAAAATATGAAGTATTAAAATAAAAACAGGATGATGAAGGTTTAGTACATAATGGAAAGAAAATGATCTATGAATTTACAGAGTTATGAAATTGAGAAAAAGAATATAGTCAACTAAACAAAATGAAGATGAATTCTTTTAGAAGAAATGGAAAAAAATAAAGTAAAAGAACACGAGGAAGAAAGAAACCAAGACAATCGGATGGGACTAAACCAGATCGGTTTAGGCAGAGGGTCCTTGGTTTTTTTTAAATTGGAGATTGTATTTTTGACAGGATTGCTCAGGCACGGCTATGTACCACCTGTAGGGAGCGGCTGCTGTGCCTACCCAGTAAATGCATTACGGTGTCATGCTGACGTCATTAAAAAAATCAGATTTAGTTTATTTATATTTCCATTTTCACTTTATTTTCTTACTGTTATTATTTCGCAATATTCTAGAATATTATAAAAAATGTTAATCATTCATTTGGAAAATGCTAAACGTGTATTGAAAATCACTACAACAGGACAGAGCTTTCATAACATGCACTTGTGTTACTACAGGTCCAAAAAAGTGTTACGAGGCAATGGAGTAACACATTTTGAGAAGTGTTACGTTAGGCCGTGTTACTGAGAGATGTCCACTGTCACACATAATGGTTGTTACTATACATTAAAAATTGTGTTACAATTTTGCTGTTGTAACATTAACCATATGTGTTACCAGATGAGTTAGTAACATATTCTTATACCTGTAGTAACACCAGTAGTAACATAAATTTTAAGCATGGTAACATTACGAGTAACATAGTTTTCTAACTTTAGCAACACTATTTGTAACACATTTTAGTACTTCTGCAACACATATTAGTCCAAATATTGGACACAATAATCAGATGAGATCTTGACATGGATAACACATGCACTGACATGGCAATTGTGGCAAGTCATTTATTTTTTTCCTCATAATTGATGATGTTGTGGTGATTTCATGGCAATAAACATATGGACTTTGAAGGGAGAAGGAAAGGTGACGTGGATGCCACATTTGGCCAAGCCAAGTATTCATGGCATGTTTAAATTACCATTACAGTGTTAGAGCACATGTTTCTATAGCAGTAGATTTCATATATTTTTTCCTGTTGAATTTGGATAGCCAAGTTCAAATTTCAGGCTTACAAAATTAAATAATTGCACTTCAATCACAAAATATACAAAAATAATATAATTGTAAGTCACATTACATTAATGGGACAGAAACAACAACTAGAATCGCTTGCAACCATATCACATGACCAGGTCACAACAAGAACAAAATAGTTGATATCTAGTCCAAAGTCATAATGTTTTGAGCTGAACCACAAAGACTTGTTCCCTATGCCAATCTTCGCAAGCGAGTGAACACCAAATTATCTGCAAAAGCGAAAGTACATGTTGAGTTACATGAACCGAAGGAAAATGCCAATTGTGTATGAATATAGATGATAAATGACAATAAGATTGCCAAGTTATCATGTTTAGGAGCAAATCTAGATCTTCATCAAAAATCATATTATTTTATATACCTACATTAGCATTCTGCACGACACAAAACTAACAAAGGTAAATACATCCAATTTGGCCACAATATAATTTTGATTGCAATTATAGTATAATATTTCTTTTGCCTACAGATAATCATCTCAAGTACGTAAACCTGAATGTATGGGCATGCAGGATGTTTAACTAACAAAGCATATAGCAATTCTCTAAATATCAGCTAAGATTTTGCTTTATTACACATGAAAGAATAGCATGTGTTACATGCTTGAAGATTAGTGGGCTATAGAATCGGTGGCACATAAGGACACCACTTAATGAAGACACATACAGGTTTAAGCATTAATTAAACATGTTGGTTCAAAACTGCATAATCAAGATATATTAATGCAAAAGATGGATAGAAATCTCACCAGAATGACAGGCAGTGTCCTTCCTGTCCATCAGCAGTGCATATCCAAATATTATAGAAATCCATGAGACTTCAAGGATGCAAATGAGTTGAAGGGCGTCCCAATACATGAAACTGCCCACGGAGCCAATATACCCTTCTGCACCAAGTAGACAATGAAACAAAAGTAGAATATACATAACGTAGAGAGAAGTGTGTTCATGTGCGTGTGTGAAACCAGAACATGCACAAAGAAGTTATACGTGGGCAAGAGAGATATCTATATAAAATCTATCCTATCTCTCTTGATGGAAGTGTCATGAGAAACAACCAGCACCTTGTTTATTCATTCAAGAGCCTGATCTGCAGCTTTCTCAACAATCACATCTGTGACCTCTAGATTAGGAGGTGGTGGACGACGGCTGCAAACAACATTACTTGTTATTGCAACTTTGCATAATGAAGTACAGAACAATGGCACGCACTAATTCAGTGAGCTAGACTGAGTAAAACATTATAAGTTGTCCCCATTAAGTTGAAAAGAAACTCACACGGTGACCAAGTGCAACAAGCTCCTGAAGCTCTTTGTGGATACAGCCCATACTGAAAGAAAATAGGAGCGCTTAATACAATTAACTACAGAAGCACAATTGAATCATTTTACAAGAGCACACAAAGTATATTTACAGGCTATGGAGAAAAGTGACTTGGTAGCAAAATAAATATCAAACTGCTACGAAACTTAACTGTAAATTATAGCAACAACTTTAGTATTTACTTTCTGGAGAAAGGAACATGTAGGTCCATGATAGCTAATGTAGTAGACAAAGGTAAATGAGCAATCCTCTACATTGTGAAGGGGTAAATTAAACCTTCAACGCTCTCTAACATCTCATAAATACTATGTTCAAACTATAACCAAATTCCAGACACCATAGTAGTCAGACCGAAGTTCTGCAGAACCTCTGAAGTTTACGGAATCCTACATTGTAGCAAATCTACTGGATGACTTATTTTGAACAATCCACCAAACAATTCAGCAGTAAGATACCCTAGTCGAAGTGATAGAACATTTGCGAGAACACATTAGCCAATTACTATCCTGAAATCACATGGAAAATAATTATAATCTGCAATCATCCAGAGTAAAAGGTAGTCAAGAAACCTATTTACGTACAACAGGAAAAGCCATCACATTCTGCTCGATGGAGGTGCCACCGTCAGAGTCGTTGCCGGTCGTGGGAGCCCCTAGTCAGGTCGCCGGCCAGGCACCTCTTGCTCCGGGATGTTGGAGATGCAGACTGGCCGCCGGAGAAGAGGCCGTGGATGTGGCGTCGGGGTCACCAGAGCTGGTGCAGTTGGCAGCGGACATGGGCTCCAAGAATGCCATAGGGGGTCGCTCGGGCGTTGGACGCTTGGGACGGGCGGACGGCGCTGCCGCGGCGTGCAGGGCGGGTTAGTAGCGACTAGCGAATCAACGCGGTGGGCTTTTGGGGAAGGGAACTAGCGGCGGCGGCCTGGCAAACAACGGCAGCGGCTCACTGTCGTGGAGAAGAGAAAGATGCAAGATTGGGGTGGCGGCTGGGATCTGGGAGTGGAGAGGAGATCGGGAGACGGGGAATTAGGTTTAGGCTTCACCCCATGGGACGGTGGTGGTCTACATAAGAAATTTTATATCACGACCCTCTTTTTAGAGTGAGACAATATCGGGCCTTTTAATTGCAAAGCGCGGGAAGATGAGGGAAAAGTGGCGGGGTGCCTAAAAATCTTGCTACAAATACAACTTGCTACATATATTTAGTGTAAACACGTTTAAAATTTAACAAATAAATGTATTTCCGTAAATAAGCTTCATGTTATCCAATATGATGATTTGATCTCATTGCATTTCAATATTTCAGAAAAGCCTGGGTGATCTCAAAAGAACTAGTTCACCAACAAGGAAGTTGCCCATTTCGTTGAGGTAAAACAAAGTATGATTAATCAGTTTGTGCCAACGAGAACTTAGTGAAAATCACATATGATATTTTTGTTCGAAAGGGCCACTTTAGTAATTTTCAGAAAGACCTCTTTGATTGTCTTCTATGAAAAATATTCCTAGGCCAATAACACATCACGGTTTGCTCCCGCAATGTTTGAAGAGAAACACACCAAGTAAATTTGACTATGCATTGATCAAATACGATACCAAATAAAAAGTTCACCAAAACTATATTTTTCACCTCATTGAGAGGAATTTTTCTGTAAAGAGACAATCCCAATATGGTGAGAGAATATTAATTAGAACAAAATCACTCAAATAAATGTTATTTGACGATCGACGAAGAGAAGTGTAAATCGGAAGCATCCAACCCGAAGACACACGAACACAGACAAAGGATGATTGGATCCAAACAGATCCATCGAAGACAAAAACAACAACCGAATTCCACAAGATTCGCCGAAGACACACCCCCACACGCCCTCCAACGACGCTAGACACATCGTCGAGATGGGGGCTAGTCATGGAGAGCTTTATTCCATCTTCGGGAGCCGCCGCCTCGTCATCTTGAGAGAGGGGCACAAGCCCTAAACAACCTGAAAACAAATACATAAAACAGAGCATGAGCCCTTCCATCGGCACGGGAACCTTACTTAACATATGGGAGCTTTAGAGCTTGGTTATTGCCAAAGTAAAGTGGACACCGTAGGTGACAGTGGGCGATTTATAGGAGAAACAGTCATGGCAATTAGGGTACTTTGAACAACCTGTTGATGAGATAATATTCAAAAACATATTTAACCCATGTGTGGATATTGGTGTTAATGATCCATGATCAAATTAGGGGACTAATCATATTTCAAATATGTGAACACAATAGTTTGAAAAATGTATACAAACAGAAAAGTAGTCTTGCACATGGATGAAGCGTGTTGATTAGTGGCCCCGACATAGAAGGTTATCAAGAACATGTTGTCTTTAATTTTTGTAGTTACTAGTTGTCATTTATTGAGTCGCAGGTAAGCCTATGAAGGTGCGAGAGAAATTTATATGAATTAGAAATTGGAATCAACATCCTATACACATTCCTTACACAACCCAAAAACATGATTTCAAAAAGACTAGCCATGCCCCTCGAACCAACACTTTTTGGCCTTCCTAGGTCCAGAGGATCCATGCTAGCAACCGGCCAAAGCGATGATTATAATTAGGAAACTCTAGAAGATCTCACAAAAAGTCATTTTGTTCCTTTTCTACTATTTCTCAAAAAAAAGTATCTAGTTCATTCATCTAAATTTTTTATGGGATGTCCTAAAAAGAAATACTCCCTCCATAAATTGTCTTACTATTTTTTTTCTTCATGGTATTCTTTGGTTTTTTGTTTTTTATTTTTCAGTGTTTTTCTTCATTTATTTCTTTGTTTTCAGTAGTTTTTTTTCCTCGGTTGCTTCATTCTTTTCTTGGATTTCTTTGATTTTTCTTGATTTCTTTTGTCCCATTTCTTTTTTTTGCTCTATTTTTCTTTTTTTCTTTTTCTTTGGTTTTATTTCGCTTCTTCCCTAGTTTTCTTTTTGTTATATTTATTTTTATGTTTTCTTAGTGTACATTTTTATTGTACATGGGAAACATTTATCGGATTCACGTTGTACATTTATCAAATACATAAATGTATTTTTTATGTAAAAAAAGTATTTAACACTTTTCCAAATATATGGCCAACATTTATTCGAATACACTATGAACTTTTTCAAGGCAATGAACATATTTTAAAACAACACATTTATTTTTTAAATATGTGATTAACACTTTCAATGCATACGGAAAACATGTTGAGCATTTTTTACATACACGATGTACATTACCTTTTAATACATTTTTTGGAGACATTTTCCAATAAATTCTCAACATTTTTCCAATAAAGGTTACATACGCGATGGTAATAATCTGTTTTTTATAAACTGCACAAACATTTTATAAATACACGAGTAACATTCCCTCAAGCATATGTTTTTTTAGGTCTACTTTTTCCATACACATCTGTACATTTTTTGTATACATCAGGAATATTATTTGATACTTTTAACATTTTCCAAATACATGGTTAACATTTATTAATTTTTTATTTTTATGACTCTTTTTACAAACACTCTACATTTTTCGTATACACTGGGAATATTTTTCTACAGATGTCCAACATTTTTTGAAACTTATATTTTGCATGTCTATGTTTTCATATATATTGTACGTTTTTCATACATATTGTTCATAAGGAATTTTTAATGCACATTTAACATTTATCAAATACATGATATTCTTTTACATATATATGTTTTGAGGTCTAGTTCTTCCCATACACATTTTACATTTTTCTATACATCAGGAACATTTTTGTATAGACGTTTAACATTTTTAAATACGTGATTAGTAATTTGGATTTTTGTATGTAAATTTAATTTTATAATTGATGGATTATAATGTCGGGAAATATAAGCAAGACGAAAAAATAAAAGCGATAAGTAAATAAAAAAATATGAAGAACAATAGCACAAAAACCCCGCTAAAGGCCTCTTTTTCCTAATGGGCCGGCCCATGCCGGGAGGCTGCTACTAATGCGAGGCATAGGGGCGCCCATTTAACTCCTGGCCGGCCACAGCGCACATTTCTTTTAAATGTGCCTCGACCCATCTCTTAATTGTTGTTAAGAAAAAGGCAGGTTATCTACTTGTAGAGCAACAACGATGATGGCGCCTTGGTTATCACGTGTGCTGACTAGTGGGAGGAGGTAGCAGGTTCGAATATTTATAGGTAATCATTAATTTTTATTCTTTTTTTAGACAATCCCGCTAAACTTTATTTATAACGTCACAATGTTTACAGGGACTAATATCATATCACCGGGGTGTCCTAACCAAACATGGCGACCCACCTTATTCTGTTCATGCATGTCAAATGGCCCTGGGTTTATCCGGTCTCACTTCTATAGAGGCCCACATGTTCTCATTTTTTATAGCAAAATTAATATGTACATATAATATGCTTCCATGTCCCATGTGTTGATTTTTCTTCATGCATGTCAAATAGCCCCCATTGTTGGTCATTTTATTCTGTTCATGAATGTCAAATGGCTCTGGGTTCTATTGGGTTGTTTAGCCGGTCTCACTTCTATACAGGCCCACATGTTCTCAGTTTTTTATAGCTAAATTATTATGTACATATAATATGCTTCCATGTCCCATGTCTTCAATTTCTTATAGGAAAATTATGTATACACAATATGCTTCCACGCTAATATTTATAAATTTTACAACAATTTTTAAAATTTATTCGCTATTTTCTATAGATAAATGAATGAATTTATGCATACATATTGGAAGTAATTCCGGTTTGAGTCATATATGTATCTCAAATAAAGTTTAAGTAATATAGGAAAAATATTCAAGACCTATATGTACAAGCTTATGTCACAGAAAATAGTTTTTGAGAAAAACAATTGAGTGAAAATTTGAACTTATGTTTCTAAGCAGTGTGGCACTATTCCTTTCCTATTGAAATACAATATTGAACTATTCTTTTTTTCTCTAAAGTTATATTACTTTGTAACACTATGAAACAACACATGATTATGTGTTACTGTCTCAATAGTTTGTAACACAGATTGAGCAACACAAACTTATATGATACTACTGTAAGGTGCCGGTAACACATTTTCGAATCTTATCAACTATGTGTTACTGTCCAACAGGCAACACACATTATGTGTTACTATGATTTTTCTCTGTAGCACGTTTTACTATGTGTTACATGATTGTGTTACTTAAGCTTTGTTTTGTTGTAGTGAATGTTAGTCTTGTGTCAATTTTTTTGTGACATTTGGAAAATGTTTTTGATGTTTTAAAAACATGTGTGTACAATGTTTTGAAAATGTTTGTGTAATTTGCACACAAAAAATCATACATTCAGACAAAACGTACGTTACATTTCGGGAAATGTTAATGAGTTTCAAAAATGTTTTCATGAATTTTTTTAATAAAGTTCATTGAATGTAAAAAAAATTGTTTGCAAAAGATCTTCCCGTAGGTTAAAACATGTTTATTTCAATTAAAAAATGTATGTGACATTTTAAAGAAATATTCACGTGTTTCCAAAAGATTGTCCATGTAGATTTTAAAAATGCTTGTATAAAAATATCCGTGCAGTTAAAATATATTTATTGTGAATAAATTATTTAAAACTTGTAACTAATGAATGTTGTATCTAGAAGCCAATCAAACATATGTGCTCTATCTACATCCGTCGAATTTCCAGCCCGAAGTCCCCGATCAGCCACCATATAGAAAGGTCACATGAACCTCTCTCCTTGGCGTGCAACCCAACTTTAATCCACGCGCCCCATCATCTCTCATTGTTATGTCCTGTTATGATCCAAATATAAATATAAAGGCCAACTTACTTCTACCCCCCCCCCCCCCCCCCCCCCCCGTGGAGGGCTTTCCACGTTAAATCGTTGTGTCCTCTGTGTTGATTTTCTTTCTTCGTCGTTTTGTCTGCTTGTCATATCTCTAACACCCATGACCCGAGTTTGCTGGCTTGCATTGATGCATTGAGGTTGCCACCGCTGTCCATGGTTACTGTTGGGGAGCGTAGCAGAAATTCAAAAGTTTCCTACGTGTCACCAAGATCTATCTATGGAGAGACCAGCAACGAGGGGAAGGAGAGTGCATCTACATACCCTTGTAGATCGCTAAGCGGAAGCGTTCAAGAGAACTGGGTTGATGGAGTCGTACTCGTCGTGATCCAAATCACCGATGATCCTAGTGCCGAATGGACGGCACCTCCGTGTTCAACACACGTACAGCCCGGTGACGTCTCACATGCCTTGATCCAGCAAGGAGAGAGGGAGAGGTTGAGGAAGACTCCATCCAGCAGCAGTACAACGGCGTGGTGGTGATGGAGGAGCGTGGTGATCCAGCAGGGCTTCGCCAAGCACCGTGAGATATGAGGAGAAAGAGAGGTAAGGCTGCGCCAACAAGGAGAGGAACCGTGTGTATTGGGCAGCCCAAACCTCAACTATATATAGGGGAAGGGGAGGGGCTGCACCCCCACCTAGGGTTCCCTCCCTAGGGGTGGCGGCAGCCCCTTAGATCCCATCTAGGGGCGGCCAAGGGGAGTGGAGAGGGGGAGGCGCACCAGGGTGGGCCTTAGGGCCCATCTGCCCTAGGGTTTGCCCCCTTCCCCTCTTCCTTGCGCCTTGGGACTTGGTGGGGGGGCGCACCAGCCCATCTGGGGCTGGTCCCCTAACACACTTGGCCCATGCAGCCTTCCGGGGCTGGTGGCCCCACTTGGTGGACCCCCGGGACACTCCCAGTGGTCCTGGTACGTTACCGATAAAACCCGAAACTTTTCCGGTGACCAAAACAGGACTTCCCATATATAAATCTTTACCTCCGGACCATTCCGGAACTCCTCGTGACGTTCGGGATCTCATCCGGGACTCCGAACAACATTCAGTAACCACGTATATCTATTCCCTATAACCCTAGCGTCATCAAACCTTAAGTGTGTAGACCCTACGGGTTCGGGAACCATGCAGACATGATCAAGACGTTCTCCGGTCAATAACCAACAGCGGGATCTTGATACCCATGTTGGCTCCCACATGCTCCACGATGATCTCATCGGATGAACCACGATGTCAAGGACTTTAATCAATCCCGTATACAATTCCCTTTGTCTAGCGGTACGATACTTGCCCGAGATTCGATCGTCGGTATCCCGATACCTTGTTCAATCTCATTACCGGCAAGTCTCTTTACTCGTTCCGTAACACATCATCCCGTGATCAACTCCTTGATCACATTGTGCACATTATGATGATGTCCTACCGAGTGGGCCCAGAGATACCTCTCCGTCACACGGAGTGACAAATCCCAGTCTCGATTCGTGCCAACCCAACAGACACTTTCGGAGATACCTGTAGTGTACCTTTATAGACACCCAGTTACGTTGTGACGTTTGGCACACCCAAAGCACTCCTACGGTATCCGGGAGTTGCACAATCTCATGGTCTAAGGAAATGATACTTGACATTATAAAAGCTTTAGCATACGAACTACATGATCTTGTGCTAGGCTTAGGATTGGGTCTTGTCCATCACATCATTCTCCTAATGATGTGATCCCATTATCAACGACATCCAATGTCCATGGTCAGGAAACCGTAACCATCTATTGATCAACGAGCTAGTCAACTAGAGGCTTACTAGGGACATGGTGTTGTCTATGTATCCACACATGTATCTGAGTTTCCTATCAATACAATTCTAGCATGGATAATAAACGATTATCATGAACAAGGAAATATAATAATAATCAATTTATTATTGCCTCTAGGGCATATTTCCAACAGTCTCCCACTTGCACTAGAAGTCAATAATCCAGTTCACATCGATATGTGATTAACACTCAAGGTCACATCCCCATGTGACTAACACCCAAATAGTTCTGGGTTTGATCATGTTATGCTTGTGAGAGAGGTTTTAGTCAACGGGTCTGCAACATTCAGATCCGTATGTACTTCGCAAATTTCTATGTCATCTTGTAGATGCAACTACTATGCTACATTTGGAGCTATTCCAAATAACTGTTCTACTATATGAATCCAGTTTACTACTCAGAATAATCTGATTAGTGTCAAAGTTTGCATCGGCGTAACCCTTTACGACGAACTCTTTTACCACCTCCATAATCGAGAAAATTCCTTAGTCCACTAGTTACTAAGGATACTTTGACCGCTATCCTGTGATCCATTCTTGGATCACTCTTGTACCCCTTGACTGACTCATGGCAAGGCACACTTCAGGTGCGGTACACAGCATAGCATACTGTAGAGCCTATGTCTTAAGCATAGGGGACGACCTTCGTCCTTTCTCTCTATTCTGCCGTGGTCGAGCTTTAAGTCTTAACTTCATACCTTACAACTCAGGCAAGAACTCCTTCTTTGACTGATCCATCTTGAACACCCTTCAAGATCATGTCAAGGTATGTGCTCATTTGAAAGTACCATTAAGCGTTTTGATCTATCCTTATAGATCTTGATGCTCAATGTTCAAGTAGCTTAATCCAGGCTTTCCATTGAAAAACACTTTCCAAATAACCCTATATGCTTTCCAGAAATTCTACGTCATTTCTGATCAACAATATGTCAACAACATATATTCATCAGAAATTCTATAGTGCTCCCACTCACTTCTTTGGAAATACAAGTTTCTCATAAACTTTGTATACACCCAAAATCTTTGATCATCTCATCAAAGCATACTTTCGAACTCCGAGATGCTTACTCCAGTCCTCAGAAGGATTGCTGGAGCTTTGCATACTTATTAGCATCTTTCAGGATTGACAAAACCTTCCGGTTGTATTACATACAACCTTTCCTCAAGAAAAATCGTCGAGGAAACAATGTTTTGACATCATATCTGCAAGATTTCATAAATAATGCAGTAATCGCTAATATAATTCCAACAGACTCTTAGCATCGCTATGAGTGAGAAAGTCTCATCGTAGTCAACTCCTTGAACTTGTCGGAAAACATCTTAACGACAAGTCGAGCTTTCTTAATGGTGATACTTACCATCATTGTCCGTCTTCCTTTTAAAATATATATGTACCTAACAGCCTTATGACCATCAAGTAGTTCGTCCAAAGTCTACACTTTGTTTTCATATATGGATCCTCTCTCGGATTATATGGCCTTGAGCCATTTTGGAATCCAGGCCCACCATCGCTTCTCCATAGCTCGTAGGTTCATTGTTGTCTAGCAACATGACTTCTAAGACAGGATTACGTACCACTCTGAAGTAGTACGCATCCTTGTCATCCCACGAGGTTTGGTAGTGACTTGATCTGAAGTTTCATGATCACTATCATAAGCTTCCACTTCAATTGGTGTAGGTGCCACAGGAACAACTCCCTGTGCCCTGCCACACACTAGTTGAAGAGACGGTTCAATAACCTCATCAAGTCTCCACCATCCTCCCACTCAATTCTTTCGAGAGAAACTTTTCCTCGAGAAAGGACCCGATTCTAGAAACAATCCCTTATTGCTTTCGGATCTGAGACAGGAGGTATACCCAACTGTTTTGGGTGTCCTATGAAGATGCATTTATCCGCTTTGGGTTCGAGCTTATCAGCCTGAAACTTTTTCATAAGCGTCGCAGCCCCAAACTTTTAAGAAATGACAGCTTAGGTTTCTCTAAACCATAGTTCATACGGTGTCATCTCATCGGAATTACGTGGTGCCCTATTAAAGTGAATGTGGTTGTCTCTAATGCCTAACCCATAAACAATCGTGGTAATTCGATAAGAGACATCATGGTATGCATCATATCCAATAGGGTGCAGTTATGATGTTCGGACACACCATCACCCTATGATGTTCCAGGCTGTATCGGTTGTGAAACAATTTCCACAATGTCTTAATTCTGTGCCAAACTCGTAATTCAGATATTTATCTCTATGATCATATCATAGATATTTTATCCTTTTGTCACAACGATCTTTCAACTTCACACTGAAATTACTTGAACCTTTCAATAATTCAGACTCGTGATTCATCAAGTAAATGTACTCAACATCTACTCAAATCATTTGTGAAGTAAGAACATAGCGATATCCACTACACGCCTCAGCACTCATTGGACTGCACACATCAAAATGTATTACTTCCAACAAGTTGCTTTCTAGTTCCATTTTACTGAAAACGAGGCTTTCAGTCATCTTGCCCATGTGGTATGATTTGCATGTCTCAAGTGATTCAAAATCAAGTGAGTCCAAACGATTCATCTGTATAGAGTTTCTTCATGCATATCTACCAACAAACATGGTTCGCATGTCTCAGTCCTTTCAAAAATGAGTGAGTCCAAAGATCCATCAACATGGAGCTTCTTCATGTGTTTTATACCGATATGACTTAAGTGGCAGTGCCACAAGTAGGTGGTACTATCATTACTATCCTATATCTTTTGGCATGAACATGTGTATCACTACGATCGAGATTCAATAAACCATTCATTTTAGGCGTAAGACCATTGAAGGTATTATTCAAATAAACAGAGTAACCATTATTCTCCTTAAATGAATAACCGTATTGCGATAGACGTAATCCAATCATGTCTATGCTCAACGCAAACACCAAATAACAATTATTTAGGTTTTAATACCAATCTTGATGGTAGAGGGAGCGTACGATATTTGATCAACCTTGGAAATACTTCCAACACATATCGTCATCTCACCTTTTAGCTAGTCTCCGTTTGTTTCGTAGCTTTTATTCAAGTTACTAACACTTAGCAACCGAACCGGTATCCAATACCCTGGTGCTACTAGGAGTACTAGTAAAGTACACATCAACACAATGTATATCCAATATACTTCTATCGACCTTGCCAGCCTTCTAATCTACCAAGTATCTAGGGTAATTCTGCTCCAGTGGCTGTTCCCCTTATTACAGAAGCACTTAGTCTCGGGTTTGGGTTCAACCTTGGGTTTCTTCACTAGAGCAGCAGCTGAATTGCCATTTCATGAAGTATCCCTTCTTGCCCTTGCCCTTCTTGAAACTAGTGGTTTCACTAACCATCAAAAATTGATGCTCCTTCTTGATTTCTACTTTTGTGGTGTCAAACATCGCAAATATCTCAAAGATCATCATATATGTCCTCGATATGTTATAGTTCATCACGAAGCTCTAGCAGCTTGGTGGTAATGACTTCGGAGAAACATCACTATCTCATCTGGAAGATCAACTCCCACTCGATTGAAATGATTGTTGTACTCAGACAATCTGAGCACAAGCTCAACAATTGAGCTTTTCTCCCTTAGTTTTAGGCTAAGAAAATCGTCGGAGGTCTTATACCTCTTGACGTGGGCACGAGCCTGAAATCCCAATTTCAGCCCTCAAAACATCTCATATGTTTCGCGACGTTTCAAAACGTCTTCGGTGCCTCAACTCTAAACCGTTTAACTGAACTATCACGTAGTTATCAAAACGTGTATGTCAGATGTTCGCAACATCCACAGACGACGTTCGAGGTTCAGCACACTGAGTGGTGCATTAAGGACATAAGCCTTTTAAGAAGCAATGAGGACAATCCTCAGTTTACGGACCTAGTCTGCATAATTGCTACTATCAACTTTCAACTAAAATTTCTCTAGGAACATATCTAAACAGTAGAACTGAAGCGCGAGCTACGACATAATTTGCGAAGACCTTTTGACTATGTTCAAGATAATTAAGTTCATCTTATGAACTCCCACTCAGATAGACATCCCTCTAGTCATCTAAGTGATTACATGATCCGAGTCAACTAGGCTGTGTCCGATCATCACGTGAGATGGACTAGTCAACATCGGTGAACATCTTCATGTTGATCGTATCTACCATACGACTCATGCTCGACCTTTCGGTCTCTTGTGTTCCGAGGCCATGTCTGTACATGCTAGGCTCGTCAAGTCAACCTAAGTGTTTTGCATGTGTTCCGAGGCCATGTCTGTACATGCTAGGCTCGTCAACACCCATTGTATTCGAACGTAAGAATCTATCACACCCGATCATCACGTGGTGCTTCGAAACGACGAACTTTCGCAACGGTGCACAGTTAGGGGGAACACCTTCTTGAAATTTTAATGAAGGATCATCTTATTTACTACCGTCGTTCTAAGCAAATAAGATGTATAAACATGATAAACATCACATGCAATCAAAAAGTGACATGATATGGCCAATATCATATTGCTCCTTTTGATCTCCATCTTCGGGGCTCCATGATCATCATCGTCACCGGCATGACACCATGATCTCCATCATCATGATCTCCATCATCGTGTCTTCATGAAGTTGTCTCGCCAACTATTACTTCTACTACTACAGCTAACGATTAGCAATAAAGTAAAGTAATCACATGACGTTTATGTTGACACGCAGGTCATAAATAAATTAAGACAACTCCTATGGCTCCTGCCGGTTGTCATACTCATCGACATGCAAGTCGTGATTCCTATTACAAGAACATGATCATCTCATACATCACATATATCATTCATCACATCCTTTGGCCATATCACATCACATAGCATACCCTGCAAAAACAAGTTAGACGTCCTCTAATTGTTGTTTGCATGTTTTACGTGGCTGCTATGGGTTTCTAGCAAGAACGTTTCTTACCTACGCAAAGACCACAACGTGATATGCCAATTGCTATTTACCCTTCATAAGGACCCTTTTCATCGAATCCGATTCGACTAAAGTGGGAGAGACAGACACCCGCCAGCCACCTTATGCAACTAGTGCATGTCAGTCGGTGGAACCGGTCTCACGTAAGCGTACGTGTAAGGTTGGTCCGGGCCGCTTCATCCCACAATGCCGCCGAATCAAGATTGGACTAGTAACGGTAAGCATATTGAACAAAATCAACGCCCACAACTACTTTGTGTTCTACTCGTGCATAGTAACTACGCATAGACCTAGCTCATGATGCCACTGTTGGGGAACGTACCAGAAATTCAAAAGTTTCCTACGTGTCACCAAGATCTATCTATGGAGAGACCAGCAACGAGGGGAAGGAGAGTGCATCTACATACCCTTTGTTGGGTTTCGTAGTAATTTCAAAAAAATTCCTACGCACACGCAAGATCATGTGATGCATAGCAACGAGAGGGAAGAGTATTGTCTACGTACCCACGCAGACCGACTGCGGAAGCGTTGACACAACGTAGAGGAAGTAGTCGTACGTCTTCACGATCCAACCGATCAAGCACCGAAACTACGGCACCTCCGAGTTCGAGCACACGTTCAGCTCGATGACGATCCCCGGACTCCGATCCAGCAAAGTGTCGGGGAAGAGTTCCGTCAGCACGACAGCGTGGTGACGATCTTGATGTACTACAGCAGCAGGGCTTCGCCTAAACTCCGCTACAGTATTATCGAAGACTATGGTGGCTGGGGGCACCGCACACGGCTAAGGAATAGATCACGTGGATCAACTTGTGTTTCTTGATCTATCTTTGGTGCTAGCCCTGCCCCTCTATTTATATCTTGAGCCCTGGGGTCGAAATTTGGAGTTAAAGCCTTCACAAAGTCGGTTTCACCCGATAGGCAAGAGTCCTTCTCGGACTCCAGGGCCAGACGCCAGGGATCCCGGCGTCTGGCCCCAGACGCCAGGGACCCTGGCGTCTGGCCCCTGGACTCCGCAAAACTTCCTTTTGCGCTTTCCAAAATCCTTGTGGGCTTTCCCCTTTGGCCCAAATAAAGTGTTCTCGTACCCAAACATTTCGGGAAACATCCGGAACCCCTTCCGGTGATTTCCGGAACCCTTCCGGTGACCAAACACTATTATCATATATATCAAACTTTATCTCTGGACCATTCCGGAGTTCCTCGTCATGTCCGTGATCTCATCTCGGGACTCCGAACAACCTTCGGTATATCAAAATGCATAAACTCATAATATAACTGTCATCGTAACCTTAAGCGTGCGGACCCTACGGGTTCGAGAACAATGTAGACATGACCGAGACACGTCTTCGGTCAATAACCAATAGCGGGACCTGGATGCCCATATTGGCTCCTACATATTCTATGAAGATCTTTATCGGTCAGACCGCATAACAACATACGTTGTTCCCTTTGTCATCGGTATGTTACTTGCCCGAGATTCGATCGTCGGTATCCAATACCTAGTTCAATGTCGTTACCGGCAAGTCTCTTTACTCGTTCTGTAATACATCATCCCGCAACTAACTCATTAGTTGCAATGCTTGCAAGGCTTATGTGATGTGCATTACCGAGAGGGCCCAGAGATACCTCTCCGACAATCGGAGTGACAAAACCTAATCTCGAAATACGCCAACCCAACATGTACCTTTGGAGACACCTGTAGTACTCCTTTATAATCACCCAGTTACATTGTGACGTTTGGTAGTACCCAAAGTGTTCCTCCGGTAAACGGGAGTTGCATAATCTCATAGTTATAGGAACATGTATAAGTCATGAAGAAAGCAATAGCAACATACTAAACGATCGGGTGCTAAGCTAATGGAATGGGTCATGTCAATCAGATCATTCAACTAATGAAGTGATCCCATTAATCAAATAACAACTACTTTGTCTATGGTTAGGAAACATAACCATCTTTGATTAACGAGCTAGTCAAGTAGAGGCATACTAGTGACACTTTGTTTGTCTATGTACTCACACATGTATTATGTTTCCGGTTAATACAATTCTAGCATGAATAATAAACATTTATCATGATTATAAGGAAATAAATAATAACTTTATTATTGCCTCTAGGGCATATTTCCTTCACCCTTGTAGATCGCTAAGCGGAAGCGTTCAAGAGAACGGGGTTGATGGAGTCGTACTCGTCGTGATCCAAATCACCGATGATCCTAGTGCCGAACGGACGGCACCTCCGTGTTCAACACATGTACAACCCGGTGACGTCTCCCATGCCTTGATCCAGCAAGGAGAGAGGGAGAGGTTGAGGAAGACTCCATCCAGCAGCAGCACAACGGCGTGGTGGTGATGGAGGAGCGTGGTGATCCAGCAGGGCTTCGCCAAGCACCGCAAGATATGAGGAGAAAGAGAGGTAAGGCTGCGCCAACAAGGAGAGGAACCATGTGTATTGGGCAGCCCAAACCTCAACTATATATAGGGGAAGGGGAGGGGCTGCGCCCCCACCTAGGGTTCCCTCCCTAGGGGTGGCGGCAGCCCCTTAGATCCCATCTAGGGGCGGCCAAGGGGAGGGGAGAGGGGGAGGCGCACCAGGGTGGGCCTTAGGGCCCATCTGCCCTAGGGTTTGCCCCCTTCCCCTCTTCCTTGCGCCTTGGGCCCTGGTGGGGGGGCGCACCAGCCCATCTGAGGCTGGTCCCCTAACACACTTGGCCCATGCAGCCCTCCGGGGCTGGTGGCCCCATTTGGTGGACCCCCGGGACCCTCCCGGTGGTCCCGGTACGTTACCGATAAAACCCGAAACTTTTCCGGTGACCAAAACAGGACTTCCCATATATAAATCTTTACCTCCGGACCATTCCGGAACTCCTCGTGACGTTCGGGATCTCATCCGGGACTCTGAACAACATTCGGTAACCACGTATATCTATTCCCTATAACCCTAGCGTCATCGAACCTTAAGTGTGTAGACCCTACGGGTTCGGAAACCATGCAGACATGATCGAGACGTTCTCCGGTCAATAACCAACAGCGGGATCTGGATACCCATGTTGGCTCCCACATGCTCCACGATGATCTCATCGGATGAACCACATTGTCAAGGACTTTAATCAATCCCATATACAATTCCCTTTGTCTAGCGGTACGATACTTGCCCGAGATTCGATCGTCGGTATCCCGATACCTTGTTCAATCTCATTACCGGCAAGTCTCTTTACTCGTTCCGTAACACATCATCCCGTGATCAACTCCTTGATCACATTGTGCACATTATGATGATGTCCTACCGAGTGGGCCCAGAGATACCTCTCCGTCACACGGAGTGACAAATCCCAGTCTCGATTCGTGCCAACCCAACAGACACTTTGGGAGATACCTGTAGTGTACCTTTATAGCCACCCAGTTACGTTGTGACGTTTGGCACACCCAAAGCACTCCTACGGTATCCGGGAGTTGCACAATCTCATGGTCTAAGGAAATGATACTTGACATTAGAAAAGCTTTAGCATACGAACTACATGATCTTGTGCTAGGCTTAGGATTGGGTCTTGTCCATCACATCATCTCCTAATGATCTGATCCCGTTATCAACGACATCCAATGTCCATGGTCAGGAAACTGTGACCATCTATTGATCAACGAGCTAGTCAACTAGAGGCTTACTAGGGACATGGTGTTGTCCATGTATCCACACATGTATCTGAGTTTCCTATCAATACAATTCTAGCATGGATAATAAACGATTATCATGAACAAGGAAATATAATAATAATCAATTTATTATTGCCTCTAGGGCATATTTCCAACAGTTACATCGTCTCCATCATTGTGCTAGGTCATTACCATCTGCGAAGTAGCAGCTCCAAGGCCGTCTTTATCTGCTGAGTGGCTGCCTCGAGGTCATTTCCATCTTTGCACTGAGCTCACTGTCAGTTTTGGGCTTCTCACCTTGCGGAGCTTGGGTCTGTATAGATCCAACGTTTGGTGCTCTAGCAAAGCTCGGGCTTTATTGTAGTACCTAGGGCATTTCGAAGTCCGACCAGCCCGAAACATACCCAAGTTTAATGCAAAGCGTGTTGAATGTGGAAACACGTACAACCATTGTGTGGACACACAACACTCGAGCAATCATGCTACGATGGGATGGCTTTGACTGTTGAACTCCAGCATGAATGCTTAACTAGAACAAGTAGGGGACATGCACACACGGAGTGTCTACTTTAAGCAATGTTTGAAGTGCATGTAAATTTTCATCACGAAATTACATTGCTGGAAGGTGAGAAAGAAAAAAAGATGCTCTGAAAATAGTACTCTCAAACTTATTTCGGAGCTCTTATTTTGTTTGTTTGCACAACTTCCACCAATATGATTGCTTGATAAAACTTTGCATGCACTTCAAACATTTCTTAGTGTTGCTACAAAAAGATTCAGTTTTTTAATTTTTTCCCCACTTTTTTATTTTTCTTTTCACAGCATGAGCATTTGAGCTCGAGCTAAGAAAAGTACTTTCAGGAACTTCCCTATGTACCCTATAGAAGTACATCCAAAAAGCCAAAAGCTTGCAACTACGACATTATAAATCCAAAATTTCTAGTCAACTTATAACTAAAATATGGAGGTCTATCAACTGAAATTTCATGCACAAAACTTTGGACTAAACTATAATTTCAAGACTTTTCGGTTGAAACAATGAAGCCTTTCTATAGAACATGCATAGAAGTACTGATTCCGACAAATTTTGGGAAGAAAAAGGGTAATGCTACACATACGAATGGTTTAACGTAATCCTTACATGGTTAGACAGCTGGCAGCTGGCAGGTTATGATTGGGGTTAGATAGAAGGCGGGCCCCACCCCAATTAAAATTGGAGGGGGGAGTATTGATGGAAAGTTATGTAAAAGATTTATGTTAGTCTTCGTTAGTGTAGGATTATCCGAAGAAAAAGGGTAATATTACACCTATGAATGGTTTAACGTAATCCTTACGTGATTAGACAGCTGGCAGGTTTTGATTGGGGTTAGGGAGAAGGCGGGCCCCACCCCACTTAAAATCAGGGGGAGTATTGATGGAAAGTTACTAGAAGGGATTGTGCTGTATAATCCACAAAGCGTGTTCATCGAGAAAAAAAACTAGAGTTTTTTTGAAAAGAAATGCAAAATCTGCATTACTACGTGGACGAAGCTGACTCGCTCGCCCCTAAAGCTTTTACATCAGCAGTTACATTGTCTGCATTTAGCTCATCATACAGGTTCATGGAACATCCTTTGTGTGCAAGTACATGAGCTAAATTATTACAATTCCTACTAGCAAAGCTAAAGGTGGTCTGATAAAAGTTTTGGCTCAGGAAATCCTTGAGCTCCGCTAGCACTCTGCAGACACTTGATCGGTCTTGATCTTCCTATTCTGCCCCTTGTTTTAAAAGCATGGAATCAGTTTCAAAGCAGAGGGTGGTGATTCCCTTGGATGCAGCCAGCTTTGCACCATAAAGAGCAGTCAACGCTTCTGCATGAAGACGATTTGCAAGGTTCTCCAATCTTCCTGCTCCACATGCTTGGACTACTCCATTATGATCCCGAATAACAGCCCCCCAGCCGCCACTATTTGTTTGAGGCTGAAAAGCTCCATCAATGTTCTTTTTTAGCTCTTCGTGTTGAGGTGGCTTCCAACCTTCTTGCATTGTTTTCTTGAGACCCTTTTCCTTCAGGAAAGCTTGATAATATTCATTTGTCTGTTTAGTGACAGTGTAAAATATATCATCATTACTTCGTATTTTGCCTTCCTCTCTGATGTTGTTCTGCTCATTCCACAGCTGCCACAAGAGTACAATCACCTTGATATTATCTTCTTCTTCTAACTTCAAGATATCATTTATAAAATCTGCATCAGTTTGTCTCTTTACCAGCCTCCTTCTTATGCTTTCCATTCCAAGCATTTCCCATATTTGAGCTACTCTTTTGCATTTGAGAAAAAGATGGCCACCATCTTCATAGGTTCGCTTACAGATTATGCAATCCGGGTCTACCTCCACTTCTATTCTTCTCAAGTTGTTGCTCAAAGCCAAAGAGTCATGGCCTAATCTCCAAATGAAGTGCTTTATATCATTTGGGCACTTTAACTTCCAAATCTTTCTCCAGTTTACTTCATGTTCAACATTTTGCGTAGATGGTCCTGCTACCCCTTTCTGGCTTCTCCTCCTCTCTTCCTCCACATAGACATGATATGTCGTCTTTACTGAAAACAAGCCTTTTGTATCCACATGCCAAGCAGGTTCATCATCATAGTCTATACTAATTGGGATACTTAAAATAGCCTTGACATCTTCGTCCCAAAAATTCCTTTCCAGAATATCCATGTTCCAACTTCCAGTCTCCGGGTTAATTAATTCAGCTACTAGATTCAGAGGGCTATTGCTTTTTAGAGTGCATGGTTTTCTAGTGAAGTTTCTAGGAATCCATGGGTCATGCCAGATGCTCACCTTTCGGCCATCTCCAATTCTCCAAATTAGGCCCTTTTTCAGCAGGTTGATGCCTTTCAAAATACTCCGCCATGTATAAGACATTCCCTACCTTGCCTTTGCTTCCAACACATTTCCATCCGGGAAATAGCGAGCTTTGAGAACCTGGCCACATAAAGAGTTTGGGTTGTTTAAAAGTCTCCAGCCCCGCCTGGCCAGCATGGCTATGTTGAAAGCATAGCAGTCCCTAAATCCCAATCCACCTTCTCCCTTTGGCCTAGTTAATTTGTCCCAACTTAACCAATGAATTTTGTTGTCCTTCTCCTGACTGCTCCACCAATATCTGCCAATTAGAGAGGAAATTTTCTCACAAATTGTCCTAGTTATCTCAAAGCAGCTCATTGTATATGTTGGTATTGCCTGAGCTACCGCTTTAATGAGAATCTCTTTTTCGGCACGAGACAACATCTTTTCTTTCCATCCCTGTATCTTCTTCCATATTCTATCCTTCAGAAAACTGAAAATTTTCACTTTTGATTTTCCAATGTGCACTGGTAGCCCAAGATATTGCTCATTTGTTGTCTCACTCCGTATTCCTAATGCATCCTTGAATTCCTTCCTGCACTGTTCGGTCGTATTTTCGCTGAATAGGATTGTTGTTTTGTCCTTGCTTATAGTTTGACCCGAGAGAGACTCATATGTGGATAATATTTCCGTTAACTTCATGATATCATTTTTCTTAGCTCTACATAAGATAAGTGAGTCATCCGCAAAGAATAAATGTGAGATGCTCGGAGCTTTTTGGCAGACACGGACTCCTTTCATTGTGCCCTCTTCTTCAGCCTTGTACAACATGGAGGAGAAAGCTTCAGCACAGATGATGAACAAGTAAGGGGATAAAGGATCCCCTTGCCTTAGTCCTCTTTCTGGCACAATTTCTTCAGTTAGCTCTCCATTTACTTTAATGGTGTATTTCACTGATTCCATGCACTGCATGATCAAATCCACAAAAGCATCACAGAAGCCTAATTTGCTCAGCAGTTTCCTTAGGAAACACCATTCTACCCTTTCATAAGCTTTGCTCATATCTAACTTAATTGCTGCATATCCATCTTTCCCCTTCCTTTTGTTCTTCAAATAATGCACCGCTTCATATGCTAACAATACATTATCCGTGATTAATCTTCCTGGGACAAAAGCGCTCGGTGAAGGAGATATAATCTCTGGTAAAATAACCTTTAACCTTTTCGCAAGAATTTTAGATATAATTTTCTATAGAACATTACATAAACTTATTGGTCTCAGGTCTTTCACCTTTTCTGGAAGCTTTACCTTTGGGATTAAAGAGATGGTAGTATTCTTCCATTCTGTAGGTAACCCCCCAACATTGAGAAAAGCAAAGAATTCAGAGGTAATTTTATCCCCAAAGAGGTGCCAGAAATGTTTATAGAATACCGCAGGCATCCCATCAGGGCCTGGCGCCTTCAGGTCATCTATGGAGTTTATGGCCTCCTTCACTTCTGATTCTGAGAAGGGTTGCATCAGTTTTCCATTCATATCAGGTGTAACTCTGGCTGGAAACTCGTCCATCAAATCTGGGGGGATGGCAGGCCTACTAGACTTGAAAAAGTTCAGCAAAATAATCCATCACGACCTTCTACTTCTCCTCTTCCGCTTCTGCCCAGCTCCCATCTTCCTTTTTAAGTTTTCTGATATAGTTCCTTCTCCTTATCTCCTTCACTGATCCATATATGATGTATTTCTGTCTCCATGTTGGAGCCATTTTGAATGTGCTCTTTGCTTCGAATGCATCTCACACTGATCTTCCAGTCTCTCCAATTTCTCTTTCAACAAGCTTTCCCTCGATATCGACTGTTGGGTTAATTGGTTTCTTCTGCAAGTTTCCAGTTCATCCTTAATCTGCCTAATTCTTTCATCTAAATCACCCAGGACATTTTTTCCCAGGATTTTAGCTTCATCGCCACCTTTCTACATCCTGCCTGGATACTTCTGTCACCCATGGAGTTAAAATCCTCCCAGCCTTCAGCCACCACCTTTTTGCAATCTGGTTCTGATAGCCATTTAGCTTCAAACTTAAAATGTTCACTTCTAGGTAGCCCCTTTTTATTTTGTGGTACTTTCTCGGTGATTATCATCACCGGACGGTGATCTGAATGATAGGGGTCACCATTGACCACCTTATATTCTCTAAATTTCTCTCTCCAACCTGGGTTCGCCACCGCCCTGTCCAGCCTTTCCCGTATATATCCTTCACATGAGTAGTTATTGTTCCTCCAGGTGAAGATATCGCCCTCGTATCCTAGATCGGAAAGATCACATTCCTCCAGAGCTTGTTTGAAATTATCTACATAAGCTTGCTCCCTTCTCTTGCCTCCTTCTTTTTCACAGTCAAATAAGATTTCATTGAAGTCTCCTGCTACCAGCCATGGACGGTTTTGCTGATTGTTTATGATTCTCAACAACTTCCATGTCAGGAATTTCCTCTCCAACTTTGCTTCTCCATAAATTCTGGTAAATCTCCATTTGAAACCTTCCTTGTCCTTAATTTCCAAACTGATATGGTACCTCGAATAATTTATCAAGCTTGCATCTACCCCGGTTCTCCAGAACACTGCTATTCCTCCCCTGCCTTTGCCTTCACAGCTGTGTGCCCATAGATTGGTCAAATCTAGCTTCCACCTAAACTTCTGCAACTTTTCTTTGCACATTTTCGTCTCCGCCAAAAACAGAATATCAGGATCCTCTGACTTTTGAAGGTTTAGAAGACCCCTAACTGTCGGGGGGTTGCCAAGTCCCCGGCAGTTCCACACTATAATCTTCATTTGGCCTCGCAGGGCTATCCCGGCAGCCCCGCGTTCTCAATAGGTTTATTGGCTGTGACCGTGGTTTCTTCCTCCTTCTCATTTACTTCTTCTCCTCTTATTTTATTTGGGTTAACCTCGTGTGGTACCTCTATCTCCATTGGTTCTGGTCCCCTTTTTACTCCCAATTGGATACCCACTCTTACATTGCTCCCCTTAGTAACTCTGGCCTGCCTTTTATATTTCTTTCCTCCTACCTGCCCATCAGATTTATTACCGTCTATTTCCTTGGCCATGGTTTTCTTCGTTTGCTTATTCACCATCTGGTCCTTGGCTAGGTTTGCTTCTCTTTTTTCCTTTTCAGTTGCACTTGATTCTTTTTCAGAGTTGCTGGCACTTGTCTCTTTTTCAGCCCCCAACTCGAGAGCCAAATATTTCTTGCTAGTCGTCGTTGTTTCTTCGACTGAACTCTGCTTTCTTATTGGGCTCGTCTCCTCTCCTTCATCTTTCTTAGTTTTCTCAACATCCTTTTTCCTCCAGCTTGGACCATCACTGCCTCTACTTCCATCACTGCTCGATCTCCAGAAGGAGCTCTCCCTGTTTCCCAAATATCTTCCTCCATTCTCCTCCCGCCTCCTAGGGCGCATCATATTTGCTCTTAAGCTCCCTCCAAATTGCTTGGTCTCTCCTTTCTTGATTTTCACCGTACAGTCTTTTTCACAGTGGCCAATGATTCCACAAACATAGCAGAAATTTGGCAAATATTCATATTCAAAGCGAACCCATCTCCTTTTCTTTTTTTCATCCTGGTTTTCTTCCATATTTGTTTCCTTCTCTGTATACCTTGCACTACCCTCTTCATCCTCTCCATCACTTTCATCCAGGTTCAAGAACATTCCTCTCATAATGGGCTTACGTATATCAATTTTAACTTTGACCCGAATGTACGCCCCTACTGCCCAATCATCCTCATCGGTTTCCACTTTTAAGCATTTCTCCTATGTGATCTCCGATTAATTCTCCCGTTTCTCTATTCATGGTTTCAAATGTTAAACCAAATATTCTCACTCAGATTGGTATGGAATTAAACTGCAGCTCTTCCAAAGATTTCTTTTCATCGAATTCTTCCACTACTAGCAGTTCTTTATCAAAGTTCCACGGTCCATCTTCTACTGCCTTTTTTTTCCCCGCTGCATCTTTGAATGTAAACAGAAATCTATTTCCTCCCAGCTCCTTGCATTCGATTCCATACATTGGGCTCCAAATATCACCAAGAATACGCTCTAGTATCGAAGCTCTAGCTGGTCTTTCCAAGAAGAGTTTAGCAAATACCTGCAGTGTATTCGGTCTCCTTCTGCTGCTACCTCTCCTTGTGATCTTCACCCCCTTCTGCTCCGCCTCGGACAGATGAAGGTCCTTCAGCATCCCCTCCACCCGATCCATCAGATCTGATTCAGAAGAGGCGTACGCCCCTCTACAGTGAACCTTGGTTCACTAGCTGTTCCTATCTAGTTAAGGCTCCAACAAGATCTGGAATTGTGTTCGAGTAATCCCAGCTTTTGGTTTATGGACAGGAATCGGTAGTATTGGGGGAAGAATGGTGGCTTGGTCGGCTTGGCTATGGAATGGAAAGGGGGTGACGGGAACTGTTGAGGACTGGTGTGGTGGGGCGAGCTCGATGGACTGGTCGGAGGGAGGGGCGGGAGGCCGCCGTGGAAGGAGAAGATTCCCCGGCCGCCGATCAGCGTGCTAGCGAGATTGGGAATCCGGCCAAGCTAGAAGCTCGCCGAAGGGACTAGAGGGAACTCTGTCGCCTACTTTTCGCCACAAAGGGACACTCACCGCTACGAACAGAGCGGACAAGAAAAATCGTTGCGGGGTCTCGGACTAGAGTTGGTGGAAGGAATCATGTCCCACGTTGAGAACGCAATGCATGTGCAAACATATACCGTACGCTCTGACTGACGACTGGGACCATGGTGGCACTAGCATGCATGCATGCTCAATTTCCATCCTAGTCGCCAAGAAGAAGAGGAAGAGAACTCCCCTACCAGTTACTTATTTTCTTTGACTACGTACAAGTACAACAGTTACATTTGCCCTATAAATAAAGCAGAACTGAGAAGCTCGAGAGTGGCCGATCGCGATCATGGAGCGTTCTTCTTCTTCTTTTTCATCCGTGGCAATCGCACGGGCCTTGGCAATGCTGGTTCTCATATGCTCCTCCATGGCAGGTCAAGGTAAGTAGCCACTCTCCGCTCTATTGTAATCATTCTACTTTACTTTCTACTCATGAAGAAAGCAGTAATATTAATAGGCCCGGCTGGCCGGCTTACTTGCATGTAGCTGACTCGGGTTCATGGCCCGGAACACGTGTGGGACGAAGCCCTCCGCCGCCGGTTGCCCCGGGCGGCCCCGGTACGTTTATTAAGTGTGTAGACTGCCGCTCCGGCGCCACTCCACCGGCGCAGCCGGCACTTGCACCCCACGGCAAGGCCGGCCCCCCTGCAGGCCGCCCCGGACGTCGACAGTGAGACGCTTGTGCGTGAAGCGAAACTGATATACCTAGTTGGAGTGCTTCGTTGCTGGCTCTGGTTGTAGCTTTTGAAGTGACAGTCCTTTCCTCTCGGTTCCCATGTGTTTTTCCTCCTGTTGCTTAGTCTCAGCGTGTTCTCGGTGGTTGCTCTTAAAACTGTGTTAGCCGTAGCTAGAATGTAAACTTTCGTGTCGTCAGGTTTTCGTCCCATAATGAATGAATGTATGTGTAGTTGGTTTTCTGGCAATGCTTTTGTTCTTGTGGCCCCTACTGTTTGTAATAGCTTTGTGTTTCCGTTCAAGAAAATAATATGATGCAACGACTCATAATATCCCTTGTGACTATGACTTTGTGCAATTTCTGTGCGAATGCTTACCACTGCTTGCTTGTACGCATTCTGTTCGACTTGTGGAAATTTGTCATTTTGCCTAGCCATTTGAACAAGCAACAACAAATTTGGGAGTACTAACATGGGTTATTGTTCTTGTTACCGGAAATTGTGGTTACCGTCCAGTACGTGTGCGTCCCATTCCCCATGATTAATGTGCTTACGGAGTGAAAAGTATATTGATTATTTTTAAAATTATGAATTTAACTTCTCATGATATGCATAGAAAATAGGATTTACATCATTAACTAGAAGAGGTACGATGCTATGTACTAATATTATATTTGGAAACTTTCTTTCTTGAATTAAATATTAGTGTCATATGTAAATAAAAACATTCAACTGAAAATTTAAAGCTTTCTTGTAGAACACAAAGGAGAATCCCAATATTTTGTAGAAGAAATGGCATACCAGAATCCGAATATGCGGCATCCACCCAACGTACCGATTTAAGTGGGTGAGAGGGAAGCTTCCTAGACCGAAAGTGCTTAATTGATATGCCATTGGCATCGCCCAGTAGCAGAGGCCGAGCTTAGTTGAAACAAAACATGGCCGTGGCCCGACCAATCCACGACCAAAACAGTGAATAATGAAGGCAAAAGTTGGGTCATGTGGGAGAAAAACAATGCGTTCCTCCTTTTTCCTGCACTTATTATTAGAAAAATACAATGTTCTTAAAAACCATGAAAAACTATAGATTAAGAATCAACTTCATAGGTAAAAGATGCATCATGCTATAAATTCTATTTGTACGGCCTGCCGGATTTTTTCTTATGAAATACAAGTGGGACACCACCATTGAAAAATGTTCTTCTAGAGTTATAATTTTTATTGCAACAAATCCAAAATTAGTTTTATACTAATATGTATTCCTTCTGTTTCAAAATATTTGAAGTTCTATCATTGTCATTAGGTGTGACTAAGTCTATAAAAATATATCAACAGCTAGAAAACCAAAATTACTTTATTAGATTCATTATGAAGTGAGCATTCATATTATACATATTTGGTGTCATAGACCTTTGCAGATTTTTTATAGACTTGGTCAAACTTAGAAAAGTCTGACTTAATAAAAAAAATCCTAGAACTTCAATTATTTTGAAATGGAGGGAGTAGTAAATATGTCTTATGTTTTTGTATTTTTTTTTAAATGCACATTGATATATTTCAATGAAATTTTACAAATCCTCACATCCCTGCAAAATATTCAGGTATTTTGTACAAAAAAGATATAAAAGCAGAGACCAAATATGAATTAAGAAAACACAAACAATATAATGAAAGCCAGATTTGTAAGTGGTGGTAATAGGTAGAGAGAGTGGCCGTAGAGTGCACGAGCTCGCTTGCTCCTGCTAGCTGGACCAATGGAACAATCAGGCGTCGGTAGGTGTATTAAGTGCGGGCGTAGGAAACAGGGAAAGATACTCATCGTCCAACAGTGGTATACAGAGACGGTGCCATTTAATATGACTGCACGATGACGGTCGAACGTGCATACGTTCCGGCGCCAACTGAGTGACTTCCCCTCATCAGCTTGACAGTTGTCTGAACTATCTGAAGAGTAAACCTAAGTTGATCTTGATCCGAAGCGCTAGAGGATAATAACAAAATATATTTTCCTAATCTGAATGTTTTCAGTACATGTTTGTGGTGGTAGTAGATACGTGGAGAAGACACAAAAAGCTTGAAGGAAGAATGGGAGACAGGAGAGTGCCAATTCAATGGCCCACATTTCAGCGCGCGATTTGTTTTGCAAGACACATTTTTAAAGGCGGAATTACAACACATCATCACCGGAGATTCCTGTTTAATAGTATAAAATATCTGAAAACTTGGATTTTTCAGTTCAAAACTGACATAAAACCCACGATTGTTGCGTCTCTCACATCACCCATCCAAACAATCTAAAATATTTTTAGAATAGTCGATGATATATTTATGTTTTTCTGTAAAATAAAAAATAAACAAGTGAAAGTTTCTTTTTGCAGAAAGATAATCTGGTTGTCAATTTGTAATGAGATATTTATCTTCCTTGCAAAGTGATACTCCCTCCATCCAGGTTTGTAAGTCTTCAATGTGACTAGCAAAATATGGGAATGTATCCGGTGCACCCGCATTTGTGGTGCTACCGGTGCACCGGATGGCATAGAACATTTTTAAAAATCTGAAAAAAATCTAGCACATTAACACAACATCAATGTGCGGTGCCACAGAATTTCGTATCAAAATTTCAAACATTTTTTAACATACAAAAATGACAAATTGGACATTAGTGTGATAATGGGCCAAATCTAAAGCCCAAGTTATGTTATGTACTATTCAGTGTTGGATTTGTCATTTTTTTAGTTATGTTTCGAGTTTTGACTTGAAATTTTGTGTAAACCTACATTGATGTTGTGTGAATATGCTAAAAAAATCAGAATTTTTTAAACATTTGAAAATCGCAACTTGAGTTCGGTGCACCGGTACTCCCACTAGTAGAAAAAGGGTCAAACATGAAGCACATTAGTGCCGGTTTGATTTTGGCCCGGTACTAATGGTACCATTAGTGCCGGTTTGAACGGATTTGCATTAATTCCGGTTCGTGTTGAACCTGTAGTACCGGCACTATAGGGCAATTTTCGATGGTGGTGGCAGGCTGGCGTCAGGCCGGGGGCCCCACGATCACCTTTAGTACCGGCACTATAGGGCAATTTTCAAACTATAACCCCCCCCCCCTCGTGTGTGTCGCCATTTCAGTTCTGAAAAAATCAAAAGAAAATGATAAAAACTTCAAAAAATAAAATCCTTCGAGAGGTAGTTATATTACTACATCTACTAGTTAGGAAAATTTAAAAACTACAATTTGGACATGTTTTGCAAAAAGTGTAGGGAAAATGTAAAACGGCTATAACTTTTGCATACGATGTCGGAAAAAAACGTATAATATATCAAAAAATTCAGCACGAAAATCCGCATCCGATGGAGACGGCCTACGACCTATTTGGAATTTTTTAGAATCCTCAAATTCCAAAAGGAAAAAAAGATATGGTCAAATTTCAGTTTGTTTAAAAAATTTTGGTTAAATCTGGTTAAACTACTTATTCAAGAAGTATTAATGTTACTACATAATTATTCAAGAATATTAGTGTTACTAAATAATTATTTCAATTTTTTGAATTTTGGTCAAATCTGGTCAAACTTATTCAAGAAATATTAGCGTTACTAAATAATTACTGTTTTTTAGATTAATAGTTTCAAACTCAAACGGTGAAATGTGTGACTTCATGCTCAAGCTAAACTCCTGAGGGTTAATAGGATTGACATCTTACTATTGTCAGGAAAACAACAAGTGCAGACTCGGAAACGAAAGAGAATAGAACCCGAAAGTTAAGCGTGCTCGGGCTGGAGTAGTGAGAGGGATGGGTGACCGGTCGGGAAGTTAGATGATTTGGAATGAGTGATCCACACTTGAGCAGTTAAGAGAGGTGATTAGAGACTAAATCATCAAATAATTCAAGAAAAATAAAAATAAAAAAAAACTTCCAAAATTTTCAAAAAAAATTCAAAAAAAACCTTTAGTACCGGTTGGTAACACCAATCGGTACTAGAGGTCCCCCATACCAGGGCGCGAGCTCACGCCACGTGGTGGCACTTTAGCGCCGGTTCGTGCCGAACCGGTACTAAAGGGGGGGGGCCTTTAGTGCCCTCCCTTTAGTGCCGGTTATGGAACCGGCACTAAAGGCCCTTACGAACCGGCGCTAAAGCTCTGTTTTCTACTAGTGTCCGGTGCACCAGATATTTCCCCAGCAAAATATGTGTTATTTGCCAAAAAAAATTAGGAACTTAATCGATGATGGATTAATTTTTCAAAAAGTGAGTTTGTCATTATCATGATTGAAATATACCCAAATATGAAAATTTGTCGTGTTTCAATATTTTAAATACATGAACAAAAACTAAAAAACATATTAAAAATTGCCATGACACAATGAAAAAAAAATCCACCTATTTGTAATATGAAATTGCCATGCTACATAGAGAACAACAATTTGCTATGGTATAGTCAATAGATTTGCCATGGCACATACAATAAATTTGTGGTGGTACAATACATAAAAAAGCATATGTAGGATAAAATTGACTTGGTATTTGTACAAGGAAACATGTAAAATTAAATTTTGCCATTGACCGTGGCAACTTTGAAAGGACATGTTCTATAGATCATGGGAAACTTATAAAAAAAGTTTGTACTTGTAAAGGATTTTTCTTTGTTATATAAAACATGCCAAATTGTTGTTAAACCAGTAATCATCACATGAAAACTTGTTGGAAAAAGCTTAATTTATCACATGCCAAATTAAGAAATTTTAGATGTCCATATGTAGGCAATATGTAGGAAATGTTGTACTTTGACACGGCAGCATCAATTTAAAGATGTCTAATAACATTGCAAATTCAGACAACAAAAAGATGAATATGTGTAGGGAAGTGTATGAAAAATTGTACTA
The DNA here is from genome assembly GCF_003073215.2 of Triticum urartu. Lineage (NCBI taxonomy): Eukaryota > Viridiplantae > Streptophyta > Magnoliopsida > Poales > Poaceae > Triticum > Triticum urartu. Next base: position 5,313,796 of record NC_053024.1, read on the forward strand.
GTGATATGGAAAAAACAAAAATGCCAAGTCACTAGATCAATCGTTCTTAAATTTCCCATGGCGCAAAATAGAAACGCACCTACCACTAGTTGAAAAACGACTTTTAGTACCGGTTCGTAAGGACCTTTAGTACCGGCTCTGGAACCGGCACTAAAGGGTGGGGACTAAAAGTCCCTCCCTTTAGTCCCTGTTGAACACGAACCGGGACCAAAGGCCCACCATGTGGCAAGAGGCGCGCCGTGGTCTGGGGGATTTTTTTGAATTTGTTTTTGAAATAAAGGAAAAAAACCGCCTACTGGGCCGACACGGCCTGCATACGACTAGAAACCCAACCTCTAGTTGGGCCAGGATGCAGGCCCATACAGCCCAGTGGGCCCCATAGGGCAGAAGACCTGTAATAGGCCCACAAAGGCCTGCTTAGAGAGGAGCTCGACACGGTAGCCGCGACGGGCCTTATAAACCGGTGCGAACTCCTCTCAACTAGCGAGGCGGGACTAAACATTGTGCACTGCGGGTGGCAGCGCACCACCTTTAGTACCGATTGGTGGCTCCAACCAGTACTAAAGGGGGGTCTTTAGTACCGATTGGAGCCACCAACCGGTACTAAAGGCCATCACCCCTTTAGTACCGGTTGGAGCCACCAACTGGTACTATAGGTCACAAATGAATCGGGGCTAATGCATAACCGTTTGAACCAGGACTAATGGTACCATTAGTGCCGGTTCATTTACAAACCGGGACTAATGTGTCTCATATAAAGTAGTTTTTCTACTACTGTACATTTTCCTTAAATGCAACAAAAAGGTTCCATGTTAAAACATGTTGTATAAGATATCCAACTTTTGTCGTCTGGGGAGTACACATGATGGCAAAAATATGAAAAGCATAATACAAAAATGAAACGGCAAATTTTCTGAAATTTGCTCTATTTGTCATGGCAAAATGCTGAAAAAATGTGTGTTGCATGGCAAATTTAGGAAAAAAATTCTCATTGAACATAGCTAAATTGTGTGTGTGTGTGTGTGTGTGAAAAGATCACACGGCAACGTTCGCAATGTCTGACGTGGCGCGACTTGGGTCCGTGCGGACCCCGACCTCGAAGAGGGCTAGGCCGTGACCTGTCGTTGCCCAACGCGGAGACGGTCGCCGCTGCGCCTAACCCGCCTCGATGGGATCTCGTGAAGATCGGCGATGAGTGGTCTCTCAACACAACTAACGCCGTCGCCAGCGAAAGCAGGAGCCATAGCTCCCAACCAAGGTCAGCGTTGGCCACAACCACCCTCCGCATGACACAGTAGGAAGCGGAGTAGATCCTCCGCGGGTGCCAGGTGATGGTCGAGTAGAGCTGCCACGCCCCCGTGCCCTTCAATCATTGAAGACACCACCACTCCGACGGCGATGACACCAATAGCAACGGAGGTGCTATCGGCCAGCCCGGTCGCACGGATGAGGTCACCGTACGCTACAACCTAATTTAGTTTTTTTATGTTTACACACGAAATATCATTTGATTTATGTAAAATATATCAAACTTATGTACGTTTGAATGAATTCCACCGTGTTTGCATGACTTACCTCCAAATTAGTTTGAATTGCGGATGGAGGTTCACGAGAAGAGTTGAAAGACTGGCCCCATATCACTGTCCACGGACACGTCAGATGCATTCATTGACGGATAGTGTGTGTGTTTGTTGGAGATGCCCTTATCTCTATTGCTAGTTTTGCGTCTAAGAGCATATATAGAATACACCAAATCCGGACCTTCAAACATCCGCGGATGCGCCTAGACTCGTGTGTGGACAGTGATCGGTCACACCTCAAATTATCGTTTCATAACCAGATACCTGAATTAGGAATCCTCAAATTCACACAATTATATGCAACGTGAAACCTAATCTAGAGGAGCTCGTCCAGCTCCACCCTATCTATAAGGGCATATTTATTCCTCAAGTAATTTTGGTGATTGATGACAATACGTTTGCGGACTAATCATGTGCACTAAGTGTTTTAGGTGATCTATTATAAGGGCACTTTGCGATTGTTCCCCTCGAGGACTTCACTTTAGACGGATTATTTTCCTTCGTTTCTTTTCGGTGGAATTGAGTCGTAGGGATAACCATACTATCAAGAGGGGATCCGTTTGGAAGAGTATGGGTGGAATCATCACGTACACATTTTCCTTGCACCCTCGCTATCTTCCTGCCTGTTGGTGTTTCCGTGTTGTGCAAATCAAGGGGTGCCTTGTGCTACACGGTAGTACCGCGGCCAGGGCGGTAGTACCGCCTATCGGCGGTAGTACCGCTTGTTAGTACCGCTGGTACTACCGCCCCTGCTGTGGTCTTGACTTTTTCGTGTCGGGTTTTCATAAAAGGCCACGCAGGGGAGCGGTAGTAGGGACGACAGTAGGGCGCGGTAGTACCGCTTGTTTAAGCGGTAGTACCGCTCCTACGTTCGCTCCAACTACCGCACAGCTCGTTGCCCTCCTCTGTTTTTCCAGCGGCTGTAGGGAGCAGCAGTACCGCTCACTAGCGATAGTTCCGCCCGCAGGGCGGTAGTACCGTTCTTGTGCGCATACTTCTTCTTCCCTGCCCTGGTTGTCCTATGCCTGCTTGCCACAGCGGTAGTACCGCTGTGGCAGCGATACTACCGCTCCAGGCTCCAGCAACGGTAGTACCACCCAGATGCGGGCTGCATAACGGTTGGTTGTGTCCCCCACTATATAAAGGCGTCTTCTTCTCCAAGATACCTTACCTCTTCCAACCCTAAGCTCCATTGTTGCTCCAAGCTCTATTTTCTCCTGATCTCTCTCCCTAGTTAATCAAACTTGTTGATTTTCTAGGGATTGGTTGAGAAGGCCTCGATCTACACTTCCACCAAGAGAAATTCGATTCCCCCCACTAATCCCTTGCGGATCTTGTTACTCTTGGGTGTTTGAGCACCCTAGACGGTTGAGGTCACCGCGGAGCCATATTCCATTGTGGTGAAGCTTTGTGGTGTTGTTGGGAGCCTCCGATTAAGTTGTGGAGATTGCCCCAACCTTGTTTGTAAAGGTCCGGTCGCCTCCTCCAAGGGCACCAATAGTGGAATCACGACATCTCGCATTGTGTGAGGGCGTGAGGAGAATACGGTGGCCCTAGTGGCTTCTTGGGGAGTATTGTGCCTCCACACCGCTCCAACGGAGACGTACTTCCCCTCAAAAGGAAGGAACTTCGGTAACACATCCTCGTCTTCACCGGCTCCACTCTTGGTTATCTTGTACCTTTACTTGTGCAATCTTTTTGTGTTATTTCCCTTGCTTTCTTGTGTGCTTGTTGTTGCATCATATAGGTTACTCACCTAGTTGCACATCTAGACAACCTACTTTGATGCAAAGTTTAATTTGGTAAAGAAAAACTAAAAATTGTTAGTTGCCTATTCACCCCCCTCTAGTCAACTATATCGATCCTTTCAATTGGTATCAGAGCCTCGTCTCTTTACTAAGGACTTTGCCGTCCGAAGTGTATGGTTGACACCGTAGACGGTGTGGAGGAGCACTCCGGTGTGAATCCAATCTCGTCTACGGGTGATGGGGGAACCGCGGTCTCTCGTGAGGAATTCAATGTGGCTTTGGAAACATTGAAAACCTCCATGACGACCGAGGTTGAAAGCATGTTTAATAAATTCATAGAAGGGCTTAAACTATCCACCGCACCGTTGAAAGTGAGTGATCCCACTAACAAGGTGACGGATGCTAACTCCAACAAAGGGGAAGCTACGAGTGAAAAGGCTCCTTCTTCTAGTGGTAAAAATGGCACCGACATCTTTGCCCATGTGGAACCTCCACTTGTTTATGGTGGACCAATTCCTTCCACTCATTTGAATCATGCCGGTCCTCCCCCTAAGATTGTGAAAAATGAGGACTTTGATTCTTGGGTCTATCGTTTCAAGCGTCATTTAAATCATGTGAATATTAATCTTTGAAGAATCATTGAAAAAGGTTTCTATCCGCATGACCGAAGCAACTTCACTCCTAGAGAAGCCGCGGATAATCAATTAAATGACAATGCTCTCTTCATCATCCAAGATGCACTTACACCCGAAGATCTTCCTCACCTCCGGCCCTTCACCATGGCCAAAGATGCATGGCACCAAGTTGTTTCCCTCTACAGGGGAAGCACAAGCATTCAACGCTCCAACTATGAAGTGGTGCAAGATGAAGCCGATGAGTTTGCAATGAAAGAAGATGAAGAACCTCGTGAGCTTTATCGGAGAGTAACCAAACTCGCGGTCACATTCCGAGATCATGGGAGCAAGGATACGCATGACAATTGGATCAAGTGCAAATTCCTCAAGGCAATGATGCCTTACCACAAGGCCATGTCCTGCGTCATTCGTCAAAGGATGGACTTCCACACCTTGTCCTCAAGTGAAGTGTTGGATGAGTTTGTGGCTATGAACATCTTGGACAAGACCGCCGACAATGCGGTGCTACGTTCTCAAAGAGCAAAGAAGCCCAACCTTGCATTAAAGGCCAAGGTTTGTATGGAAGAAGAGGACGAAGAAGAAGAAGAAGAGGAGGAGAGCAACCCCGAAAATACAAAGTATGCCTATCATGAACACATGGGACTTGCTTCATGGCAATTTTGGGGCAACAAGAAGAACACAAGGCCCAACTTCAACAAGAACAACTCAAGTGGTGCCAAGGGCAAGCAACATGTGAGAACGTGCTATAATTGTGGCAATGTGAGTCACTTTGTTGTGGATTTCCCGTACGAGAAGAGGGAAAGACAATGGTGGCAAGCTCATCCGAAAGGCAAAGCCAAGTCTTTCCCAAACAAGAGCAACTTCACCAAGAAGACTCCTCACAAGGCGTTGGTGGTACAAGAAAGTACCATGAGGATGATGATGATGATGATGATGGTGAGTCGGTTGCCATGGCCTCCGTTGCCATTGCAATAACTCCACGGGTGTCTCTCTTCAACTCACCTAATGAGAACATCACCGCCAAGTGCCTCATGGCTAAAGCCACCAACAAGGTAACCCCAACATCAAAACTATCATCATTAATAATCCCTCTTTGACGGATTGCATTGATGAACATGAGGGGTCTAATGTGGAGGATAATGAATTTGTGTCTTTTATGAACAAACTCAAGGTAAATCCAAGAAGCACTTCGTTGCTCTCTTGGAACAACTTGGTGAAGCCAATGACATGATCGAGGCTCACGAAGATACCATCTCTAAGATGGAGGGGCATAGTCGTGACTATGCCGATGAGATTTCAGATCTTTCCAATGCTCTTGAGGAAGAGCGTGGTCTTCGTTTGGCTCTTGAGGAGTCACACAACGATGATCATGCTAAATTAAAGAAAGGTCTTGATCATGCTCTTGTTGTATCTCGTGTGCTAAATTCCGAGAAGGCCAAACTTGGGGTTGATCTTGCTAGACTCAAGGTGGAGTTTGATGTACATGACTAGGCTCACAAGGCCTTGAAAGGTTGTCGGAGTAACCGACCACGGGTACCCCGAGGACGGCAAAACGATATTTCAAGACATCGGGGCTAGCAAAGCCCCTCAGTCCGATTGTCCGGCCGCTCCTGCCAGCTTCCCGTCCGACTGCTCTGCCCGGCCAACTGTCGGCTGCCGACTGCGCCAACCAGCCGGCTGCCGACTGGCTGCCGACTGCGTCAACCAGCCGGCTGCTGACTGCAGCCCGACCCGACACCGACAAGACACCGACGAGACGGATGTACCCAAGCACTATTCACGCGTCATCTCAATCATCAGGTATAGTGTCACTTGTCCCTGGCACTATTTATGAAGTGATGCAGGGGACAAGCATGACACCCCACCATGCCTTGCCCATGCCATCACTTAGCTTAGATGATAAGCTAGCCACACTATATATATGAGCATCCATCCATCCATCCACTACATGCTCACACTCACGCATGGACTCACACACACTCACGGCCACAAGCCATGGCCATACATGGCCGGTCACTAGCATGCCTCGTATAGGCATATACCAGATCAGATGCATTTGGCACTGATCCCAGATACAGCTCCAGGAGCACTTTGTACTGCCCGATGTACACCCCAGATAGATACACTCAGACATGCAGCAGTAGGAGTATTATCTCTCCAGAGAGCTCCAAAGCTGGGTAAACCACCACGTGCTACTCGCATACCCGCTCCCGGTCCTATCAGCAGCAGTCTTACCCACACACTAAGCCCTTGTGGCATCTGTCGACTCGCAAGCCCCCCGTGAGAAATACCACGACAGTTGGCGCCCACCGTGGGGCAGTACTACTACTACGCTACCACGCTGCTGCTGGTTTCGCTGTCCGGGCGGGACCCTTTTTTCTTCATCGCCTCTGCCGCAGTGTCGCGCCGTCTCTCCGGTAGCGCTCGGGGGCTCGACTTCGACCCGCCCCCGGAGCGGCCGTGCGGGACGGCGCGCCCTCGCCGTCGGCTTCGTCATATTCGTCATCACCAACGCAGTGCCGGCCGTTCGTCTACGCGCGCACCGCGTGCAGTGCCTCACTTCGGTCGGCCGCGTCCCTCCATGTGTCGCTTGCATCTGCTCCCATCCGTGTTGTGCCTTGCTCTGGCCGAAACGCGCACAAACTCCTCCATATATCATCTACGCTAGCTAGCTAGCTATGCAAGTCAACCATAGTCAGACACTACCCAAAACGCTTCCCTGATGCAAGTCAGACACTCCTCATACAGCAGCTAGATGCGAGCCAGATAATCCGTGTACAATTCATGGATATTCCTCGTATATTACCCATGCATCAGCTGGATAACGGACATGCACATCTCCGCCTCTGCTCCGCTCGGACCCCGTCGCGCTCCGGGCTGTCTTGCTCGTGCGCCCGAGCCCGCCGCCTCATCGGCTGTGCTTGCTTCTCCGCGTCCGCGCAGCGCCGCATCGTCCGGCTGCTCCGCGCGTTGGTACAGCCCCGCGGCCGCACGCTGCTGCGGCCTCATCGCCTGGCTGTGCCGCTGCGCCTCCGCTCCCATGAGCACTGCAGCACCACCACCTGCCGCCTCGCGCCGCACTCCAACTCCCGACGGCCGCCGTCTCAGCTGCACCCCTTCGCATCCGCGTGGCCACGCGCTTGCGGCCTCCCTTGCCCTCGCGCCATGTCTGTGCGCGCCGGCCACCCGCTGGCTCTGTCTGTTAAGCCCCGGCAACCCGGATGGCCCGCAGGTCCTCTTCGCGGCGCACCCGAGCTCCTCCGTCTGCGCCGCTCCCACGCCTGTCCGCCTGGTCGCCGGGGGCCGGCCTCCGCATCCGGCGTCCACACCCGCTCCTGCTGCGTGCTTCCCCGAGCCGGCTGCACCCGCCGTATCCTTGCCACCTGCCGGCTCCGCCCGCCGGGCTCCACGCGCACCGGTTTTTGGCCCGGCAGCCTGTCCGCGCCGCACTGCCCGGCCGTCCGGCTCGCGACGCCCGCGTGCGCCATCTCTGCACCTGAGCCGACTTCCCTGTGCCACGTCCGGCCTCCCGCGCCCCCTCGCCGGCCTCTGGAGCCCCTGGTTGAGTCGCCCTCCGGCCTCCCCCGCTCCTCACCTGGACACCGACTCCTGCGCCGCGCCGGCTCCACGCGTGCCCACGTTGCCGGCCTACCTCCTTCCGTGGGCTCCTCCTCCGCGGTGCCGTCCGTGCCGACTGCTCCGCCCAAGCGCGCCGGCCTCCACGACCAGCCTCCCGCGCGGCCCAGTCCGACTCTGCCCGGCCGGCTTCGCCCGAGTCACGGCTCCCGTGTCGACTCCTCCGTGTCGGCTCGCCTCCTCCGCCCCGACCGGCTCCCCCAACCCGGCCGCCTCTGTTGCCAGCCTCCGCGCCCAGCTCCGGCTGCTTGCCGTCTCCGCCCGAAGCCGGACGGCTGGCTCCGCCGCTTGCCGACTCCGCCACCTGCCGGCTTCGCCCACCACCCGGCCGGCCTGGCCGGCCGCCGGCTCCCTGCTCGCCTGCTGCTGGTTCCCACATCCGACTGTCCAGGGCCGGCTGGAGAAGAAAAGAAAAGGGCCAGCTGCCCCACGTGAGTAAAAGAGGAAAAGTCAAGCCGACTGCTCCTCGCAAAAAAAAAAGAAGAAAGAGAGTCCGGTTGCCAGCGTGGCTGAAAGAAAAGGGTGACCGGGTGAGATGGGCCGGCTGTCCGAGAGGCCGGCTGGGACAAAAAAAATGTGTGTGTGCATCTGGCTACCCAGATCCGGCTGAAGAAAATGCCGGATGCCCACGGCCGACTGACAAGGAAAAAAATGTGTGTCTGACGTACGTTCGACCACTAGCTGCCTGGCCGGCTGCAAAAATCCCGACTACTATGTCGGAGTCTGCCTGCCTAGCCGGCTGAAAAGAAAAAAAGAAGACAAAGTAGTTGCCGGGAGATCCGGCCCGACTGCTCAGCAGTCGGCCCGAATCTCGGGGGCTACAACCAGCGGGTGCGCTGACGCGCCCCCGCGAGAAAGAAGACAAAGTAGTTGCCGGGAGATCTGGCCCGACTGCTCAGCAGTCGGCCCGAATCTCGAGGGCTACACCCAGTGGGTGCGCTGGCGCGCCCCCACGGAAGATTGCAAATAAGAGAAGAATTTTGTCCGGCTCCGAACAACCGGCAGAAGAGAAAAAGAAGAAGATAGGTGCTGCAAGACGCCTCGCCGCCTGGCCGGTCGAGCCTGACCGGTCGGGACCCCCCTTCGAGCACCCGGAGGCTCGAAGGCTTCACCCAGCGGGTGCGCCGACGCGCTCCGCGAGCGCCGAGTCGCGGCGGCTGTCTTCAACGACCGCGACTACACGAAAATCAATGTGACCTCCTCACTCGCATATTTTTTGCACCACACAAGCATGGATAACCACGAGCGATGCTCAGGGGCTGTCTTCGTATTTTATTACAGTAACATCACTGTTCGCCCCGGCGCCAGCCAGAGTTGGCCTGGGGGCTGGCCGCTTGGCCTAAGACGTTAGTTCCCGCAGACGGCTTAGTAGCGTGCGTGGTACCAAAGGCTCACTCTTAGGCACAGACCGCAGAGCGGCTGTCCAGCTAGCAAGGGTGAATGCTGGAGGCCACCCACGCGAAAAACGTCCGGGAAGAAAAACGGTTCGGGCGACCCGGCCGTTTTCCTTTACAAGTATCTACTCGGTTGAATCTGCCTAGACTCTGAGTACTGTACACTCCACTTCGCGGCCCACTCTTAGCAACAGACCGAAGAGCGGCTGTTCGGCAAGCAAGAGCGCAAGCCAAAAAGCGGAGGGAACACGAAAAAGATTAAGGGGGCTCGGACGAAACCGAGTCGGCACCCTCAGCATAAAACTTGCAATGCTAAAAGCAAACATTTGATATATCTGCATGGACTAACTTTGTCTTTTTTCTTGACAATTTCCATGAACACTCGCCAAAAAACCTCCGCCCAACTTTGCCAAGTTGCCCGGAGGCTTGGGGGCTACTGTCGAAGTAACCGACCACGGGTACCCCGAGGACGGCAAGACGATATTTCAAGACATCGGGGCTAGCAAAGCCCCTCAGTCCGATTGTCCGGCCGCTCCTGTCGGCTTCCCGTCCGACTGCTCTGCCCGGCCAACTGCCGGCTGCCGACTGCGCCAACCAGCCGGCTGCCGACTGCGTCAACTAGCCGGCTGCCGACTGCGTCAACCAGCCGGCTGCCGACTACAGCCCGACCCAACACCGACAAGACACCGACGAGACGAATGTACCCGAGCACTATTCACGCGTCATCTCAGTCATCATGTATAGTGTCACTTGTCCCCTGGCACTATTTTTGAAGTGACGCAGGGGACAAGCATGACACCCCACCATGCCTTGCCCATGCCACCACTTAGCTTAGATGATAAGCTAGCCACACTATATATATGAGCATCCATCCATCCATCCACTACATGCTCACACTCACGCATGGACTCACACACACTCACAGCCACAAGCCATGGCCATACATGGCCGGTCACTAGCATGCCTCGTATAGGCATATACCAGATCAGATGCATTTGGCACTGATCCCAGATACAGCTCCAGGAGCACTTTGTACTGCCCGATGTACACCCCAGATAGATACACTCAGACATGCAGTAGTAGGAGTATTATCTCTCCGGAGAGCTCCGAAGTTGGGTAAACCACCGCGTGCTACTCGCATACCCGCTCCCGGTCCTATCAGCAGCAGTCTTACCCACACACTAAGCCCTTGTGGCATCTGTCGACTCGCAAGCCCCCCGTGAGAAATACCACGACAAAGGTGTTGATGCTAGCACAAAGAGTCTCATGATCAACTCCACGTGAAGCTAACCAAGGAGAAAGCCACCTTTCCTCATATGGTGTTAATTGATAATGCAAATGCTACTAACCCTTGTTGTGAGAATGTGCATCTTGTTGAGGAAAACGCTAAGTTGAAGTACCAACTTGAGACAGGTCTTGTGTCGTGCATACAAGGTGAGAACAACCTCAACGACCTTTTGAGAAATCAAAAGGAAGTTGTGGCCAAAGAAGGGATTGGGTTCACACCCATGGACAAGAACAAGAAGAAGAATGACAAGACCAAACGACCTCCCCCTCTCAAGCAAACCTTTGTGAAGGAGGGAGAGGGTGCTTCCAAGGATAAGAAGAACAATGTGAAGGGTGGTGGTGTCAAGAAAGGCAATGCCACCCTGTCCAACAAACCCGGCAACTTTAACCCTTCTTATGTGTTGTGACGTGCTAGTGATGGGCATGTTTATGCCAAATTTGTTCGTTCTCCTTATGAGTACATTGAATTGTATATTTGGGTTCCTAAGACCCTTGTTACTAACATTAAAGGACCCATTACAAAATGGGTACCTAAAACCAAGCATTGATCTCTTGTAGGTGTTTGCTTCCGGTGGGGGATCATGGTTGCTCGATAGTGGAGGTACAAATCACATGACCGGAAGCGAGGACTTGGTGGTGGACGTGCACAAGATTCCATCTATGCCCACCAATGTCGAATGGGGTGATACCTCGTCTTCTAAGGTATTGGGACTTGGCAAGGTTGTCATCTCTCATGATCTCATGATCGAGAAGGTCATGCTTGTTGAGTCCCTTGCATACAATTTACTTTCCGTTCGTCAACTTGCACTCATGGTCTTTGCCACTTTCTTTGATATTGATACCGTGGCCCTCTTGTGGAGCAAGACTCTTAAAGTAGCCTTTGTTTGGCATGTCGAGAATGTTCTCTATGTGATTAACTTTTCGGAGTGACCCACTAAGACCGCGACAAGCCTAATGGTTAAAGTTGACGTGGGATGGGTTTGGCATCGCCATCTAGCCCATGTCAATATGAGATGTTTGCAAAGTCTTCTCAAGGGGGACCATGTCCGTGGACTAAGAAATGTTAGTTTTGCTAAAGATCATGCTTGCAGTGCTTCTATCGAAGGAAAGCTACATGAGAAGGCTCACCCTCCCACGACTATCATTTACTCGAATAGGCCTTTGGAGCTCCTTCACATGGATCTCTTTGGGCCTCCATATGAGATACTCACCGGTAACAAGCCCAACCTCAAGTACTTTCGGGTGTTCGGGCGTAAGTGTTTCATTCTCAAGAAAGGTGTTCGGTTGTCTAAATTTGAGGCTAGAGCTTATGAGGGCATATTTGTTGGTTATGCTACAAACTCTCATGCTTACCTTGTCCTCAATAAGTCCACGAGACTTATTGAGGAGACGTGTAACGTGGAGTTTGATGAGAATAACGGCTCCCAAGTGGAGCAAAGTGGCACTTGTGATGCAGGTGATGAAATTCCTCCTCAAGCCATAAGAGGAATGGGAATTGGTTTTATCCTACCCATTGAGGAACCCCTTGTGGCCGAAGGAGAAGGACAATGCTCCACTCAAGTGGAGCCATCACCAACCCAAGGCCCACACGCTTCCGAAGAACAAAGTGAAGGCCCTCAACCTCATGAACAAGACCAAGGGCAAGATCAATCTCGAGATGGTGTTGAATCACCAAGTGATGCCCAAGGTCAAGTTCTCTCCTACGAGCAAGTTCAAGATCAAGAGCTACCTCAAGATCAAGAACAAGCTCAAGGCGGCGCTCAAGATGATCAAGTGACCGCTCCTCGTCACCCCCGAGGAGGAATTGGAGCGTCGTGCCGCCAAGATTGCATCCAAGCTCTCCACCAAGGGTCATCTCATGAAGACTATGCTTGGAAGCATTCAAAAGGGGGTAATCACTCGTATACAATTGGCAAACTATTGTGAACATCACGTGTTTGTCTCTTGTGTTGAACCCCAAAAGGTATATGGGGCGCTCGAAGATCCAGATTGGCTAAATGCCATGCATGAAGAACTCAACAAATTCGAGTAAAACAAGGTGTGGAGATTGGTGCCAAGGCCAACGGGGAACCACATTGTCATTGGATCCCAGTGGATATTCAAGAACAAGCAAGATGCTCATGGGACCATCGTTCGCAACAAGGCAAGATTGGTGGCACAAGGCTACTCCCAAGTCGAGGGTATCGACTACAGTGAAACCTTTGCTCCCGTTGCTCGCCTTGAATCCATTCGTTTGTTGATTGCTTATGCTTCTCATCACAACTTTATGTTGCAACAAATGGATGTGAAAAGTGCTTTTCTTAATGGTCCTATTAATGAGTTGGTATATGTCAAGCAACCCCCCGGGTTCGAGGATCCCTACTTTCCCGATCATGTGTATCAACTCGATGAGGCACTCTATGGCCTTAAACAAGCCCCACGTGTGTGGTATGACCACCTTACTGAGTTGCTACAATATCATGGATTTGAAGGTGGGACGATCGACCCCACTCTTTTTACTAAGAAGGTCGAAGGGGAGTTGTTTGTGTGCCAACTATATGTTGATGATATTATCTTTGGTTCCCCTAACAAAGCTTTCAATGAGGAATTTGCCGCTCTCATGACCTCTAAGTTCAAGATGTCTTCGATGGGAGAGTTGAAGTTCTTCCTTGGATTCGAAGTCAAACAAAGAAGAGAAGGAACCTTCATCAACCAAGCCAAATACACTCAAGACATGCTAAAGAGATTCAAGTTAAGTGATGTCAAGCCGGCTTCCACTCCAATGCCCACCAAGTGCCAACTTGACATTGATCCCAATAGTAAAGCGGTGGATCAAAAGGTATATCGCTCCATGATTGGCTCCTTGCTTTACCTTTGTGCATCTAGACCGGATATCATGTTGAGTGTGGGAATTTATGCATGGTTTCAAGCCGCACCTAAGGAAAGCCACTTTGTGGCGGTCAAGCGAATCTTTCGATATTTGGCTCATACCCCAAACTTTGGCTTATGGTACCCAAGAGGAGCAAACTTCAAGCTTGTAGGATATTCGGACTCCGATTGGGCAGGAGACAAAGTGGATAGGAAGTCCACTTCCGGAGGGTGCCAATTTCTTGGTTGCTCTTTGGTGAGTTGGTCTTCCAAAAAGCAAAGTTGTGTATCTCTCTCGTCCATCGAAGCGGAGTATGTGGCGGCCGGTAGTTGTTGTGCACAACTCTTATGGATGAGGCAAACTTTAAAGGATTACGGTGTCATTTGTGACAAAGTGCCTCTTTGGTGTGACAATGAAAGTGCCATCAAGATTTCTCTCAACCCGGTGCAACACTTCAAGACGAAGCATATTGAGATTCGGTATCACTTCATTTGGGATCATATTAGGAGAGGGGAGGTTGATCTCAACTATGTCAACATTCATGATAACCTTGCAGATATTTTCACGAAGCCCTTGGATGAAGCAAGATTTCGTGAGTTAAGGAATGAGCTAAATATCATTGATTCGAGCAATGTGACTTGAACCCTTGCACACCCCACCACACTCATCTTGATGTATAGTTTAGATGTAGGCATGGACATAGGGGGAGTGTTGTTCTCTCAATGAACTCTTCCTCCCCCATTATGCATAAATTGATCGAGTCTTTCACATTAGCCATTTTTATGGTACTTGTGCTTCAAAGAGGAGTTTTGGTCATGGGCCCAAGGATAATTCTTCGTGGCACCATACCATTTGCTCAAACATAGGTGGCCTCGGCCACCGCCCTCTCTTCTCGAGAGTTTGTCTGTGTGTTATCTCTTGTTGCTTGTGCTTCTCTCTTTTGAGTGGTTGTGTTTTGGTTTGGCCGTGTTCGGGTTTGGCTTGTCGTGTCTAGTGTGGTCCTTCTGTTTTTTTTGCTAGTCGGGCGTAAGCCATCTTTTCCCCTTGTTCCTGCTTTGGGGCGTCGGAGCGGTACTACCGCGGCAGCAGAGCAGTACTACCGCTTATACAAGTGGTACTACCGCCCGGCCGACACGGTACTACCGTGGAGTGGTTCACTAGGCACTTCGTGCTCCAGATCTGCACCGGGGCGATACTACCGTGCCTTGCACAGTACTACCGCTTGGGGCTGGGCGAGTGGGGTATGTATCGTGCAGGGGGAGTTTCTACTCCCCCATACCCGTTCAGTTTGCCCCATCCCCTCGTCCTCTCCTCTCTCAGGCGACTCACCAAGCACTGGAGGATCGCTGCCGGGCCGCCGGATTTAGGTCGGCTCCCTCTTTTCTGTCCGGTGGGATCTTTCCCCACCCTCTCCTCATGCCATGGATGCCGGTATTGCCCCCGTTCTTCTATCCCTTGGTTCTCCTTCTTGGATCTAGGTTTTTGGGCTATACTCGTTGCATCCCTCGATTTAGTTGTTGAATCAAGGCTTAGGAAGGACTTGGGAGACTGCTAGACTAGGGTGTTTGTCCATTTGGTGTAGAAATATGATCTTGTGCATCTCCGGTAGTACCGGATGTTGCCGCGGTAGGTGTCAGCCCACTGACAACCGCTCCAGCAGTACTACCACTGTACCCTAGCGGTACTATCGCTTATCAGCGGTACTACCGCTCTGGTGCATGGTACTACTGCCCTGAGATGCCATTGCTCCTGGTTCTCTACCTAATTCTCTTTTTGGTCGTCGTCTTTCCCTGGCTTATGCTCTCTTGCTTTTGTGGTCTTTGTGTGCGTTTGCTTTCAGGTGGTAGTAGCTCCGGGCATCAGGCTCGTCTCAGGAATCCAGACTATGCAACATGTTCCAAGCGCTTTCGCTCGTCAGATGTTCCAGAGTCTGCTGTTGGTGGTGGTGAGGGTGTCTCTTCTGAGCCACCAAAGCGCAAGGCCAAGTTACCAACATCGAAGACCTCCGTTGGACGCAAGCCTGCTAATCTGATGTCTGCCATGGAGTTTTGCACCAAGAGGAAGCACAATCCCTATCATGTGGATCAAGAGCCTGCTCTTCAGAGACATCCATTTTGGAACAGGTTTCAACAGTCAATCTACCACGATGTCTTGAAGAAAAAGAAGAACTTGTTTGTGAAGGTCAAGTCTATCGATCTCACACACATGGAGACGGACCTGCCATACTTTTGGAATGCTCTGCAGAGGTGTGAGAAGTTGGACATCAAGAGGATCATCACCTTCAACAAAGACTTTGATGCGAGCTCGTGGCCCAGTTCTTTGCCACCGTACACTTTGGGCATGATCCGGCCCGTACTCTGTATTGGATGACCAATGCTCGTTGTCTGTCCGCACCATGGAAAGATTTCATGGTTAGCTTGACGTACAATGATGAGGGTGCCTAGAGCCCACTTGGGTTTCACCCTGATAAGGAACTCACAAGGAAAAGCTTTGGCCCTATTCTACCAGGAAGGTGTCTGAGACTGGAAAGGTTACTTATGAGCTCTGGCCCTTTCTAGACATCATGCGTCGGATCTTTCGGAACTCCCTATTCCCTTGGATTGGCAACTTGGATTAGGTGCACTCTTACCTTGTTGACATGCTTATGTTCTATCAAGAACATCAGGGCTCTCAGCAGGTGCTGGATGTGTCACATGTGATGTGGTCTGAGCTTCACTCTGCTGTCATGGAGTGCAAGTGCATCATCTATGGGCCCTATCTTATGCAGATTATCGAGAACACTTGGGCAGCCAAGTTTCCAGATGAGGAGCTTGTCACAGACAACATGGTGTCTCATGACACTATCGAGCTACGTCAGCAGGAGAAGTGGAGTTCGTCTACTTCGGCACCTCCAGTACAGGAGACTGTCCTATCTGATGATGATGAGGAGGATGATGATGGGCCGGAGTATATGCCCCCATCTGAGGAGCCCTCTTGGGCGAAGAAACTCAAGGAGAAGATGAAGCGTCTGTTCTGCTTCCAGGCCAAGGGCCAGTACATGGCTCACAAGAAGGCCAAGATGGCTCGTCGTCGTGACAAGGCCATTATGAGACAGGTTGGCCTTGAGGTTGTTGATGGCTCTGAGGAGCGGATCACTGATGAGGAGTCTTGGATTAGAGTGCATTGCCCGTGGTCTGAAACTGAGGAGGACACCGGAGTTCGCGTTTCTCCCCGTACTCCAGAGGTCTCTGAGGAGGAGGAGGAGGATGACTGGTGATGCCATGGAGACCTACTACCATCATGGGTCGTGTCGTCCCTTTTGGTGTCTTGCTGCCAAAGGGGGAGAGTTAGGTATTTGCCTTAGGATTTGCCTCAGGTCTTGTGTTGGCGTGTGTGTTGGCGTGTTCGTGTTCTCGTGTCTCGTGTTTGTTGTGTTCGTTCATTTTCGTTCGCTTTCTTTCGGCTGTGAGCAAGACCATATGGTGTAAGGCATATGTGAACTACTCTTTCCTATCTACTTTAGTATCAAGTACCCTATTATATTGTGAGATGCTTCATTTTCAGCATTTATATTATTGCCCTCATGCTCGTCCTTGCTTAGTTGTACTAGTTGTTATTCTTATATGCAAGGATGTTGCCTGCCTACAAAATATAGGGGGAGTTTGATCCTAAAGATGTGCACATAGCCTTTCATGCTAATTCCTTGGTGCACACCTCTAGGGGGAGCCCGTCTATATTTTGTTAGAAGGGGGTTTGCTTATTTCAGTCACTATTTTGTGCAAATCCCGTGTTGTCATCAATTCACCAAAAAGAGGGAGATTGTAAGGGCATATTTATCCCTCAAGTAGTTTTGGTGATTGATGACAATACGTTTGCGGACTAATCGTGTGCACTAAGTGTTTCAGGTGATCTATTATAAGGGCACTTTGCGATTGTTCCCCTCGAGGACTTCACTTTAGACGGATTATTTTCCTTCGTTTCTTTTCGGTGGAATTGAGTCATAGGGATAACTGTACTATCAAGAGAGGACTCGTTTCGGAAAAGTATGGGTGGAATCATCACGTATACATTTTCCTTGCACCCTCGCTGTGTCCCTGCCTGTTGGCGTTTCCATGTTGTGCAAAACAAGGGGTGCCTTGTGCTACGCGGTAGTGCCGCGGCCAGGGCGGTAGTACCGCTTGTTAGTGTCGCTGGTACTACCGCCCCTGCTGTGGTCTCGACTTTTTCGTGTCGGGTTTTCGTAAAAGACCACGTAGGGGAGCGGTAGTAGGGATGGTAGTAGGGCGCGGTAGTACCACTTGTTTAAGCGGTAGTACCGCTCCTATGTTCGCTCCAACTGCCGCACAGCTCGTTGCCCTCCTCTGTTTTTCTAGCGGCTGTAGGGAGCAGCAGTACTGCTCACTAGCGGTAGTAGCGCCTGTGGGGCGGTAGTACCGTTCTTGTGCGCATACTTCTTCTTCTCAGCCCTGGTTGTCCTATGCCTGCTTGCCACAGTGGTAGTACCGTTGTGGCAGTGGTACTACCGCTCCAGCAACGGTAGTACCGCCCAGATGCGGGCTGCGGGCTGCATAATGGTTGGTTGTGTCCCCCACTATATAAAGGGGTCTTCTTCTCCAAGGTACCTTACTTCTTCCAACCCTAAGCTCCATTGTTGCTCCAAGCTCTATTTTCGACCGATCTCTCTCCCTAGCCAATCAAACTTGTTGATTTTCTAGGGATTGGTTGAGAAGGCCTCGATCTACACTTCCACCAAGAGAAATTCGATTCCCCCCACTAACCCCTTGCGGATCTTGTTACTCTTGGGTGTTTGAGCACCCTAAACGGTTGAGGTCACCGCGGATCCATATTGCATTGTGGTGAAGCTTCATGATGTTGTTGGGAGCCTCCGATTAAGTTGTGGAGATTGCCCCAACCTTGTTTGTAAATGTCTGGTCGCCGCCTCCAAGAGCACCAATAGTGGAATCACGACATCTGGCATTGTGTGAGGGCATGAGGAGAATACGGTGGCCCTAGTGGCTTCTTGGGGAGCATTGTTCCTCCACACCGCTCCAACGGAGACGTACTTCCCCTCAAAAGGAAGGAACTTCGTTAACACATCCTCGTCTTCACTGGCTCCACTCTTGGTTATCTCGTACCTTTACTTATGCAAGCTTTTTGTGTTATTTCCCTTGCTTGCTTGTGTGCTTGTTGTTGTTGCATCATATAGGTTGCTCACCTAGTTGCACTAGACAACCTACTTTGATGCAAAGTTTAATTTGGTAAAGAAAAGCTAAAAATTGTTAGTTGCCTATTCACCCCCCCCCTCTAGTCAACTATATCGATCCTTTCACTACCCATGTCCGACGGCCGGCTGCGCCCCTCAGAGTGAAGGTGTGGTCACCAGCGAGGTAGAGTAAGACATGGGACATGCATCGGCTCACGGGACTCAAGGCATCACCGTCCCGTATCCCCTAATCCTTCTCATCGGAGCCCATGGCCTACGAGCAACCGGTCGATGTGAGGTCGACGTCGTCGTGGTCGGAGCACGACCCGTCTGCCTCCGTCAACGTCATCACCACGACGCAGTTGTGGCCCTAGGGGATGGCAGACCGCCGGAGAGTGTGACTTTGCCTCGCCGACGTCCACCTTGAGAGCTGGCATGGCCTTTCGAGCCCTCTGCCTCCCACAGCAGGCACGGCGTGCCATATTTGTGCCCTATGCGTTGCGGGCGTTCACCTTCGCCTCGGTGCGCCAACGAAGGGGTTGCGCCTTTGCCACGACGTTCGGACACCAGACGGACCGCACCGCCTCCAAGGAGGCAATGGCGATGTGCTTCGCGCCAGATACAAGCGCCATTTGGGCGGACGTTATGGATTCCCGACCGATGAGTCCAACCATTGTTAGGTGCACTCCTCATGGGCGCAGCGGAGGGCGATGCGGACGGCCATCTCCTCCTCATGCCTACATGGGATGAGATGGCAGGCCGCAGATCGGGTGATGGAGCCACGGGGGACTCAGATCCATGTGACGCGATGACGGAGAAAGGTCGGTGTCGGTGTCAAAACCGGCGGATCTCAGGTAGGGGGTCCCGAACTGTGCGTCTAAGGCGGATGGTAAAAGGAGGCAGGGAACACGATGTTTTACCCAGGTTCGGGCCCTCTTGATGGAGGAAAAATCCTACGTCCTGCTTGATTTATTCTTGATGATATGAGTATTACAAGAGTTGATCCACCACGAGATCGGAGAGGCTAAACCCTATAAGCTAGCCTATGGTATGATTGTATGTTGTCCTACGGACTAAAACCCTCCGGTTTATGTAGACACCGGAGAGGGCTAGGGTTACACAAGGTCGGTTACAAAGGAGGAGATATACATATCCGTAGTGCCTAGCTTGCCTTCCATGCCAAGTAGAGTCCCATCCGGACACGAGACGAAGTCTTCAATCTTGTATCTTCATAGTCTAACAGTCTGGCCAAAGGATATAGTCCAGCTGTCCGGAGACCCCCTAATCTAGGACTCCCTCAGTAGCCCCTGTACCAAGCTTCAATGATGATGAGTCCGGCACGCAGTATTGTCTTCGGCATTGCAAGGCAGGTTCCTCCTCCGAACACATCACAAAAGAGTTTGAATACTAGGATAGTGTCCGACCCTGCAAAATAAATTCCACATACCACCGTAGAGAGAATAATATTTCCATAAATCTTAATCTGCTGACACGTTTTGGCAACATGGCATCATGCCATGGCCCGGTGATTATTCGAACCGCTTTTCTTCAACCAGCTCCACACATAACGCGAGGCGGTTTCTTGACACGTCTTGTCAAAGCAGAGATCGTGTTCCCCTAATTACGGGATTCTCATCATTACGGACGTGGGTAACCCAACCATGCCTAGGACTGCTAGATTTTAGGCAAGTCCCAAATGGCCACGAGGAGGACGCTCGATATTCACCCTCTTTATAAAGGGGCAAGGCTTTTACTTTTTTCCCTCCCGTGCTCAATCGAATCCCTCCCCCGCCTCGAGTTCTAACACCCAAAGCCCAGGTCAGGTGCTTCGGAACTTCAATCATGTTCGGATCTAGCCTTCAAGGCCAGTGGATGCCCTCCTCCATTACGGAAGAGGATATCAAGAAGTTGAGGAAGGCCAGATACCTGACCGCCGAGGTTTCGCATCGGCTGCCTACCCGAGGGCATGTCGTCCCTACTCCCGAACACAACGAGAACGTTGTGTTCGTCTCCCACTTCCTCCGAGGTCTAGGCCTCACTCTGGATCCCTTCGTTCGGGGTTTGATGTTCTATTACGGGCTAGATTTCCACGATCTAGCCCTGGACTCCTTTCTCCACATCTCGGCATTTATTGTCGTATGTGAGGCCTTCCTCCGCATTACCCCTCACTTTGGCCCGTGGCTCAAGACCTTTGACATGAACCCGAAGATGGTCGAGGGGCAGCATGTAGCGTGCGGAGGCACATTAATAAGCAAGATCGCTGGAGCTCTATGGAAAAAGGGTCCCTTTCCAAAGGTGTCCGGATTATGGCAACGAGAGTGGTTTTACATCACAGCTCCCAGAAGTGCCAAGTGGGTGGCTGCCCCTGCTTTCCGCTCGGGCCCGACACCACAACTGATGTCATGGATTAGCAGAGGGCTGAGCTGGGGTCCAGCCAAGGACGTGCCTATACTGCAGAGCCGCATTCAAGATCTCTTCGAATGAGATTTCAGTCTGGTTATGTTGGTGCAAGTCATGCTAGTTCGTCGAGTCCAGCCTTGCAAACGCCGGCCCCTCCGCATGTGGGAGTTCAACCCAGAAGGACCGCGCACTATTCAGAATTTCCTCGGCCTGACGCACGAGGAGATGTATAAATCATTCTTCGGACCCCAAATAGAGTGTCCGGATACCACTGAGGACGTGGGCCTGAGCAGCAACCGCACCACGGCCCAAGTAAGTAATTATCTAGCCGAACACACTGTCTTTTATTTATCATAACATCATTCTGAAGAATTGCTCTTTGACCAGGACTGGATAACAAAGGCGAAGATGATCCGTTGTTTGGCCCCCCTTCCTGAAGGCTTGGACAATCCGGTGCTGGAGAAGATGCTCGAGCCAGCACCTTGCCCGGTGCCCTCAAAGGAAGATGAAGGGGGGAATAAAGAGGGAGAAAGCGGGCCTCCACCGCTACCTATTCTGACCGAGGGAACGAGCGCCTCCGTGACGGAGGATAACCAAGGGGCGGAATCTGACATTCTCTCACCCCGAGGAAGGAAGAGGACTACCTCTGGAGATCCGGAAACCAAGGTTTCCAAACGGGAGAAGAAATCTCCACCAGAGGGTCCTGCCTTGGAGGGTGCTCTTGCCGCACAAAGTCCGCGCGGGGATCAGCCCTCTAATGAGCTGTAAGTAATCAAAAAGTACTTTAATAGTGAAAATATACTACCTTACCTCTTGAGGAAAATAACCGAAGCATTTATCTTGCTGTTCGGATCTTAGCCCTTCTCAGCAGAGCTCGTCTTCGGGGGATCTTCTTCCGGAGATGATGGAGAGCGAAACGCCTCCCCCGGACTCCCCCGCTCAAGAAGCGGGCGACCTTGAAGTGTCGTCAAGGAGGGCCTCTCCGGATCCGGTGAGGCCAGAAGATGATCCTATAGTCGCCCGAAGTCCCCAGCATCCGGCTCTTGAAGAGGGCGAACAAGAGAGTCCGACGCCGTCTGGTATGCGATCGGACGCACTGAGGGATCTTTTGAAGCGAGCGACCATTTCGGAAGAACACCGTACGTTAATGAGTACGGTGATGGAAAGGATTTCGTCCGCCGAAAGCGGGTTGCATGACGCCTTTATGTGTCTACTAACGGGCTTTGAGGTACATAAAATGATATACCTTTGTAATAGTAACGCACATTTTTAGGTGTGCCCTATGAAGATAGTAGCCCCTGAGACTCTGGTTGTCACCGAGAACGGCGGCAAGCAGAGGATCATAGTCCCAGGTAATAACCATACCGCTTTAATGTGCAGGTAGTGGAAGCCCCGGTGGCTAGCCGGACTCATGAGCTTGACGAACTAAAGAGGTAACTGGATGCGGCGGATGCCGACATCGAGCTTGTTAACAAGAGGCTTGACGAGGCACAGGATAAGTGATATTTTCTGGTGAATGTCACATAGTAAGAGCAGCGTGATGCCAGTATCTTTAATATTTTGTGACTACAGATGGAGCTGCCACCGTGGAAACCCTTCGGGCGGAACTTGCCCGAGCCAAAGGACAAGCAAGGAGTAGTAATGCGGCTGCTTTGAAGGCGGCCGAAGAGTTGAAAGCCGAGAAGGCCGCGCATTGCAAGAGCAAATAGAAAATGGCCAAGATGGCTGCAAAGTTAAAAGACACTGCCGACCGTTGCCATTTCCTTGAAGAAGAAAACCGAGCCAAGGCGACGGACCTTGAACAGGCCACGATGGCGACCAAAGACACCCATTCTGCCATGAGAGCGAAGAAGGAGGAACTGCGTGAAGCCTTTGATATTGTGGCTGGGAAGCCCTTTTTGCTGCGGAGGAAGTTCGGAGAACCGCGGTATGCCCCTCTAGATCGGCTGTGGAGTTCGGCGGCCGCATATCTGGACTTGGCGGCGAGCGCTGCCGATGCGGCTGAATACTTCCGAGATCAAATAGATCGGGAAGTGGACAAGCTGTTCTGATCACAGTTTAACGTTCCAGAGCGTCCGCTTCCATTGACTGATCAGCTAGCCGAATGGGCCGAACTCAATAGATTGTCCGGCCTCGGCAAGAGGTCTGTCGTGGATTAGCTGTGGCCGGAAAGGCCAAAGCCGAACATCTATTTTAGCCTAGTGCAGCAGTTCCTTGGTGCGGTGTCGCGCATCAATGCGATGAAGAGGTCGGCGTGCATAGAAGGCTCGTGGATGGCCCTTGCCCGTGTCAAAGCATACTGGGCAGAGATGGATGCTACCATTGTTGCGGCGCAGGGTTCGGCCATAGGTCGAGTGGCTGCCGAGCACTATTTTAAAGAGGTTCTTCAGGGTGCTCGTTTGATAGAGGCCCAGTGCTCGAAGAATATTATGTTTGAGTGACATGTATTCCCATTGTAAAAACAATGTTTTATTAAATTTATCAAGGCTGTATTTATACTTTTGCCCGAAAGTAATATGATGCCTCCTGTGCGGCCGTTTACGTACATATATGTATATCCTGAAGGATTGCAGACGTCGGCTTCAGCCCCCACGCATATAATGCCGGGGTGTTCGCAGAAGACGCGTGTTCACACTTAATCCAATGTCTTGGTCCTATTAAGGAGGTGATAGCGCAGCGAACTAGGAAAGGACTATAATTCGTTAACACTTTCACTTAGCCAGAGGAGTTTGACAGTGGGGCTACTATATAGCCCCTGATGGCTCCGCACTCACCCGAATTCGGGGTGCATACATGCCTGGCCGGGAAACGGCCCTTCGTTAAGGCGGAGGAATTCTAAGATTCCGATAGGTCATCGAGTGGTTGACCAGTCTCACGCTATATCATGATAGTCAGTTTTCGGCTTTCTCTACTAAGGTGCTCATCCGGATGAACCAGGGCATAATCGCAGTAGTTCTCCTGGTGCCGCCTTAGCCAATAGAGCGGAACGTAAGGCAGCAAAACACAGGAGCCGGGCAAACCCAACATTTAACCAAAGACATGATTCGGAGCTGATGCATATAAGGCCAAACTCGCGACGCCGAACACTCCCTAAGGTATTCGGTCTTTATTGTGGGCCTGAACAGTGCCCTTTGTAAGAAGCCCCTGGTGTCCAGGTACGTGCATTATTCTGACGTGGCCACATGCCAAGATGTCAGCATCCTTCTCAATTGTACTGAGAATTCGAGGGATGTGGATCAACAAGAGACAGTAAAAAAGGTTGACGCAGGGTCTTAATCTAAAAAGAATCCTTGGAACGGGTCCCTGCTGCACGTCTGCGCCTGTGTCTCCGTTGTGCCGTATCCTGGACGGGTGTAGCACGATGGTCATCTGTAAAAGAGAGGAACTTAGGTGAAAAGTTGCCGTGCAAAAAGGTAGGTTTAAAGAAACCATGTTCAATTCAAGATGAGTAAAAATTGTCACTTGTCTGCGTGCGTTGAGCCCCTTGTATTTGTAATAGGGGTATGGCCATCAAACTTCTATGAATTACATATAGCTGCGCCGGACTCGTCTAACCGTGACCATGGTCTTGACGACCTATCGAATGCTTTAGTTGGTGAGGCCGTTTTAGTGTGCGGCTGCCAAGGCCGTCGCACTCTCTTCGACGCGCAGGGATCGCTCAATATTTCCATTTACTGTAATGATGCCACGTGGACCTGGAATCTTAAGAGTGAGGGAAGTGTAATGCGGTATTGCATTAAAGCGAGCAAAAGCTTCGCGTCCAAGTAGTGCTTGATAGCCACTTTGGAATGGCGTGATGTGGAAGGTTAAATTTTCGCTATGAAAGTTATCGGGGAAGCCGAATATAACCTTCTAGTAGCAGGGAGCCCGTGCAATGAGCCCCTGGGCCTGGCGTTACTCCTTTAAAGGTAGTATTGCTGTGGCAAATTTTCGTTGGGTCTATCCCCATTTTGCGGACTATGTCCTGATATATCAGGTTTAGACTGCTGCCACCATCCATCACGACTCGTGTGAAGTGGTATCCGTCAATTATTAGATCTAATACCAAGGCAGCCCATCCTGCGCGCCGGATACTTGCCGAGTAATCCTGATGGTCGAAGGTGATCGGTTGAGACGACCAGTGGCAGAACTCCGCGGTGATAGGCCCTTGGGCATATTTATCTGGGAGTGCCACTTTGTTTCTCCCCTTTATCATGTGTAACACATTTACTGTTTTGACTTCTGGTGGAAATTTCTTCTGTTCCCTAGTGCTTTGCTTGCTAGGCTCATCCTCGTCTTCGCTTGGTGTATCCTGCACCTTGTGTTCGGCGTTGAGCTTGCCAGACTGCTTGAAGACCCAACATTCTCTGTGGGTATGATTTGCAGGTTTATCGGGGGTGCTATGGATCTGACATATTTAGTCCAGAATTTTGTTTAGGCTGGACAGTTCATCTCTGGCGCCTATAGAGGGCGGCTTTTGCTGACTGGGCCGAGAGCTTCTGAATCCGGCGTTTACCGCCGTGCTCTTCGGGCTATCTTTTTTATTCCTGCGCTTATTATTTTTGCTGCGTCGTGATTTCCCGTTTTCATCTCTAACTTGGGATGTACTTGGGTCGCTGATGCTGCATCGGGCTAGCCAGCTGTCCTCACCCGCGCAAAAGCGGGTCATGAGGCTTGTTAATGCTGCCATTGTTCTCGGCTTTTCTTGGCTGAGGTGTCTGGCAAGCCATTCATCTCGGACGCTGTGTTTAAAAGCTGCCAAGACTTTGGCGTCCGGACAGTCGACTATTTGATTCTTTTTAGTAAGAAACCTGTTCCAAAGCTTTCGGGCTGACTCTCCGGGCTGTTGAGTTATATGACTTAAATCGTCCGCATCCGGAGGTCGGACATAAGTCCCTTGAAATTTTTCCCGAAAAGCGTCTTCGAGCTCTTCCCAGCTTCCAATGGAGCTTTCGGGGAGGCTTTTAAGCCAGTGCTGAGCTGGCCCTTTGAGTTTGAGGGGTAAATCCTTAATGGCGTGGAGATCATCTCCTCGAGCCATATGGATATGGAGGATATAGTCCTCAATCCAGACCCCAGGGTCTGTTGTTCCGTCGTATGCCTCTATGTTTACGGGTTTGAATCGCTCTGGAAATTCATGGTCCAGCACCTCGTCGGTGAAACATAGGGGGTGTGCGGCACCCCTGTATCTGGGTGTACCACGTTGTTCGGATGTTTGTTGTGTTGCATCGTATGCTGGAGCGCTCTTGTGTGGTCCATAGATGGATCTAGTTGCGCCGTCCTTTTGATGCGAGCCCTCGCGTGGATCGCGTATTGGCTTATGTGCGGCGTTGTTTGCCGCTCTAAGTTGGCCGTGAGGTCGTCTATCCGGCCAGATGGCCGTTTTAATTTTTGGTTGCGGGGGATCTAAGGCCTCCTCATCGAATTCAGGTAGCAAATTCCGCTTCGGGTAGCTCTTGGTGTAGCGATTACCGCCGTACTTCGCTGCTGTGTTGAGTACTTTACTCCATCTGATTCTGAGTGTGTCTTGCACAGCTTTGAGCCTTTGCTTCTGCTTTTTTAGACTCCTCGCGGTGGCAACAAGTCTTTGATGGGCATTCTATTTCTCCGGGTGTCTGTCCGATGTGATGTCGTCCGGACTATTATCTTTGACATAGTCGGGTTGTTCGGTTTGATTCTCCGTGTTGCGTGGTCCGCCGATGGTGAACCCTGCTCCAACGCTGGGTCTATATGATCGTTGTTTCTGCCGATGCGGGATTTAGAGCGGCGCTTACGCCGCCGCTTTGACTGCTTCTCGAGGGGACAACCCTCGTTGCGTCCTTTCGTTCCTCATCGTCGTTTTCTTTTGGTGTGTCCACCATGTATACGTCATGTGATGAAGTAGGCGTCCAATGCCCTGTGGGCAGTGGTTCCTGTTCGTCTCCTATATCGTCGTCCATACCGTCGATGTTTTCGGAGTCGAAGTCGAGCATGTCGGTTAAGTCATCGACAGTGGCTACTAGGTGGGTGGTGGGTGGGTGGAGAAGTTCTTCGTCATCCGCATCCCGATCCTGCCGGACATAGTTCGGCCAGGATCCTCCTAACAAGGAGAGAGACCTTAATGAGTTTAGTATGTCGCCGAAGGGCGAGTGCTGAAAAATATCCGCGGAGGTAAACTCCATGATCGGCGCCCAATCGGATTCGATAGGAACGGGCACAGGCGGTTCGGAGTCCGTGGCCAGAGAAGGATCCGGCAGTTTAGCAATACGGCTCTCGTGAAGGGTAAGGTCGATCCTCGGCTCGATCACCGCTGAGAGTGCGGCCTCCATGGCGGGGTCTATCCCTCCATCCTCGGATGGCGCGATAGGCTCCGAATTGAGGGTCGGAGCAGTTGTCGATGCGATCTCCTGAACATTGTCCGATGGCAGAGCTAAATCATGCTCATCAAGAACGTGTGGCGCACTCGGCAGGGGCTCGAATCCGTCGAAGATCAAGTCTCCACGGACATCGGCCGTGTAGTTTAAGTTTCCAAATCTGACCTGGCGGTCAGGGGCGTATCTTTCAATCTGCTCCAGATGGCCAAGCGAGTTGGCCCGTAGTGCGAAGCCGCCAAACACAAAGATTTGTCCGGGGAGAAAAGTCTCACCCTGGACTGCATCACTATCGATGATCGTAGAAGCCATCAAGCCTAACGGCCACTACACAGAGGAACTCTCGATGAAAGCACCAATGTCGGTGTCAAAACCGGCAGATCTCGGGTAGGGGTCCCGAACTGTGCGTCTAAGGCGGATGGTAACAGGAGGCAGGGAACATGATGTTTTACCCAGGTTCGGGCCCTCTTGATGGAGGTAAAACACTACGTCCTGCTTGATTTATTCTTAATGATATGAGTATTACAAGAGTTGATCTACCACGAGATCGGAGAGGCTAAACCCTAGAAGCTAGCCTATGGTATAATTATATGTTGTCCTACGGACTAAAACCCTCCGGTTCAATAGACACCGGAGAGGGCTAGGGTTACACAAGGTCGGTTACAAAGAAGGAAATATACATATCCGTAGTGCCTAGTTTGCCTTCCACGCCAAGTAGAGTCCCATCCGGACACGAGACAAAGTCTTCAATTTTGTATCTTCATAGTCTAACAGTCCGGCCAAAGGATATAGTCCGGCTGTCCGAAGACCCCCTAATTCAGGACTCCCTCAGTTGGAGTTCACCGTAAGGGAGCTTGGAGACGGAGTGAAGCAAAGAGGAGTGGAGTGGCTAAGGTTTGGTTTGGGGAGCAAATGGAATTTTTTTTACGGGAATGGGGATGAACATATATTGGGTCAGTGTGGTGATCCTGTGTACATTTTATGTAATCCTGTGTCACCCATAAAATAACCAGCCCCGATAATCGGTGTGGTGATGGTATTAGGGAAAATGATGATTGTTAACAAGGCCTATTCAATTATCTGAATCATCATTGTGCTTAATCAATTGTGTTTCCTAGTTATTCACTGACGGAAATAACTGGTCTTGCGCAGGTCACCTTCCATGTGCTGGGTAGCCGAGAAACAGGGTGTTCTAATTTTGATTATGGCCCGTGATGGAGGTCTGTCCAAACGGCGTCAGGGTGTGGGTTGACAGCTTCCGCCGTTCTATCCAAACGGCGTCATGTGCGCTGTGGGGCCAATACACTTTTTTCTTCAGGCTCCGATCCCGATATGAACGAACGCGTGGAGCTAACGTGAGCATGCGAGGACGGCCGCTCCTATGGATTTTCGGTGGTCGGGCTGGACATACAAACGACGAAGCAGCTTGATCGATTCTGGCTGTACTTTTTTTAAACGGGGAAAGGCGCCCTCAGCGTCAATTTCATTCAACTTAAAAACTGTGTATAACACGAAGTACAAAACCCTGTAAATTTAAGATAGAAAGAGTAGAAATGACAGGGCATATTCTGTTTCTGTAAGCTGACCCGAAACAACTATAGACAGGTTTCAAAGAGTAATTAAGAACCTGGTGAGCTACATTGTGCGCAATCCCATTTATTTCTCTAGATATATGGAACACCTGTAGCTGTAGATTTTGGGTAGTCCTGTAGAAATCAGCAAGAGATCCTCTAATCAACCAAGGAGTGGAATCTGCTGTTACATTTCTGTTTGCTGCCGCCTTGGCAAGAGAAAGATTGTCAGTGAGAAACATCGGCTGCTCGACTTGTAAGATTTGCGCTACTTTGGCAGCAAGAAGAAGAGCTTTTGCTTCTGCTTGTAGAGGTGACGAAGTTAGTGGTGCGGATGCTTGAATCTGAACTTGGATACTTCTATTGTTCTGCAAAAAATTGAGAAAAACTCCAATGTTCGTAGCTGCATCTCCATTTGATAAACCTGGATTTTTTGAACATTTGAAAGAAGCGCCAGAGAATATTTTGGCTCCTAAAATTAGAAGATCAGACCTAATGGTGCAGCCCTGTTATAGCACCAAACTGTTGTCCCTGTTAATATGAGCATGGAGAGCAGAATTAGGATTGTCAGGAGGAGCCTCTTGGACAATGTTGCATTCAGCCATGGCCAGCGCAGCAAGATGTACCTGATGAGGGAAAGTACATTTCCTAGCAAAAAGACAATCATTTCTTGATTTGCAAATACACCATAAGAAGTTGAAAACGTTTGGGATCGATGTATAAGGGTGATTCATATTGAGCAAAGCATAAATAATTTTTTGCATAGAATGATTATTCTCTATAAGAAGATCTATCCTAAGATACCAAGAATGAGCAAACCAAGATGCTCTCACAAACGGACATAGGAAAAAAAAGATGCATTTCATCCTCATCTTGCGAACAACGACAACATGCTTTAGCAATATACCTAGAAAAACGGCTAGCTTTGCAAAACTGTAGGAAGGGCTTTCCTAAGAAGTCTCCATGCAAATGTTTGGACCCTTGGCACCATATGCTTTTGCTTCCAGACTTGATTAAGCAAATCTTTGACAAAGTGAGAAATCTGTGCAGGCTGATTTATTGGTTGGCTTTGAATGTCCTGAAGCACAGTTTGTAAGTACTTTTGGTGTTACACTTATCATTAGGCGTGAGATCCCAGCAAAGAATATCATCACAGTCATCTTGAATGATCTTGGTTTGAGTAATAACAGAGGTTGTGGGTTTTTGAAAAAGAGAATAGATGTGAGCATTGTTCCAGGCTTTCTGTCTTTGGAGCCAAAGATCTTTCTCTTGAGCAGGATAAGTAAAGTTTGTAGGTTAAATAATGAGATGATTGTAAATATCAGTCCAAGCTTGGCATCAGGGAGTACTCCAAATGATTTTTTTTCCTTAAGTGATCTGATAGAAGAAGTTAACTTTGAGTTTAGGGAACGTCTTGAGAATGGAGGACCAGAAGCTGGCCGTACTAGTTAGCACGTGAAGCTAGCTTGGCACTAGCCCGCTAAATGGAATGAGAAACTTTGACCGGTCGCCTGGGAAGACAAATGAGAAAACATGAACATGCAACGCATGCGGAATGCGGAGACACGTACGGAGAAGACAGGACTGACCCCTCTCCTCTGGCTCCCGCGACGCGCCCCCTGCGTGCGTCACGGGAGAAACCCTAGCGCCACCGGTGGGCCTCCCCTCCTCCTTCCTCCTCTTCCTTGCCGCCGCCAGAGGGCACGCCGGGCAAAGCCTGGTAGGTGCCAGCGGCGGCGGAGCTGCCTTGTCTCCTCGGTGGAGGTCTTCGGCATGGGTCGAGGCGGCCGCCTAGGATGTTGCGCTGGCGGCGGTGAGCTGGAGCTTGCTGGCGGCCGCGTGACAGACGTGGCGGTGGCGGGCGCGCCTTGGTCGCCACGGCCGCGGGGTCGAGGCTGGATCTGTGGCCTGCCGGCGCGGGCCGAGGCCGGCACGGGCTGCTAATCTCTGCCCCTGCCATGGCCACGGCAGGTGGTGGTGTGACGCGGCAGCGGTTGGCCGGTGGGCGGGCCGGCTAGGATCCGAAGCTTCGGCGGCTGGACGACGGCGGGCCGCGCAGATGGGCTCATGAGTGAGCTTCCTTCGCGATTGGCGGCGGCCCATAGGATCTCTTCTTGCCGTCGGACGAGTGTATGTTGGTGGCCTTGCATGGGGCCGCAGCCGCCGCCGAGGTGGGGCGACGCAGGAGGTGTCTGGTGGGGACGCAGGCTAGAGGGATGGGAGACGCCGACGAGGTTGGGCCACCCGTCGCTGGCACAGGGGTGTGCCGTTCCGAATGCGTCCGCTATCCTTCCTCCCCCGTTCCCAGGCCGTATGTGGGGAGATCATGGAGTACCAGTGAGCTTTCCACTAAAACCAAAATGTGAGAGGTCGTCATTTTCAATCAAGAAAAGGTGACTCCGACCAAAATGCATGATTTTTACCGGAAAGCATTCGAGTCATGAGTAGAAGGAATCATTTCCCACGTTGAAATCCATGCACCGCACCTGGCCGAGACATATGTGCACATAGCACTACGTACAGAGTTGACGGAGCGACGACTTCGACTATTGTGGCACAATACTACCTTAGGGCAAGTACAATAATGCTATCTTAGGAGTGCCACGTAGGATAAATGATGAGATGAAAGAGAGAGAACTTATAAAAAAAGGCTTGTCTTCTTTTATTTAAGATAAGACAAGAGATGATCTCTTAGCATAATTTGTCTCATCATATTTTAAGGAATTGCTAATTATTGAAGATAAGGCTAAAATATAACCCATTGTAGACATACTTTTTTGTCATCTTTAAAATACATGCAAGACTTAAGATAAAACTGTCCTATCAACCATTGTACGTGCCCTTAGATTCCTAGCTTCCGTTAGCCTATAAATGAAGCAGAGCTTACTAGAAGCTCCAGAGTGACCGATCATGCAGCGTTCTTCTTCTTCTTCTATGGCACTCGCACGCGCTGTGGCAGTGCTGCTTCTCATCGGCTCTTCCTTGGCGTCTCGTAAGTCGGTACTCTCCGCTCGATTGTTTTTTAGTCTCTTTTTTCTCCTCATAAAGAAAGCAACAATATTAACGCTAGGCCCGGCCGGCCGGCTTACATCCATGTAGCTGCGCCAGGAGATACCGGTGGATCCCGTGTGCGACTAAGGCCTCCGTCGCCGGATGCCCGCCCAGGTCGTTTTGCCAAGGGCCCAGACTGCCACTCCACGGTCGTGGTCGGCACTTGCTCCCCACCGCAAGCCCCTGCAGGCCGCCCCGGACGTCGACAGTGAGGTGCTTGGGCGTCAGGCAGCACCGATGATGGTGGTGCCATGGAACTGAATAAAAGAGCAGCGTACTGTGGGACTGGAACAGCCATTGCATGTCCTCCAGCAACAGCATGTAGACCGAGCTTCTTCGCAGAATCAGCCAGATCGTCTAACTAATACTAAGAGAGAGCCAGCATGTTAATACCGAGACATCTATTGTGCCAATTCTTACTAGTTACTACTACTACTGGTTGATGTTGTTGTTGACTTGTTGTAACGCATGCTAAAGTACTAGTTGTGGTTGGATGGTTAGAGAGATAGTGGTATTTTCAGCTCTCAGGATTCAAATTCTGGTGCTTGCATTTATCATTTATTTATTTTTAAAATCTCAAGAAGACTTATCGACTCAGTCTTTCGAAGATGCTCATAGAAGTAGAATGTGCATGTGTGCATTTATAAGAGTGAATGTATGCATGTTTATGTGAACGTTTGCGTCTCTATTATGTTCAAAAACACACAAAAAAGGTAAACTTGCCATGCAAATTGCGAAGACAAAAGAACATGCAAGTAAACGTGCAATGGAAATTATGAAAACAGACATCACAAATTCACACACGCGCACACACCACTCGGAATTGTTAGACCGGGACGACTTTGACCATTGCCAGAACCAAAAGAGAATCTGACTTCCAATCTGCTCCTAATCACGACCTCCTATAAAACAACCAACAATCAAGGAGAACAGCAACATACTCATTGCGAAAGTCTGGAGTCTCTGCTTCAGGACTATGAGTAGGAGACTCTTGACTTCGTTGGTCTATACTGTAGAAGTGCATGCTCTAAACAATGCAACCAAAAGACCAATTTGATAGAAGAGACTATGCAACACATTATACGTCAACACCCCCTCTCACGTGTGGCTTCCTCAGGTCTAAACGTGGACCGAAAGTGGGCTGCAATATAATTGCGCCAGCCGGGTCTTGAACTCAAGACCTCTTGGCTCTGATACCATGTAGAAGTGCATGCTCTAATCAATACAACCAAAAGACCGATCTGATGGAAGAGACTATGCAACACATTATACGTCAACATATACAAGACGAAAGAATAGATTTCGACGACTACATTTGCCACAACTTCGTTGTTGCCAAGTTGCATTTTTCATGGTGGCCTCGGCGATGGATACCTACATCGTCAGACTTTCACCATGAACTAGAGCATATCTACGCCGTCGTGTCTCCGAGACCAAGAAGAGAGCTCAACCACCCCTGTGTGTAGTGTATTACGGAAACTTATCGTTCAGGACCAAAGGCATGTATGGTGCACGTCCCACATCGCGTCCCTCACGTCGCCATCTCTGGCGACAACGTGGGTACCCCAGCGACCAGCCGCCGCAACCCCTTCCCAGCCCCTCAACCACCTCGCCGCCACCAAAGGAGCCGGACGACGAAGCCGTGCCGGCTCCTAGGATGGTGGCGGCGGGGCACCTCGTCCGGTTGCAGCCTCCTGCTGTCACACCCGTCCGCTGGCCTCTGCGCCCTCCGACGGCCGATCCGCCCTCTGTCTGTGGCGGCGGCCTTCTCCTACCATGCCCGCCCTCCCTGCCACCGGTCTTGCTCCCTTCCCGGTCCGCTCTCCGCGCTAGATCTCGGCCTGGAGAGGTATGTCCAGTCGCTGACTTCTCTCTCCTACTGGCGCTGGACCCGGGGTTGGGGGTGGTGTCCTCCTCGGCTTGCCTTGGGGCCACCCTTGTAGCGCCGAGATGACTTCCTCGATCTGCGGCCATGACTACAAGGATTTGATGCCGGGATGACAAGAGGTGTCGACGGCGACCCCTAGGGTCGTTGTGCTGGGCATGTGGAGATGCGGTGATGTGCTGGCCTTCCACATGTCACTACTAGGGAAAACCCTAGTAATAGCGCGGGTTTTGAGGCTATCAGCAGCGCGGACAGCCGCGCTACCAATAAGGCGCTACAGCTAACTATTAGTAGTAGCGCGGTTTGCACCGGTGCTACTACTATTGACTATATAAGCAGTGCTTTTCCACAACACGCTACTGTTACTTAGTTGTAGCGCTTTCCTAGCCCTGCGCTACTGCTATGTGTTTCATCATTTTCCCCCGCTTCCTACCCAGTTTCCTACCCAGTTTCAGTTTCAATAAACTGCAATTTTCAGATACTAGGTACTACTAGATATCAATTTCATAAAGTATTATAGATACTAGGTAGTACTACCCCCGTTCCAAATTACTCGATAACGATCATCATATGCATCCTCAAGCAGTAAAAAAGTGATATCGATGAAGATCATCATATATAGTTCTAGATGATATCGACGACGATCATCATATGTAGTTCTACATGATATCGACGACGATCATCAAATGTAGTTCTAGATGATATAGCCACATACACACATATGTAGTTCTAGCTAGATGATATCGACGGCGATCATCATCCTCAAGCCTGGGCGGTGGGTGTTCCTGATAACAATTAGGATGGCATGTCCAACACGAAGATTCTTGCCAACGAGGAATCTCTTCCACCCAATCGAGTTTAAGTGTGTGCGACCGTCTGTGTCCATGCGGTAAGTACAGGTGATGATGGAGCCCCTTGCGATAAGGCGTAGTCCAGCTGAGCCTTCTTCATCAGGCTCGATACCACAACTCATAGATAGGTTCTTTGGCAATTTCTGAATAAGAAAAACATATCAATTAATAAATAGCCTCGCACATACTCTTGAGAATATATTCCTATTAAGTATAGATTTCTACACTATCAAAAGACACAGTACTACGCATTTGTACTAATTAAGCATGAATTCTACAAATAAGTATATGTGGATTATCTACACTACTAATAGTTCCTTGGATTCTACACTAATAAGCATGTGATCAGACTCTACACTAAAGCATATCATCGACTAGATTCCACAAAGCATATCATTGGACTCTACACTAAGCATATCATCAGATTCACTAAGCATATCATCGGATAATTTGCATTTGTAAGTATAACAATAAAGCATATATATATATCATCAAATTGCTACAGTCAGCATAACATACCATTTCATGCCGATCGACCATGGTACTTGTCAGGCGGGTCACGAATGGCACCCTGACAAAGTCATCACGTGGCGGAATTATGTCCCATAGGTTGCACACCACCTCCTTGCTCAGCCTCATTCTTTGAGCTACGATGGCTTCATGAAGTGGGTTCTCATCATCTTCATCAAGTGGGTCCTCATTATCTTCATCATCTTCATCATCTTTGTCATCTTCATTATCTTCGTCATATTCATCATCTTCCACCAGGTTGAGATAAATGATAGCCATCTTGGGTCTTTCTGCTCTGAAGAAGAAGCTGATCAACTCACCACCAGTAAGACGGATGCGGGCGAGGAAACGGGCCCATCCATCTCCTCCAATCCGCGACATATTGCGTCCTTTCTCGACCTCCAAGGTGTACGGCCCCCCAGGAGCCTCAAATGTCACCGTGTCTCCTGTCAGCTTGTTGAATTTCAACCTCACATTACATGGGGCGATCTGTGTAAAAAAAAAAGCAAAATGACACAATGCAGTAATGCCAACACTAAAAATAAAATAGTTGTTACATTTCATCTAATTTCTTACCGCCGCATGACGGAAACTCGGCTGGAAGTAGATGCCGAACAGCTTGCCAGTTGCAAGGCTGTTGGCGCACCTTGACTTGCACAGTCGACATGGTGGTGGTGGTGGTTGTGGCGCCATTTTCCTAAAGCAATATGAGCAAAGGATTAACGATCCACTTCACAGGAAAGAAAAACAGTAGGATGTGATATTTTTGGTTCTTCTTCAGTTATATTTTCATCGTGGAACCCGATCCCAAAAAGTAAACAACAAGCTCTCAATTAACTTACTAACACCTTTTATAATAGAACCAACAGCTAGCAGGCCAATGCCAAATCAGCCAACAAGACTCACAGACAACAAGTTCTCAATTAGCTTACTAACACCTTCTAGAATATCTCTAGATAAAGAGATTCTTCCGCGAGAAGCAATTTCAGGGGCACCTATCGCCAAAAAAACTATTTGGCCCCTACCAAAGGTATAATCCCAAGATCTGTAATAAGTTATCTACCAAATCAAGGTACCACCTACCAAGACACATTTTATCTAATTTGGCCCCTATTGCCTAAGATAACTGATTAAAAAACAAGTGGCAAATTTAATTGGGATTAACTTAGCACTTGCAAACTAAATACTTGTACCACCTACCAAAGCATTTCAACTAAATTGGCACCTACATTTTGCAAAAAATAACTTATTACAGAAAAACAAAAGCATCTAGTTATCCATATGAAATTCGTAAGCCCTCGCTGCATCTAGGTAGGGCAACCCTCGGGGGGTGCTGACGAGGAGGGGGGATGGCATGGTGACCTCGGTCGGGGGTGCTGACGAGGGGAAGGTCGGTGACTATCTTATGAGAGGGGGCAACGACAGCGGCCGGCGAGGGGATCAAGGGCAGTCTGTCAAAGGCGCCTGGCCAGAGCTCGCGGCAGCGACAAAGTGGGCGACGAGAGGGTGGAGGAGTAGCTAGCAGAGGGGCCGCGAGAGGGGGGAGGAGCATTAGCTTCGGCGGTGGTGGTGGTGGCGCGCGGTGGCGGAGGAGAAACCCTAACTGCAGCTGCCGGCGTCGGGCGGAGGGGGACGACTGAGAGAGATGAGCGTGCGAGGGGGGGGGCGTGTTTTGTTTTGCTGTAGCAGTAGCGTGGGTACAGGGAGCGCGCTACTGCTTTGTCCTGAAAAAACGCTACTGCTAAGGCTAAGCATCTAAAAACATCAAAAATATACATTGGTCATCATTGATCTTTTTGTGTAGAATCTAAAGAGTCAACATGAATCCTCAACGTACCTATATAGGCACAAGTGAAGATTCATATTGCAGCCACAAATCCTACACATACAGTTCAATGAAGACCAAGTGCTCGAGATAGTTTGAAAAGTAACATATTTAAGGTGGTAAACACCTTGTTCGCTTAGCAGTATGGGACTAAACTTAATTAGTTGCAAGAGGGGATGATACTTAGCAGCAGCGAGTTTTAAAGAAAAACGCCGCTACTAAGTACTTTAGCAGTAGCGCGTCCAGGAGAAGAGCGCTACTACTATATCTAGCCCGAGGGCAACACCATGGCAATTGTAGTAGTAGCGCTCATTTCACCTAGAGCGCTACTGCTACTGGGCTATTAGTAGTGCGGTTTTCTGGAGCCCGCTACTGCTAATTAGCAGTAGCATTTGTTTTTAAACCTCGCTACTACTAAGATTCTGTGTATAAGGTTTTCCCTAGTAGTGTATGCCGGCTGGCGACGCTATTATCTTCGGTTGGTGGTGCTATATATTTATACATCAACACTCACTCTCACGTGTTGCTCCTTCAGGACTAAACCTGAACTGAAAGTGGGCTGTAATTTAACTACGTCAGTTGGGTCTTGAATTCAATACCTCTTGGATATGATAGCATGTAGAAATGCATGCTCTAACTAATGCAACCAAAAGACTAATCTGATGAAAAAGACTAGACAATACATTTATACGTCAACAATTACGTCGCTAATGTAACTGATGTTGGGCGCATGACAAAGAATACTAGCTGTCCTACAGTGACATTTAGAGATGAGAACATCATAGATCTTAGAGGAAACTACTTTAGGCATATTACAAACAAATGGAAATTATACAAAAGGCGAAAGTCTATATTTCTCCCTCAAATCAAGGGTTAGATTATTGGTACTCCTTTTTTTGCGGGAGGAACCGTTAAAAAAATGCATGATCATGTACTTGAGGCAACACAATCCATGGAACAACCTCAGGAGGACCCCCCCCCCCCCCCCCCGGTATCTCTCTCTATTTATTTTTTTCACCTTCTATCTCTGTCTTTTCCCACGGGTTTCCCTGTAAACCGCCTCAACTGGCCCACCTTCTATTTATGTACCAAATAAAATTATGTTTTAAACGAATAAGTACTTACCAAACTATTTTAAATCTTCTTTACGCAACTCAATTAATACGGGCAAATAAATCACAGGCTAATCTACATGAATATTTATGCCCCGTTGCATGTCACCGGAAATTATCTACTAATAAAAGAGGCCTAGAGCTGACTTGTGTGTTGTCATGGCCGAAGCGGAAGCTTCGAGCAAACTCCTTCGATAAGGGCATGCCTGACCTAGTCGAAGGCTTGATCAAGCTTTTCATCATAAGACCATGTATACTTGTTTTTCGAAACCAATGCTACCAAGAACATGTCCAGTAGATGGAGCCTTCTCACTTGCCAGATCCATCCACGGAGAGAGCAAAAGGCCCGCCCACACTGCAAGAGAAAACACCAGAAGTAGGTTCTTGGCCTCGCTGCTCCGCAGTAAGACACTGTCGTGCCAGCTTTGATCCTCATTACGGGGAGGATGGGGGGAGGGGGAGGGGTGCGTTGGACGAGGGAATCGTTGGTCCAGTTTTCTCATACTGCCAAAGATGTGCACATGCACCGCCATCGTCAGTCCTAAAACTTCCAACCATATCAATATGTGTGAGGGCCGCCTCTATCCAACAAAGGTTGTCTTCTCGCATGAGACTCCTTTGTGCTGCGGGGGAGATCCAACACCTGCTGCCACTGTTGGACGAAGCTTTCGACAACATCCTCTTGCTGTGACAAGGGGAGTGAGGAGGAGGAGGATGTAGGTAGGGCTGGACGCTCGAGCGAGCTTTTTAGCTCGGCCCGAAACTCGCTCCAGCTCGGCCCGACTCAGCTCGGCCCGACATGGAAATAGGCCGAGTCGAGCTGTGAATATTCGACTCGTTCGGCGACCGAGCCGAGCCGGTTTCCGCTCGGTCCAGCTCGGTGGCCCGTTTCGCGGCCCAGTTGTTTTTTTTAGAAAATCTGCAGCCCAGTGTATACACTAAGCAGCCTACAGAACAGCCCAAGCCCACTACGAAGCACCCCCGACTAACCCTAGCGAGTGCGTGCACCAGATGCCGGCATCCTCTGACCCACAAATTCCCCCGCTGCACCACCGCTCTCGCGATTGCCTGACGAAGTCGTCGTCCTCCTTGCTGCGCCCGATGTTGGACGACTCTCTCTCGGCACCGCCGGCAGACGTGCCCGTTCAGCGCCGCCTCGGACGTCGCCGTTCGTCGCTCCCGAGGTTCATCGCCAAGCTCAGGGCAGTCCCTAGTGTTGCGGCCCCAAGCACAAGTAGGTATGACTTCCATGGCTCCCTCCGGCGGCGCCCATGCACTCACACCGACGGCTAGCACGCACACTTCACGCATGCACTAGCACTAGCCGACTCACGCACGCATGCACTGAAGCACTGGCACACTGCATCACCGCGCACCCATACAGCAGGGCACTTTCGTTCAAAAAAAAATTACAGCAGGGCACCCACGAGCCGCTCGGTCTGAACCGAGACAGAGGCAAGACGAGCCAAGCCTCCAAAAGCAGGCTCATTTGACCAGCGAGCCGAGCCGAGCTTAGCTCGTTCATGGCGAGTCAAAGGCGGGCTCGGATCAAGCTCGGCTCGGCTCGGCTCGTGTCCAACCCTAGATGTGGGTGGCAAAAAGTAGATGATACGAGCAAACCGGTCTTGTCCCTCATGTGTCTCAAGCTCTTACCCTCCACCTCGCCTACCTTGGTGGTTCCACCCGCAAAGAGCGGCTGCTAGCTAGATAGGGAGAGGCTTGAATGGAGAGGAACAATGAGAATATAAGACGAAAACAACATTTCTTTCTTTTTCTCGGAAAAAAACATTTCTTCTAAGCTAGAAAATCCGATTATTTTGTTTTTGTGGTGCTTCACCGTGGTGCCGACAAGCTAGAAAATTTGTTTCTGTGCTGCTTTAATGTGGTGCCGACAAGCTGTATAGTATTGACTCCATTGGTCTATACAAGACGAAAGAGGAAGATTTTTCTAATCGAGCTTGCCACTAATTCGTTTCTTTCTCAAGCTGAATTTCCCAAGGTGCCCCTGTTGACAGGAGGGCGGACCATGACCATTCCATCAGAGCGCGTCTGCACTAGCCTCCAAGACAAATATGTAGCCTGGCAATTCTCAGTGTAGTAGCGTAGTAGCTAGTACCGCTGTGATCCCTATAAAACAGTGCATGCACTGAGAGAAAATAATCAGAAGCTGTCAGCCTGTGACAGGAAGGGGGGAGGATCATGGCGAGTTCTCCTTCTTCCTTGCTACACGGAGTTGCGATCCTTGCTCTCATATGCTGCTCCTTGTCATGCTCGGCGGCGGCCGGAGGTAATTCATTTACTAAACTCGCAGCATCATAGATGCATCTTCTAGATTATTCATGTGAGTGGCAATGATGGATGGTTCATTATTATGCTTGCATGCAGATGTAGTTGCTCTCGACGGACGTCGTAATCAGTGGAAACCTCCGCCGACTCCGTTGCCAGGGAAGCAGCATACTCCGGTGAGTCCAGTCCCAACTCCGGCGACTCCGGTGCCAGGGAGACCGGTGACTCCAAATCCTCCAGTCTCTGTTCCTCCTCCACCGTCAACGCCCGTGCGCAGATACCCGGTGACCCCAAGTCCTTCAACCCCTATTTGTGTGCCGCGGCCTCCCCCGGTGCAGCGGGAGGTGTCGGCTCTTTCGCCGCACCGCAAGACCCTACAGAAGGCTGTTAAGAACGTGCTTTAATTAAGAAAGCACCAAATGCTACCGCTCAGACATATTTTCTATGTTATAGTACAAGAGGATTGTGTTGCTAATTAATTAAGGTAATAGATAATATGATATCAGTGTAGTACTCCCTCCGTTCCATAGTATAAGATGTTTTGACACTAGTATAGTGTAAGAAAGTTCTTATATTAGGGACCAAGGGATTAGTATTTACATACAGATTTTGTTTGGTGTACTGGTCATGAGTCATCTGAAGCTTCATTTCGCCAGCCCATGCAGCGCTGTGCATGCATGGCGACTATTCGTTTCTTCTATTTTTCTCGAACATTATGTTTTCATGCAGAGAGAGAGTGAGAGAGAGGAGACTGGAGAGACACACACTGAGCGAGAGAAAGAAACAAGATTATATGAAAGGGGATGTCTCTAATAGAAGGACAAGGACTAACAAATTACTCAGACTACCCATACTGGAAGTAATACAGATGGTAACATCACACTTATCTAGACAAAATAGATGACATGAAAAGTAATTAAGGATGAAGCTGGGACATGTAGTAAAATAGTTAGTTATTTATACTATGAGTAACATCACACATATCAAGACAAGATAAGTCTACAACTTAATAAATGAAGGGTTACATGGCACCACAGATATGTTACTCACCACTATGAAGATAGTAATATAGATTAGTAACATTTGCACCCCATTATGAGTATTCTCAAGTGAGAACCGGTGTTCTACAACATCTTTGAAAAAGAACACACGGGAAGGTCAGACCGTACATTAACACTACTTCTAAAAGGGGATTACGATGTTACATTTGCACTTTATAAACACCACGAAGTCAACATGTTTAAGACATAAATCTCCAATAAGGTGGCAGATCCCGTGTAACTCTTGCGGACAAGATCGTACAAGGATGCTTCGTTCATCCTCGGTAGCGTGTATGCCATACTGAGGTTGACGCCCTCGCCAAGTTGCCGCGATGGGGGCAAAATTGACAAATTTAATCTATGGACGAAATCAAATAACAGAATGAACTACCTGTGAAATTATTTCACGCGACTGACTTTTTTGTGTGACGCCCGACACGAAGGCGTCACACTACACTGTGCAACGCCTCACAGATATGCCCTACACGTCTGGCCAGCGTCGCACCCATGTGATCCGAAAATTACTAAGTCAGTGTGCAGCGGCTAGCTTCTAGGCGTTGCACTAGTGGTTGCTTCATTTTGTAGTGCAACCACTAGTGCAGCGCCTGAGAACTAGGCGCCACACTATACAATGCAGCGCCTAGCTTTTAGGCTCTGTACAATGACTTAGCAATTTTTAGACAGTCTGGGGTGCAACGCTGGCCAGGCGTGTAGTGCCTATCTGTGAGGCGTTGCACAGTATAGTGTGGCGTCTTCGTGTCGGGCGTCACACAAAAGAATCAGCCGCATGAAATAGTTTCACGAGCAGTTCATTCTATAATTTGATTTCGTTCACAGGTCAAATTTGTTAAATTTGCTCCATGATGGAGCCTGCGCGAGGGTTCTAGGTCTGCCACTTCCGGAATGGCATGATAGTCACGGGTCGTCAGCGTAGGCAAGAAGGCCTCGTGGTGCAGGGAAACCTCAACCCTCTTGCCTCCTTCTCCATTTTGTTTTCTTTTCTGGACTAATTTCTCCATCTTAGTCATCACCAAAGTATATTCTTTTAACGGTTGTGCTAATTCTCAGTCGACTAAGAATTAGTGAAGTCTCAGTCGACGAGATTAGCCATACAATTTGGTTGATCTGTGTTTCTCGCTGATGTATGTATTCCCGTTGTTCAAGATGTATTAGAGGCTGGCACCGGCTGAATGCCTTCCGCTACGTGGGCTATAGCCTCTTAACTTGCTTTCCTATCTGGCCTGTGGGCTACGGCTTCTGGTCCATTTTCATTTTTCTTTTTCTGTTTTTTTATCCTACGTAAATATTTTGTATTTTTTGTTTAGTGGGTTTTCTTCTTGTTTTTGTTAGGCTTGTGCGTACAGAAAGAAGCTTATTGGGAAGCTTACTTTTTATACACGTGTATTTATCTAGGTTTTATCCTTATTTTCTATTTCTTTTTTTCTCATTATGTGTATTTACCTTTTATATTGTTTTATTCAGCTGTTTTTACTTGTACTTCTACTTTTGCGTATTTTCATCTTTCTTCTTTTGAAAACAATGGAACATCTAAGTTTTTCAGAACATACACTTTGACACGCATGAACAATTTTTAGTCTCACTTGTTGTTGTCTTTTCCACATGGATTTTTGTTTATTTTCCATTCATGTATTAAAAAAAAGATTTTCATCGTGTCAATATGTCCTATTTTTTCTATGTTCGGTTGGTAGAGAAGAAGTTGGTTTTTCTTTTCATTTCCCCCCAAATAAATCTCGTGATCTGGATGCACAACTGGAATTATTGGGAACGACATGCAACTGCGAAAGGTTCAACATGACCACAACTGGGTTGGGGGTGTTCCAACATAGTTACAAATGGGGGTCATTTGTTTTGTCGAAGGGGGCGACGGCAAGAGAGAGGGGACCAACTGCATGTCCAGTTATAGTCACGCAACTGCATGTATCCCAAAATACTTGCAACTGGGGCATTTGTTTTATTAGAGGTGGCGGCGGCAAGAGATAGGGGCCAGTTGCATGCTCAAATGTAGTCATTGCAAATTCATGTCTTTAAACATGGTCGCAACTACATTGTCTTCTAACTTGTGTTCTAACCGGGCATTTGTTTTTGTCGGAGGGGGAGAGGTCCAGTTGCATGTCCCACACTAGCCATGCATCTGCATGTCTTTCTAACTTGGTTGCAACTCAACTTTAGTTTCGTCGAACAAGGAAGAGAGAGGGGACCAATTGCATGTCCAGTTATAGTCACGCAACTACATGTATCCCAAAATAGTTGCAACTTGGGCATTTATTTTGTCAGAGGTGGCGGCGGCAGGAGATAGGGGCTCAGTTGCTTGCTCAAATGTAGTCATTGCAACTGCATGTGTTTAAACATGGTCGCAACTGCATTGTCTTCTAACTTGTGTTCTAACTGGGGCCTTTGTTTTGTCGGAGGTCGAAGGCAAGAGAGGGGGCTAGTTGCATGCTCAACTGTGGTCAGACAGCTGCATGTCTTCCAAAATGCTTGCAACTGCATGTATTCTAACTTGGTTGCAACTTGATTTTTGTTTTGTCGTACGGGGAGAGGGGGTAGTTGCATGTCCCACACTACCCACGCAACTACACGTCCTCTAACTTGATTGCAATTTGGGGGCCTTTGTTTTGTCAAAGGGGGAAGCGACAAGAGAGGGGAGGGGGACAGTTGCATGCTCAACTGTAGTCACACAACTGCATGTCTTCCAACAAGGTCGCAACTGCACGTCTTCTAACTTTGTTGAACTGGACTTTCGTTTTGCCGAAGAGAGGGGCCAATTACATATCCCACACTAGGCACGCAACTACATGCCTTCTCAACTTGGTTGAAATTTGGAGCTCTTTGTTTTGTCGAAGGGGGCGGCGGGAAGAGAGAGGGGTCCAGTTGCATGTCCCACACGAGACACACAACTACATGCCTTCTCAACTTGGTTGCAGTTGAGGGCTTTTCTTTTCTCGGAGGGGGCGATGGCAAGGGATAGGGGGCCAGTTGCATGTCCAACTATAATCACGCGGCCGCAAATTTGCGGGTCCTTTGTTTTGTCAGAGGGGTGGCAACAAGATTGAGTGGGCTAGTTGCATGTCCAACTATAGTCA
This sequence comes from Triticum urartu, assembly GCF_003073215.2. Classification (NCBI taxonomy): domain Eukaryota; kingdom Viridiplantae; phylum Streptophyta; class Magnoliopsida; order Poales; family Poaceae; genus Triticum; species Triticum urartu. The sequence goes on from NC_053024.1 coordinate 5,358,070, forward strand.
CGCAACTACATATGTTCCAACATAGTTTCAAATGGGGGTCATTTGTTTTGTCGGAGGGGGCGACAACAAGAGAGAGGGGACCAATTGCATGTCCAACTATAGTTATGTAACTGCATGTATCCCAAAATAGTTGCAACTGGGGCATTTGTTTTGTCAGAGGGGGTGCCGGCAAGAGATAGGGGGGCCAGTTGCATGCTCAAATGTAGTCATTGCAACTACATGTCTTTAAACATGGTCGCAACTCCATGTCTTCTAACTTGGTTGCAACTTGACTTTTGTTTTTTCGGATGAGGAGAGGGCCAATTACATGTTCCACACTAGCCACGCAACTGCATATCTTCTAACTTGGTTGCAACTTGGCTTTTGTTTTATCGAATGAGGAGAGGGCCAGTTGCATGTTCCACACTAGCCACGCAACTGCATATCTTCTAACTTGGTTGCAGCTGGGGGCTTTGTTTTGTCAGAGAGGAAGGCGGATGCAACTGCATCGCTTCCATCATGATCGCGATAGCATGTCTTTTTTAACTTGGTTGCAACTCAACTTTAGTTTTGTCGAACGAGGAGAGGGGCCAGTTACGTTGCATGTCCCACAGTAGACATGCAACTTGCATGTCTTTCTAATTTGATTGCAGCTAGGGCCTTTGTTTTGTCGGAGGGGCGGCAACAAGAGAGAGTGGGGCCATTTTCTGCATGTGTTTTCCAGCATGGTCGCAACTTTACGTCTTCTAACTTGTGTTCTAACTGGCGCCTTTGTTTTGTCGGAGGGGACGGCGGTGAGAGAGGGGAGAAATTACATGCTCAATTATAGTCACGCAATTGCATGTCTTTCCAACTTTTGTTCTAACTGGGGCCTTTGTTTTGTCGGAGGGGTTGCCGCAAGAGAGAGGGGGGCAGTTGCATGCTCAAATGTAGTCACACAACTACATGTTTTTCCAAGATGCTTGCAACTGCATGTGTTCTAACTTGGTTGCAACTCGATTTTTGTTTTATCATACGGGGAGAGGGGCCAGTTGCATGTCCCACACTAGTCGTGCAACTGCATGTCCTCTAACTTGATTGCAATTGGGGGCCTTTGTTTTGTCGGAGGGGGCGGCTCCGAAAGAGAGGGCCAGTTGCATGCTCAACTGTATTCATGCAACTGCATGTCTTCCAGCATGGTCGCAACTCGACCTTCATTTTGTCGCACGTGAAGAGGTGGGCTAGTTGCATTTTTCACACTAGACACGCAAATGTATGTCTTTTAACTTGGTTGCAATTAGGGGCTTTGTTTTGTCGGAGGGGGCGGTGCCGACAGAGAGGGGCCAGTTGCAAGCTCAACTATAGTCACGCAACTGCATGTCTTTTTAGCATGGTCGCAACTCGGCTTTCATTTTGCCGTACGTGGAGAGGGGGCCAGTTGCATGTCCCACGCTAGGCATGCAATTGCAAGTGTCTCCAAACTGCAACTCTGTGATATTTTGTCATGGAAAAGGGGTAGTTGCATGTCTATCACTAGGCCCGCAACAGAGTGTTGCCCCCAACAGCAATTACATTCATTCTGCTGTGAGCTGACTAAGACTTAATTAAGTCTCAATCGACCGTGTCATATTCACACTCTATTATTAATTATGTTTCATTTCCTTTTCTATTTACTACTCTTTATTTTTATTTTTATCTCTATAAAGAGGTTTTTGGAAAGAAAAAAACATGCAAGAACAACCTACTCTCATGTCCGCACCTTATCTTGTTAGTATACCATTTATCAATATTTGGATGATGGGGAAATTATAAATAGACGAGTAAAACAATGCTTGGCCTAGCCCAACCCAAGAAACAAAATACTAGCTAAAAACCAACATATTTTTAATTGCACGAGCAATGTTTTTAAATAATATATTTTTTAAATTAAGTTGCATGATATTTTTTAAATACACGATTAATATTTAGAAAAATACACGCACATATTTATTTCTAAATATGACGACAATTGTTACAATTTTGGAAACAAAAAACAGAATGATAAAAATGTAAGTAAAAAATGAAAAGAAAAAAAATGAAAAACAAAAACCAGACAAAACAGATAGAAACTGCACGTACCACAGTTTTTCATTTCGAGACATACCTTCAGCAGCACCTAGTCGATGAGCAGCAGCGCCGAAGAAAAAAAAAACTACCTGAAATCGCTGGCCCAAGGTTGTTTCGATAGCACAAAGGCACAGCAAGCGATGGGGATATGAGCTGGACAATAAATAACAAAGGGGCGATGTGTTCTAGGAAAAAAATAAATGGATGACATCACACGATTGAGACTTTACGAAGTCTAAGTCGACTGAGACCTAAACAAACCCTTCTTTTAACCCTCCTGCCTCGCTATAGGCCACAACAACAGGCATATACACAGGTAAGCTCTCTTGGTAGCTTGATCGATTAGTACGCCGGGCTGGACGTACGTGCAAACGATCAAGCAGCTTGATCCGTTCTAGCCGTGCTAGGTTGCACGTGAAGCTACCTTGGCATGCACTAGCCAGGTACACGCACGTACACATGCGTGTAATTTGGCGGCCACGCGCTTGGTAGGTTGAATGAGAAACTTTTATCGGTGGCAAATGAGAAAACACACAGCACTCGAACAATCACAGCCGCGCGCATACTACGGTGGGATGACTTTGACTGCTGTACTCCAGCATGCGTGCTTAGAACAGGAAGGAAACTTGCCTTCCAGTGATCTGCGCACCTACGGTCCCTATAAAAGCGATGCGGATCGAGTCGAGGAGCAGCTGGGAGGACAGGGTACTCATCATGGCGCCTGCTACTTCTTCATCATCATCTTCTTCCATTGCACACCGCATCGCCCTCCTGGATATCATATGCTGCGCATGTTGGGTCTAACCCTAGCTAGCTTAAGATAACAGTGGGAAAAGAAGCAACGGAGGTAAACAAAGCACAGGAGACTTGGTTTTTCTGTTATTCTGGACTCACGAGTTCGCCAACAAACTCCAGATCGGGGGGATTTTATCCTTGGGCCTGTGAACACACACGACGCAGCCCACCTCCCCCACTCTCGCGCCTCACGATTCGCGGGAGCAACTAGTTAACGAGCGCTCCTTCGGAAGCCTTGCAACGATCAGCGCCACTTGGCGCTCTCAGCCATTCGCCACGTGTCGCGCTCTGGACGGTGCCTTCGGATTTTGTTTTTTTATTTTTCCGCACGCGTTTTTAGCTTTTTAAACGGTTTTTTTTCGGATTTTTCGACGTTTTGGTTTTCTTCCGGTCTTCCTTAGCTTTTCGATCAAAAAAAATTTGGAAAAAAAAATTTTACACGAAAAAAACGCATTTTTTCCTTTCGCAAAAGTCACGGTTTTTTTTCGCGATAGGCACGGTTGTACTTTAGCGAGTGTCACGACCGCGTCTTTCGAAAACGAAAAAAAAACGCATTTTTCGTTTTTCTTTTCTTTCGCGAGAATCACGGTTTTGCTTCCGCGAGAAGCACGGTTGTGCTTTCGCGAGAATCACGGCCGTGCCTCTCGGAAAAGGGAGAAACAAAACGCGTTTTCTATTTTTTTTTCTTTCGCGAGAGTCACGGTTTTGCTTCCACGAGAGGTACGGTTGTGCTTTCGCGAGAGTTACGGCCGTGCCTCTCAGAAAGGAAAAAAATACGTGTTTTCTGTTTTTTTTCTTTCGCGAGAGTCACGGTTTTGCTTCCGCGAGAGGCACGGATGTGTTTTCACGAGAGTCACGGCCGTGCCTCTCAGAAATGAAAAAAATACATGTTTTCTATTTTTTTTCCTTCCAAGAGTCACAGTTTTGCTTCCACGAAATGCACGGGCATGATTTTCGCGAGAGGCACGGGCGTGCCTCTTTCGGAAAGGGAAAAAAGCATGCTCCTGGTTTTGGTTTTTTCGCTCAGTTTTTTTCGTTCGGATTTTTTCATGAAAAAAACTTCGTCAAAACCTATCAATATGGGATCTAGTTTTGAAGATCTCGACGCGAGGAATCCAATAGTGAAAACGGTTCGAAATTTGGACGCACGGTTTAAAAGATAAAACGTTTTGAATAAACGGATCTACGAAAAAAGGAAAAACTTCCAGGTTGCGACAAGTGGCATGCTGCATGTGCGCCACTTGTCACGACCTCAAAAAATGGAGTGTTCTTTGCAACGAGTACTCTTTAATTAGTGATTTCGACGATTCGCTTGCCCAGACCTGCACTACGACGGGTTCCAACGCGGCTGGCCCAACAGATCACGGCAACCGCAGCTCCTGGTGCCAACGGGCTATGACTCGTTCGCAAGCACGGACTCACAACACGCACACACGCACACGGTTTATTCCTAGCAGTGCATTGTCATGCTCCGCGGCGGCACAAGGTACGCCCGATCCAGCCGGCCGAGAGATTGTGGAAAATATGAGCAATTTACCAAATAATTTTATTAATAGAAATGTTAGATAAATCATGACTAATATAACAGGGATAAAACTAGTCATGTGATCTGACAGAGAGAAGATAAATAACATCTGCATATATGAACTGTAATCAAGCTTATCTAGAGAAGACAATGGGACGAGTTTCATATATGAAGTAGAATGTAACATATCTAGGGCAAACACCAGAGCAAGGAACTGTGGCAGGATCTCGAACAGAAAGGAGAGGAACACATACGGGACAGCAACAGCAACAGTAGCACTGTACTTGGGGTTGGTGTTCTCGCCAGCCATGTCGTCGAGGAGGTTGTCGACGTCGGGGAAGAAGTCGTCGTCGGGGAAGTAGTCGCCGGAACGTCCGTGACGAAGAAGTCAGTAGTCGCGCTGAGCGCTCCCCAAAAACCTTATCACTCTTCTCCGGCACAGGACTCAAAGAGATGCGATTTCGAAGGCCTACTGTCCCGACTCACGGTGCACGCCGCAAGACGGGATGAGGAAGACAGCAGCAGCTCAAAGATTGAAACCGGTGGCGAGAGGAAGAAGAACTTCTGGTGCGTCTTTCTAAGAGGAGCGACCTCCCTTTTATGGGCGCAAGAGAAGGAGGCGAGAGGCTGCGCCAGGAGATGAAGAGAACGATGGAGACGAAACGAACATGCAGCAGCCGCAGGGTGCAGCATTCGTATTCAATATCCACTACAACAAAAACTTTCAAACTCCCGGATGACCTTTTGTATACCCTAGTACTCCCTCCGTTTTATTGAAACGGAAGGAGTACGTGGCGGGCAGAGGAGGAGCGCGCGTAGATGTCCCTCTTGTCATCATGCTCATATAAGTGGGTAAAGAACCTCCCCTATAAGGAGGTCCAACTTCCATTAAACTAGCAATATGAAACTAAACTTTATTAGTATTCCTTACTTTGCACGAATGGGCTAAATGAGTCTCTAGAATTTATTTAGAAATTTCTGAAATAGTTATTGGGCTGTCTCAAAATAAATTAAATTCCAGCAGAGATGCTGCTCATACAGGCGTTGCATCTTTATTTTTACGGTATTGATTCTGTGCACACTTTCGAAATGGTGGCTAATGATGATCTTATATACTACTGTATGCATGGGAGATGTGTGTAGGTGCTCAGGGAGGAAGCCGTGTGCCTGTTCGTCCTCCGTCGCCACAGTTCCCATCGCCGAGGCGGCCCGGGCACGCACCGCTCCTCCACCGCCGCCGTCACCGCCGTAGAAGACAAGGGCGTTCGCACCGCATCGGAAGACACTACAGGTTGCTGACCGCTAGCTAGTTCTGAATTGAAGATGATACCAGACTTGTTTTGTCCTGGTGTATCGATGTGGGCAGCTGCTGGTATTAATAAGGCTTGGATGTGTAATTTTTACTTTTTATGTTTTTTGTACTATTTTAATAGTTGATGAATAGATCGTAGATTTTCTCGCAAAAACAACACGTGTGTGCATACCAGGTCTTAGTTGTACTTGCTCAATTCTAAAATAATTGAAGCTATGTATTCGTGAGCATCGCTTACGGACCGCATCCATTCACTCCAGTAAGCACATCACCAATGCGGATTTCTAAAATAGATATAGAGGGTGCTTGAATATGTTTTAGTCTCATGACTAAAAGTAGTGGGACTAAAACTTGCTAATGTCACCCATACTTGGATCCAAATACTAAAGAGACTAAAATCAAGTTAGTGAGCATTTATTATCCTCCAAACCCTCCAATTCAAAACTCGCCTGTGTTAAAGAGAGGAGTTAAATGGGGAGAGAGGACTAATCCACACTTTAGTAGGGGTACCCCTGACTAAAATATTTTAGTCTCAAGACTAGTTTTAGCCCCACTTTAGTCAGGGGTGCTTGGAACTTTAACCTCTTAAAAAGACTATTTTTAGTCAGACTAAAATAAGTCTCTTGGATCCAAGCACCCTCATAGTATCGTACGACGATAATGATATTGGAGCCGGTCATTCAATGCTAGTCATAAATGTCTGGCAACAAAGGCAAACAAACTTACTCCCTCCGTCACGGTTTAGAAGGCGCGCTTGGAAATTCTCTGGAATCTAGGTGGTTATCTATTGATTGTGAGATGAGCTGAAAAATATCATTCTCACTACGCATGCATATAAAAATAGTATATCGGAGTACTAATTAGCTATTAGATATAAATGTAATGCGCCCTAAACCTTATCTATTGTGGAAACACATGCAAATTTAACTGTGTCTTCTAAACTGTGACGAAGGAAGTAGACAAACTTCATGCAAATCTGACGGAATTAGTTTATGTTCAGACATATACTTAACATGAACTGAACAATATTTGGTCCGTTAAACTAATAACACCTAAAAAATACTAAACTAGCTTGTAGCGGATGGTGACCTCGTACGCGCGGCCAGGCTGGCCGGCGGAACCTCCGTCTTCGTCTTTGCTGTCATCGTTGTCGTTGGAGTGGTCTATGGAAGGGTGTGGAGGCGTGGTGGCCTTGCTTGGCCGCCTTCTGGCACTTGCGGAGGAACCGCTTCGCTTCCTCCTGCGACGTGCATAGGGCCATAGTGGCCAACTCTTACCGTGGCTGGGGAGTCCCCTGCCACCGGTCTCATGGATGGGTCCACTGCCAGCAGTACTGTGGCTGGGGAGGGGTACTGCAGGGCCCAAGAAAGCGACTGTAGCGGATTGTTTTTTTCTGAAACGGAGGCAAAGATTGCCTCATCTATTAATTAAGTAGAAGAGAATTGCCCAGTTAATTACGGAAAACCGGGCAAAAACCGGAACAACAAGGGCCGAGCCCACTCCCATAGACTGAAACATACATGGCAAAGCCCACCTTCCACGACGACATGTCGACCTGCGGACAGACAACGCTGTTCCGATTGCAATGTGGGTAGAGATGGCAAAGGTAGAGCTTCTAGTGGGACACACGGCTGGGCTTGTATGCACGAGTCACAACGCCAACCCACGTCTCTGCGGTACCCGGTAGGAACCCGTTCTGCTAGAATTACATTTTCGGTGAATGAGATCAATCTATTCCTCAGCTAGCTGAGTTTTAGCAAAACTAAAATACGTAATTTCGGTGAGAAAATTCGACGGGAGAAACATGTATGGTAATTAAGCTGATAATGTTTGTGCCGACGAGATGCATGATTGGGATAGCCGATAATGTTGACTTCCCTGGTTCGTACAAGACAGAAGAGGACGATCTTTGTCCTCATTACCTGTTGCTGTCACGACTCAAGACTGCTGACCCAATTGGAGACTTTGACCCTTACGCGTCTACACGAATCTCCAAGAGCAAGAATATACTATAGCAAGCAATCCTGACTGTACTAGTAAGAGTGCGCGTAGGTACCCTGCCGTAGTGCCACCGTTCTCCCTATATATGTGAAACAACGCATGCATGCACGTTCTACTCCTCCTTTTTTCCTTGGTACGAAGGGCTGCGATCCTTGCTCTCGTATGTTGCTCCCTGTCATGCCTGGCGGCTGACCGAGGTAATTAGTAAATTGCATCTGGATCACCGGCAGCAGCGATGCATCTTCTTTACACGTATATGTCAGGGATGCTGATTCACTCTTCATGCATGGGTGCAGTTGCTCTTGACGGAGGCCGAGAACCAGGGACTCCTCCGTCGCCGGTGCACGGGCCAACAGTGGACACTCCAGGTCCTGGATTCCCTGTTCCTAGGATTCCTGGGCCATGTCCTTCAACCCCTATTCATACACCGCCGCCACCCGTTTATGGGAACCCAGTGACTCCAACTCCTTCAGTGCCCATTCCACCGCCGCCCATTCTGGTGCCCGGGAACCCGCTGGTGACTCTAATTCCTTCAGTCTCTACTCCTTACTGCCCCCATGCGGGTGACGGTGAGCACGCCATGTTATTCAATCCCTATTCCATGTGCCGCGAGTGCCGGATATGTCGGCACCGACACCAAACCGCAAGACACTGCAGCATCTTGTTAAGAACATCCGTTGATTACGCATGAAACACTTTCACTCCTATATCTATTGTGTGTTATCTGTTACGTATGATCAATGATGTTGCTAGTTAATTGAGGCTGTAATAGTTGCACTAATAAAAATATGACATCGCCTCATTGTAATCTTATAAATTCAGGTGTGATTCAACTTTTTGCGAAATATATATGGCATCCCAGTAAGTCCAGTCCAAAAGCTTTTCACATACTTTGTATGTTTTATTGTTTCTAGAATGTAAACCGATAACACCCTTACATTTGGTTTTCATTACTTTTAGTTGTTTTTACATCTATTTATTTATGTCTTTGCTTAACAAGATTAATGTGTCATCCCTATGTGAGAGATGTTGCAGATGCTTGTAGCAGCAGTTGCGGTGTGGCTACTTGCAATACCTGGTGGCCAGACTACAATAGTGTGCTTGCAGCATACGTCGGTGGTGGTGACTGACGGCGTGCTTGCAGCTGTGGGCTTTGGTGTTCTTTTTTGGAGCACCTGTTCTCTTTGGTTGATGAAAAAGAGAGGCGAGGGGATAGAGATGCGACCTAGAAGACACGGGGGCATATGGCAGATAGCCAAGACAGTTAACGCTTACGTATAATCAGACACCCAATTTTAATCGTTTGGCGCTGCCATCCCCAAAGGTGAATCGGTCCATTTCAAAAAAAAAAGTTGAATCGGTTGGCTACTCGACTGTTCATCTCAGTACCATAGAGGCCTCCCAATATTTTCCCTCTCATCACTGTGGTCCGATTGTCTCCATCAGCCAAATCCCATGCGTGGATCCGGCCACAACGGGGTTCTGCTGCACCGGAACAGCTTGTGTGACGGTGGCGTGGCGTGGCGTTCTTTCATATGTGTCGTTGGTGCTCCTAGATTTTTTTTCCAACCGGGCTCTCACCCCTTTCCATTAATTTTTCAATCAACGGAAATACAACAGTTTGTAGCCAAATCTGTCTAGCAGTACAACCACCACACCTAACATAATGAAGCAAAACGCCCAGAGCGCAGATGAAACCGAAAGGGGAGAGCGAGTTGGCGCATCGTCAGGAAACCCACCGCAGGATGATTCTGGAACGAACCATCCACCATGGGACGAAAACCTGACGACACAAACAGCCATAGCTCAATCTAAGAACCCAAAAAGTCCCAGGATAATGCAAGCTGGAACATTACTGTAACTAAACGGAGTATAACTAGGAGACAAAAGACCCAGCAGGCATCCAACCCCAGTGGGAGATGACTAAGCAAAAGACTTCATCATCCAATCTGGATCCCCTCATTGTCTCCTAAGAGGAGCCTGCCTCGAGGAAACGATCTGTCCGCCAGAGCAGCAGCCGCATGTGCTAGCCTCTTCACTCCGGCCTGAAGCTTCTCCCTATCTTCTCCCTTAAGCAGACCTGCCCAGTACAACAAAGAATGAACAGGAAGTGAAGACAGCCTCTAAAGGCGAACGAACAGTATGATTATCAAAGGTAACTTTATTGCGGAGTATCCAAATCCCCCAGCATATCGCAGCAATAATCATCATATAAAAATGATTTCCGCCTGGAAAGAACTTATAGAGCCAAGCGAAACTTTGCCAAAGCGAGCGGGGGCAACATGACGCCCCAGCCGTCATGCCCAGCACCCCCCAAACTGAACGGGCAAGCGAGCATGTGAAAAACAAATGATTCGCTATTTCCATGTTAGTGCAAAAGGAGCACATGGGATTCCCAGGCCAGTTCCTCGCACGCATATTGTCACGAGTAAGAACTGCATTCTGGAACAACTGCCAAAGAAAGATCTTAATTTTCAGAGGAATAGATGCTTTCCACACCATCTTATAATTAGGGCCTGATAGATCTTTTTCCAACCATTTGTATAATGATTTAGTAGTAAATTTCCCTTTGTAATTTCCCTTTGTTGCCCCAGGCCCACAGAACTTTATCTGAGGAGGTGTTCAACGAGAGTTTTCTAGCTTCCGTAACCATCCAGTCCCACTGTTCTCCCAACACCCCAACCAATCTACGCCTAAAGCCAAGGACATAATTATTTGCCACCCAGGATGCAACAGTGCAATCCTGCTCCTGACATGTACCAAACAAATCAGGAAAGTGATTTTTTAACACAATATTCTCGATCCACTGGTCATGCCAGACCCTAGCAAGGTTTCCACTCTCGATCACAATTTTTCTACCCGCCATATATGAGTCCTTGACTTTCATAATCGCTTTCCAACAGGGGGAATCTGAAAAGCGACTCTGTACGTTAGCCACAGTTTTGTTCCTGAGGTAGCGAGCTTTGACTATACGTTGCCAAAGCCCATCTCTCGTATCTAATTTCCACCACCACTTAGCTAATAAGGCAACATTTTGCTTATGGAGATCTTTAATACCTAGCCCTCCTATTTTTTTCGATCGGCAAACTCTTGATCACTTAACCATATGGTAACCACGTTTCTTATTTTTTCTCCTCCAAAAGAAACGTCTACGATGTTTATCAAGCTTCTCAATGAAAGTCTTATTGAAAAGGAACATTGACATGAGGAAGGAGGGAATTCCATCCAAACTAGATCCTAACAGCGTCAATCTGGCTCCAGAAGATGCCGCATAAGCTACCCAGGCATCAAGCTTTTTGATAATTTTACCATCAAGGAAGTCCAGATCCGCATTCCTGAGAGCAGAATATGTAACGGGGACTCCCAGATATTTCATAGGCAGAGTGCCCACTTGACAACCAAACATATTAGCATAAACCAAGTCAGTATCATTATCTCCCCCGATACTGAAAATCTCACTCTTTTCAAAGTTAATCTTAAGCCCTGACATAAGTTCGAAAAGATATAGCAAGAGTTTGATATTAACAGCTTTGTCAATGTCATGCTCAAAACAAAGAACCGTGTCATCTGCATACTGGAGGATACTAACACCATTTTCAATAAGATCAGCAGCTAATCCTTTAATGAGACCATTCTTTTGAGCAGCGAGAACCATTTTGGTCAAGCAATCAGCCGCAATATTGAACAAGAAAGGAGAGTGAGGATCCCCCTGCCTCACCCCCTTGGCACTTTGGATGTACGGTCCCACCTCGTCGTTAATCTTGACACTAATCGTGCCATCTTTTAGGATTTGAGAGACCCATCCACACCACTTAGAGTTAAAACCACGCTTCTTATGACAATCAAGCAAGAATTCCCAATTGACTTTATCGTAAGCTTTCTCGAAATCAAGTTTAAGGACCACTCCCACTTGTTTTTTGACATGGGTATAGTGCAGAATTTCGTGGAGGGATAGGATTCCATCCACTATGTGTTTCCCCTTAATAAAAGCATTTTGCTGGATACTAAACAGTTTATGCACATATTTGCTAGCCCTAATATCCATAGCTTTGGTGAGCAGTTTGTAAGGGCAACGGAGAAGACAAATAGGTCTATACTGCCGAATACTTTTAGCATCTGACGACTTAGGCAACAAAGTAATGATGCCATAGTTAAGTCTTCGAACATCTAGCTTGCCTGCATGAAACCATTCGAACAAGCATAGGAGATCACTGGCCACCACCTCCCAGCAGTGTTGATAAAATTCAGCAGGAATATCATCTGGACCAGGGGCACGGTTAGATTTCATGTCGAACAGAGCATTTTTTATTTCCTCCAACGAGAAAGGACGGGTCAAGTCCTCGTTGTCCGCTGGAGAAATCAACTCGTCCTGAGACCACAAAGTGGCATCAATCTGACACATGTTGCCAGGAGCCGGACCAAACAGGGTTTTATAATACTCAGTGGCATGGGCAAGTAAATTTTTAGTACCTTCAATAAGAGTGGACCCACACTCCAGGGAAATCATGGAATTTTTTCTACGACGACCATTCGCCACTTTATGAAAAAAATCAGTGTTGTTGTCCCCTTTCAATAACCACCTCTCATTAGAGAGTTGATGCCAGTGGAGTTCTTCTTCCACGTACATATTATTCAGCTCAACTAGAATATCCAACTTCCTAGTATAAGCGTCCCCGCATAAACCATCAGTTTCTTCCAGTTTCTCAACCTCCTGCAATTCAAGCTTAATAATGTTCTTCCTAATCTTGTTATGACCAAACAAATTGGAGCCCCAGCCCTTAAAGAATTTCTTAATTCTCTTAAGCTTAATATTCAAGGAATCGATGGGGTTTAAAGTATACACTGGCTTAGTCCAAATCTCAGCAACCAGAGGGAGAAAGTCTGGATTACTGAGCCAGGCGTTATCAAACTTAAAGCATCTGCTACCCGGCGATCTAGATGAGGCATTCCCACCATCAACCAACAAAGGATTGTGGTCTGATATTTCTTTTGTCAACTTATAAACAGAAGCGAGAGGATATAAATCTTCCCAGTCAGGAGACATGAGAACTCTATCAAGTTTTTCTAGAGTCGGGTTTTTTTGTTTATTGGACCAGGTGTAACAACCACTAGTCATATAAATCTCTCTCAACCCAAGCAGGTGTATAACGGAGTTGAACACATCCGAGAAATGGGACATAGATGTTTTTTTGTTTTTTCCCCACAATGTCTAATGATATTAAAATCTCCCCCAACTAGATACAGAATGTTTGTACTGTGACACATAGATGACAGTTCCGCAATGAATTCAGGTTTCTGTTCATCATGTGCCACACCATAAACAATCATCAAAGCCCAGCTACAGTTCTTGCTCTTATCGAACAGGGTCAACTGTAGGATGTATTTACCACACTTGGTCATAAGGATATCAAACTTATCCTTGCTAATACCACACAGGATGCCACCTGATTTCCCCCTAGAGGGATTCCACTCCCAACGAAATTTATGATTCGGATCAATCTGTCTGAAAAATGCAGGATTATATACCTTCTTCATAGTCTCTTGAAGGCCAATGAAATCTAAAGCATTGACATTGATCATGTCAATCAGGCAGGTGGACATACCTTTTTTTCCCACTCCTCTACAATTCCAAAAAACCCCTTTCATTTGTATCTTTCAGGTTTTCCTCTCGCTCTGGTAGGTCTGCCAGGATCCATAGCAGCCCTACCCATCTCGTTATTATGTTGACTTCTAGTCACAGGTCTACTGGACTTGTTAGGGGATATAACTATCACCGATTTCCTGCGATGATTTTTCTTTCTTTTGTTTTTAGACTAAACCAGGATAAATGGTTCGTCCATATTTCCACTATCATCATCCCATGTTAAAGAGAGGGGCACATCATTACCCAATCCATCATTGACAGTTATTTTCTGTGAATTAGCATCAATTTTTTCATGCAACAAATTTCTAGAGATTTCTAATTCACGCAGGATATCAACAGTAACAAAGTCATCATCAAGGATTTGCACTCCCATCAGAGCACCATGCAATATAATAGCAGAATCAGATAAGGCAGAGAATTGATTTTTTGACTCAGACATATCCATACCTTCCAAATTACGCTTCCTCATTCTGTTTGCCGCCACATTCTCCACCCTCTCCAGCTTCTGCTTCTGTCTGTGTGGAACTTCCTTTTCACAACTCATGCAGTCATGGATTGGTGATCCGGAAGGAGATTCAACTGTATAGACACTACAGTTTTCTCCCCCTTCCACAGTTCCCTCCTCAAGAGGCATAATATGTGGAAGAGAAGGCCAAACCACATAGTCTGACAAAGGAGGAAAAGCATTCCCATAAGTACATTCATCACGATACACAAACAAAGGTGAGGGAGGAATAGGAGTAATCATCCCCCAAGCACCTTTATGTATGCTGTTCACATTGCTGTGATATTCATTTCTTTCATCTCTATCCAGATCTTCAGTCATTTTGTCACAGAAACTTTTATCAGATTGAGAGCCACAATAAGATATTTTTTCAGCTGCATGTTCTCTGGCCATAGTCTCAATCAGAAGCTCTGTGGTGTTACCTTCCTCACTATCCTCCTCTTCTTCACTCTCAACTACTGCAGGAAGCCTTTGTATTCCCTTATCATAGTTCTGGGGGGGGGGGGAATTACCAGTCATGGAAGCACTAGTCTCCCCCTGCCCCGTTGAAGAAGCAGGATATGAATCCATCCTTGCTTTCTTGGGGACAGAAGGTGATGCACTGCTGTCCACAGCAGTATAGGCTTGACTTTTCCCAGCACCCATAGTCACAACTTTTTCAACTTCATAAAATAAATCATATATTTGCTCTCCCAGCACTCCTTCAGCTGAAGGGGGGATTTTCTCAACATCTATGCAGCCAAGAAGAATTCTAGCATACTCTGGTTTATGCACAGTCGATTCATCCACCTCTAATGTAATCCCCACTAGAGCCCCGGCATAAGCCACATGTTCAGTGCACCTTTTCTCTATGGGAATGTTGCGAACCCTAACCCACGCTTTTTCCAGCATGCCTTTAGCTCCAATCGAAGCGGTCCAAGGAGTAATGCATACCACAATATTCCCCTCTTTCAGCGGCAAGCGTTTCCCATAACAGCATGCTCTCTCAACTTCACTAGCATTAGGAAATCGCATCACATATTGAGCAGGGCCAATAGAGCGGGCAGTACAACGCCATTTCTTTTTCCCAGGTTTTTTTGGCAAATATAGCATTAAATTCCTGCTCAATATCCTTAACAGTAGCATCCCCTTCAACTACAGTAATCACCACATTATTGGTTTTTTCCACACTATGCTTAGCTGCACACATATCAGGTATATAAAAGAAACCCTGACCAGGAGATTGAAAACCACACATGAAGGGGGTACACTCCCAAGGCCTCAGAACTTGGCAAAGTTGAGCCATATGACCTAGTTTGTTGCACTTATCACAGCGAATGGTAGGGCAACGAGGAGCGAAATGACCTGGGAGGGAGCAATTGATGCAGAGCTCGGTGTTGCCCTTGGTCGCCACATGCCCAGATGTTGGTGGTGGAGGTGGTTCCTTGGCGCCTGCCATCTTCTCCTTGCTCGAATCACTCATGGCCTGAGCAGCAGCTTCCCATCTGTCCGCAACTTCACCACCACCAGATCTCGAATTTCCCGACGTCGCCGATGGCGGATCTGGCCGCTGCCATACCATATGACGAGACTGGTTTGGCAGCGGAGCCTTGCGACCGCCACCGAATCCACCCCGCGCAGTGTTGTCGCGCCATCCGCCAGATCTCCCCCCGCCACGGTCACCCATCACGGTGCGCGGCACGCTCCCTGCCCGCTCAGCCCCAGCAACTTGGGCGAAGGATCGAACGTCGCCGCCGGCCTTGCCCCTCCACCAGCCAAAGGAATCAGGAGGGGATGGATTGGGGATGCAAACCCTAGGACGCTCCCATAGGTGCTTGAAGAGAGGAGCGAGGTGTGCGTCTCGCGTAGTTGGGGTAGGTGGGGAAAGTGAAGCAGCTCCCCTCGCCTCCTCCGCACTAGAAGGCTCCACGCCAGATCCGGTGCTGGGTCCCGCCTGGCGGTCAGGTGGCCATGGAGAAGTTCCCACGCGTCCTGCCGCCATTAGCGGATGGTTGGTGAGGTACGGGGCCACCCCGGGCCGGTCCACGCTCGCCTGAATCTTTGTACGCCCCTCGTGCACCGCGCCATGGACCTTGCACGTCTCCGGAGATCGCGCCCGAATGTCGCCGACGTCGATGAACTCCCCCGCCCGGAGAAAATGTCGCCGACGTCGATGAACTCCCCCGCCCGGAGAAAATGCGCATCCACCGTGACTCCGCGGTCATCGATCAGAATAATACGGAGAGCATCCCGCCGGAGCACCAGCTCGCCGTCATAGAACGTGAGCGAGCGCAGCTGCAGATCGGCAGCCTACAAAACACGCCATCTCTCGTCAGGTGTGTCGTCCTGTGTGTCGCGTGAGCACGACGCGCGGTGCGCCATCTCCGGTGCTCCTAGATGGGGACGGAGGAGGGGCGGTACGACAATGCTCGCAGCCAGGTGGTGGCACGCCCATGCTCCGGCCATCAGTGGTCAGCGTGTTGTGTGTCGCCTCCTTCCATGGTATCGTGGACTCAAACGCACAGCTGGAGCTAGTCTCCGGCAGTTACTATCGTCAGAAAGAAATTTTTGTCCAAATGCTGACCGAGGGTCGATGACTTTGACCATGGGAGTCGTCGTAGCTCTCCATCAAAAGGAATCTTCCGCGCAGGAGCTAAGCAAGCAGTGAACTTACAACCTTCTCTGCGCATGTATATATAAACTACTGAGGTTATGCTCCTAACGGAAGGCAAACTGGCCGCTTGCACAAGTCTGTGGCACTCTTCATCTCCTGCCATGGCACGTTCCTTGGCAATCCTCGTTATCATATTCATATGCTGCTCCGTGCCATGCTCAATGGCCAAACAAGGTTAGTACTTAGTAGTTAATCAGGTTAATGCATGTTTCGTGCACTAGCTCTTATATTCTAGGCCCGGGTTCATCCAAGCATTAGCACTTGTATAGTCGTATATAAATTTATGGTGCGCATATACGTAGTTCATCTAGATGGAAGCCGTCCGAGTTTTGGTCCTCCGTCACCGCAGGGTGCGAACTCGCATGGCTGTGTTATTAAATGCAATAACGGGCGTCCAGACACCACATCTCCGACGACGGCAGCCCTTACACCGCACCGCAAGACCCTGCAGCAGGCTATTCTAGATTGATATGTGTATATATGACACATGCAAGTGTTCCGCTAGAGTCTTGGAAAGTTTACCATTGACTATTGCGTACACTTTTTGTCAGGGGTGTCTGGAAATGATTACGAAGATGGTGTATGCCAGTAAATAAATATGAGGATGGTTGTACTGTTTTTATATATTATATAATTGTGAACTCTAATTAATCAGTGTATTGCATGAATAAACTGTCTATTTAGTGCTCCAAAATCCATATAGTAGGAAGCCATATGGAATATGGAGCCAAGTGCAGATTTTTGGTCCCCGAGCTCCAAAAAAATTAAAAAGCATATTTGAAAGTTTCAGAAAAATCTGAAAAAAATCCATGGAACTCATGTGTGTTCCCATGAACATGTGGAATTTCGTTTAAAAATATTGCGATGTGTAGGCTGAAAAAACAATTCCGGCCCAACAACAAAATAAAGGGACCATTTGTGAAGTATGTATTTGCAACCCAATTGACCGGGACGACTTTGAACATTGCTAGAACCAAAACAGAATCTGCCTACCAATCTGGTCCTAACCACCCCCTATAAAAAAAAAGCAACCCACAATCGAAGAGCACAGCCATATATACTCATTGATTGAGCAGCTCTGGACAGGATCGATCATGGCGCACTCTTCTTCCTTGGTATGCTGTTCCTTGGCAAGCTCAGCGGCGGCTCAAGGTACGAGAGTGGTTCCGGCTACGCCTTGCTTCCCATATGCATGCACACGTACTTCCAGTTTACCGAATCCTGATTATTTGCAGGTGCTCCTCGCGGAAACCGTGTGCAGGGTGCTGCTCAGCGATGTGATGCCCACTAGCTCGTTCTGAATTCAATATAGGATCGACATGTCTAATTTGTCTTAGTCACGGATTCCGCTTTTGCATGAACTCAGAAAGCAGGTTATGGTACTCTCGGATCACCGTAAGTCAGCTGGCAGTTCTGCACTTGTTTTCACACTCGAAAGATTTCCTTTTTCCTAATGCAACCACCAGCTGGCTTATGGTTATTAGAGAGTATTACGGACTAGCCCATAAGGACGAACTAGGGAGGAAGTCCCTAGCCGAGGGGTTTTTCACCCAAATATAATTCTCTTGAAATTTCTTGAACTTTCAACGAGCTTTTCGGAATCTTCCGAAACTTTCCATAGAATAAAACTTTTCCGGACACATATCATACATTTCTGGAATTCCTGAAACTCTTATGAGAACATCCGAAACACTCCTGGAACTATTTGAAACACTTTCCGTGCTCATTATCCGATTTTCTAGTTCTCATAAATATTACTAGTCGCTAAGTGTGCTATCCTACAGGTTCGGAAATAAGTGGACATGACCTAGAACACTTTCGGGTCAATAGTTACTAGTGGGGTCCTGACATGCTTGTTAACTCTCACATATATACGAAATTCCCGAGCGAACCTTTTGTTCCCGAATACCATTTCCTTTGCTTCGTGATACTTTACTGTCGGTACTAGAACAGGTAGATCTCGGGTATGGGGCCCGAGCTGTGGATCTTGGGTCGATGGGTAACAGGAGACAATATTTACCCAGGTTCGGGCCCTCTAGAAGAGCTAAAACCCTATGTCCTGCTCTGGTTGTATTGATGACGATGTATCAAGTACAGGCTTCATCTACCTCAAGATCATATATTATGTCCTAACCCTAAGGTGAATAATGAATGTATCTCTACGGACTAAACCCCTCATCTTATATAGGCACTGGGGTACCTAAGGTTACACATGGTCGGTTGCTTGCTAGAGAAACGCATGCCAATAGCCGAAGCAATCCTTGGTGTACACGCTAAGTCTCCGGTAGAGTCCATCTTCACCATGCCAGGAATCGAGATTTCCGGAGTCCTTCCTTATGAGATTGGTGGTCCATAAGCTCACCCATCTTATAAGATCCCTTAGTCTAGGACACCATCAGCAGGATCGCCACGGCTGATGTCACTTTTGATCTACATGCAGGCTATTAGGATACTAATAGTATCTCCTGTAATTTGGTTAGGGTTACACCGCAGCCTTTTGCTGCTTGGCTTCCTACTGAGCCTTTTGCTGACAGTATTCTGGACTAAGGGGTACCAAACTAGTTGTCCCGCCGAGATCTGCCGGTTTTATTGACTCTATTATAGTATCATCATTATCTCCTTTTGCACAGGTAAAAGTGACCCATGAATACCCGAGGTGAGATACTATCAATCCGGTAGGAGGTACAAGCAAGTCTCCAATCTATGCACCTGCACAAATAATCAAACACTTACACCCAACGCGATAAATGGGTTGTCAATTCCTTCACGGTAAATTGCAAAGGTAAGATCTGATAGAGATAGGTATAAAAGATTGCTAAAATGTCAAAAGAAATAAAAATAAATAAATTGTAGCAAGATATTTTTGGTATTTTTTATTTATAGATCTGAAAATATATGACAGAAAATAGACCTGGGGGCCATAGGTTTCACTGGAGGCTTCTCTCTTGAAGGCAAATAATACGATGGGTGAACCAATTACTGTCAAGCAATTGATAGAAAAGTGCAAAGTTATGACGATATCCAAGGCAATGATTGTGCATATAGGCATCATGTTCGTGTCAAGTAGACCAACTTCTGCCTGCATCTACTACTATTACTCTACACATCGACCGCTATCCAGCATGCATCCAGAGTATTAAGTTCATAAAAAACGGAGCAACGCCTTAAGTAAGATGACATGATGTACAGGGATAAACTCAAGCAATATGATGAAAACCCCATCTTTTTATCATTGATGGCAACAATACAATACGTGTCTCTCTACCCCTACTTTGTCACTGGGTGAAATCACGCAAGATTGAACCCAAAACTAAGCACCTCTCCCGTTGCAAGAAATACCAATCTAGTTGGCCAAACCAAACCGATAATTCGAAGAGAAATACAAAGATATCAAATCATGCATGTAAGAATTCAGAGAAGATTCAAATAATATTCATAGATAATCTGATCATAAATCCACGATTCATCGGATCTCGACAAACACACCGCAAAAGAAGATTACATCGGATAGATATCCAAGAACATCGAGGAGAACATGGTATTGAAGAGCATCGAGAGAGAAGAAGCCATCTAGCTACTAGCTGTGGACCCATAGGTCTGAGGTAAATTACTCACGCTTCATCGGAAGGGCAATAGCGTTGATGTAGATGCCCTCCGTGATCGAATCTCACTCCGGCAGATCGTCGAAAAAGGCCCCAAGATGGGATCTCACGAGAACAGAAGGTTGCGGCGATGGAAAAGTATTTTAGTGGATTTTTCGGAGGGTTTGGGAATATATGTGAATTTATTGCACGAAGAAGTAGGTCGGTGGACTCCCGAGGGGGCAACAAGCCAGCCCCCCCCCCCCAGGGCGCGCCCCTGCGGCTTGCCGCCGCCTCGTGGGTCTTCTGACTTGGAATCCAAGTCCTACAGGTGTCTTCTGGTCCAACAAAAATCATCGCGAAATTTTTATTCCGTTTGGACTCCGTTTGATATTCCTTTTCCGCGAAACTCAAAAACAAGGAAAAAAAACAGAAATTGACACTGGGCTCTAGGTTAATAGGTTAGTCCCAAAAATAATATAAAATAGCATATTAATGCATATAAAACATCCAAGACAGATAATATAATAGCATGGAACAATCAAAAATTATAGATACGTTGGTGACGTATCAATAGCATCCCAGTTACTTCAACAATGCTCATGATCAGGAAAACAAAATCAATCATCAAAGCTAATGTTAGAGGCTTGACTTGGGATCAGATTGGTGTTTATGTTTCCACACATGCAATTGGGTTATCCTCTAAACTCATATTCAAGAATCAATGCAATTATAGCACAAAAATATAAGCTCAATTATGAACATAGAAATAAAATAATACATTTCTTATTGCCTCTATGGCACGTCCCTATTACAAAGCACACCATCTGGCATGAAGGTACATGACATTCTCATGGTCTAAGAAAGTGAGTAACACTTTCATGAGTATGCTTATACATTGTGATGATGTGTTCTCATAGTATGTCATTCGGTTGGGTCTGTTCAACACCATTGTTTCGTTAACACATGCTATTATTGTTATCGGCATCCCTGTTACTTTAACAATGCCCTATTATCAGGAGAATGGGATCATCATGCAACACATGAGGTAGTCTTAGAGGCAAGACTATGAACCTACTTTGTGTTTATGTTTCCACACATACATATGAGCATTGCTCTGAATCTCAAATTCAAGAACCATAGCAATTCTAGCACAGAAATATAAATGTTTATTATAAACACATTTAAATAAATAATAACATTTATTTGTGCCACTAGGGCATATTTTCACCATGTGACATAACCTCTGTAGTATCCTCTCCAGCAAGCGCCCAATCGTTCCTCGCCATGGTGCACTCAATAATGGAGTGACCCCTGGTATCATTCTCCCCACATGTTGCGCTTCTACTCGTTGATGACATATTCCTATCAAACAAAACTTCCCCTGATGCCAGGGAACTTTTGACATGGACCGCCATAGATTTGGTCATTCCTTCTCCTCTCTCGGGCCATTCGACGTTGTTGTCCTTCCCTCTAGCAAGGTCTCTCTCTTTCTCTTCATTCTGACAAGCAGACGATAAGCAGAACAAAAACTCAATAATCCCATCTGCTTCCTCATGCCAACCCGGAAATGATCTTGAATACTCGTGTTGAGAGGTATCTTCACAACCGCCTCAACATCCATTGGAGCAAGGAATCTTTGTCGTTTATCTTTATTCTGAGCATTTACTAACGAGACAATAAATTTTCTTACCCTCAGGGGTGGAGTATTAGACATGTATGCAGATGGTATCTAGGTCTATGGATTTATGGGCGGAGTGCATATATAATATGAACACATCTTACAAAATCTGGCATAAGCACAAGATATTTCACTTCACATGTCTATGTTATGTTTACTCCACTTATATTTTATGGGGAGTTACTATTGGTGCAATTATGAACCATGGTCCAGTTTTGCAAAACTAATCATTTGGAGAAGACAAATTTTCTTCAAGTTCTCACTGAGCGGACGACTTGCTTCTAGTTATAAACTCCTGCACCTGGAATCCCAACAACCTTTCTAATAGTCCTAGTGTAAGCATCAAGCTGTGTTCCCAAAGGAACAAGTCATTGTGTGCTCCTGGCATAGAGCGCGAAGGTGTGATATATAGGACATGTCACCGGAGGAAGCCTCATCCGTGCAGCGGCTGCTTCACATGCAAACCCTGGCGCCCTCTCGAAGCCATGGAACATTCTCAATTCTTTTAGTGCAACTTCTTGGGGCGGTATCATGACACCATGCCATGTTTCGTGATTTCCAGGCTTCATTTGAATTTGTGAGAATACAAATGCCAATAACCACCATGTTGTTTCCCACGTCTTGGCCACCTGGTGTGTGAGACTCCTTTTCTTTATTACTTACGTAAGGCCTAAAAATCCACTAATTAATGACAGCCAGTAATATTTTTAACACCACTTCTGGATAAAATTTCATGTACCTACGTTTCAAATTCGAATTATATCCATTAATGTTCTTGTTAATCCATTGACATAAGATCTCTTTATACACTACACACGGTTTGTCAACTTCAGTTGGTGACAATCCATTAGCTCTGGAAAGCAAAACCATGTAAGTATTGTAGATGTGTGTGGAATACTTTTTTTCTTTTCACGTCATGGAATCCATTTTTTAACAGTGTGTAAAGTTCTAGTGGAAGATCATGGAGTTCCAGTGAGCTTTCCACTAAAACCGGAAAGACAGAGGTCGGCATTTTCAATCAGACAAAGGGGACTCCGACCAAAATGCATGATTTTAAACAGAATTTTTTTGAGTCTTCAGTCGAAGGAATCATTTCCCACGTTGAAAATGCCATGCGTACGTGCAGAGACACGGAATCCATGCATGCACCGCACCTGGGCCGAGACATACTACGTACAGGGTTGACCGAGCGACGACCTGGACCATATTAGCACTAGCATGCATGCATGCATGCTGATTTCTGTCCTTGTCGCTCGTGCAATGAACTGGCCTCTCATGCAATGAAATGACCTGGACCATATTAGCACTACCATGCATGCATGCATGTATTAGCAGCTTTCGTTAGCCTATAAATGAAGCAAAGCTTATATATTAGAAGCTCAGAAGCAACCCATCATGCAGCGTTCTTCTTCTTCTTCTTCCATGGCACTCGCATGCGCTATGGCAGTGCTGGTTCTCATCTCCTCTTCCTTGGCGGCTCAAGGTAAGTCTCTACTCTCCATTCAATTCTTTTCTACTCGTATAGAGGAAACAATAATATTAACTCTAGGCCCGGCTTACGTCCATGTAGCTGCGAGCGCACAGCCTGGATATCGTCCGCCACAAAGGCCTCCGCCGCCGTATGCCCCGCAGGGCCCAGGTTATTCTAGGAAGTGCCCAGACTGCAACTCCGGCGCCACCCGGCGGGCGCCCTCGGCACTGGCTCCCCACCGCAAGGCCATGCAGGCCGCCCCGGACGTCGACAGTAAGACGCTTGCGCGTCACGCAACACCGACATATATATGATGCGGCGATCGCCGATGGTGGTGCCATGGAATTGAATAAAGGAGCAGCGCACTGTGGGACTGCAACGATCAGCCAGCCCCTTCGCAGGATCAGCCGGATCGTATAACTAATAAGAGAGCCAGCATGTTAGTACCGAGACATCTCCTGTGCAATTCTTGTGCGCATGCTTTCTATTACTGCTTGATGTCCTTGTTGCACGCATGATATTATATCTTGAGTCGTCAAATTTTGTCATATCTCGTGCGTGCCAAAAAACTTTGATTACCGGTAAATAGCGTGTGCCGTGTGCTCATCCTCGGCGACACGGGTTATGCCAAGGAACTTTGATTGTTTCTGAGTTCCTGGGACTGTTTACAACCATGGGTTATGGTTCCATTTCCCACGACAAATCCGCTTACCGTCTTTTAATATTATACGTTTAACTTCTCACGGTATGCGTAAAAAAAAGGGTTATATTATTAACTAGAAGAAGTATGATGCTATATACTGATATAATATTTGGAAACTTTCTTTCTCAAATTAAATTGTAGTATCACAGGTAAATATAGAGGTATTCAATTGAAAATTGAAAGCTTTCTCATAGAACAAAATGTATCATTAAACTACTTTTTTGTAGCAAAGGCAAACCAGCAATCAAACATCCTAAGTCATCCATCCAACATCTCATTTTCGCCTTTTTCCATAGACCCGCACCCATTCAAGGCCCTCCCAACTCCCGCCTTTAGTTTTATTAGGGGTCTAAACGCAGCTTTATTAATCAACAATGTTCATGAGTATACAACTAACATAAGGTAAAGCCACAAGCGAGAAATTTCGGCCTACTCCAAGAGATGATGCGACCTTAGTTAGAGCGTGAGCCTCGACATGAAAATCGCACTTTTCGTCGACAAAAGACACTTCATTGATAGACATTCCCCAAGGAATTGCTGCAAATTTTTAACAGCTCCCCAAAGATGTGCATACAGTAACCTCCTTGCAATCGGATGCAGACAACATATCATTGAGGTTAAGTTCAAGGGCCAATGAAGAGCTTCATTGCACGAGTCTAGCCATATCGGTAAGGCCTTCAATGACGAACACAAAGACTCCCATTGGCATGCCACCTACTCCCATCTTAAATGAGAGGGAAGCTACCTACATTGTAAGCGCTGAATTGACATGCCATTGGCATAGCCCATCGGATAATCTGTTTTCCTTTTATTACTACACCTACTAATATAAAAGTAATTGTTAATTTAAAATACATCATTGCTGTTTTAAAATATTTATTACTATTATAAAAATAATTACTAGCCCAGGGACATTTGTAAAACTACTATTTATACTAATATATAGTAAATACATCATTGGTATTTTAAAATAATGATACATGGACGTATTTCAACTGAATGTTACAGATCCTCGCCACTTCCGAAAATATCCATATATTTGTTGAAAAAGATAAGAAATTATAAAGTAATAAAATAAAAACAAGATACTGAAGGCTCAAAACATAAAAGGAAAGAAAATGGTCTGCAATTTTTAGTAAGTTAGGAAAGATAGAAAAAGAATATAGCCAACTTAATAAAATGAAGAACAATTATTTTGAAAACATAGAAAATATAAAGTAAAAGATGATGGGGAGAAAGAAACCAAGACAATCGGGTGGGACTAAACAAGATCTGTTTAGGCAGAGGGTCATCGGCTTGTATAAGTAGGAGTTTGGATTTTCAACAGGTTTGCTCTTCGGGCTCTTGGGATAGGCACGAGGTCCCATGGGCTATCTAGGCTTGCTACTTGGCTGGTCAAGCAGGCACCACAAGTGTTTTAGCCCAAAGGTTCCTGGAGTGATGACTTATAAATGCTAGATGACACCCCACACGTTGCTATGGTAATCGGTTGGAATAGATTAATTTCAATGAGATTTGATTGTGCGAGATATAAATATTTAGATTAATAACACATGAACTAAAATTAAAAATTCATATGACTTATATAATTGATTATGTATAGTTATAATATATATATATATAAGTACAGTAGAATAAAAAATATTTTCCCATGCACAGTTGCATGTAGTGGTGTGTCTTTTCCCATGCATTGTTGCATGTTGAGGTGCACCTTATCCCATCAATACTTATATGGTGATGTGGCATGATTGCATGATGCATGAGATAAAAATGTTAGTGGAATCACTCTCTTAGGTATATAGGATACACATAAAATTCTAATAACTACTATACAGTACAATTGTTGAGAGGGTAAAGGAAATTATAACATATATTTTCAATTGTTTTTCCTCTCAAGATAAATATTTACCTGACGTTGTGCTAAATTTAGGAAAAATTTAACTTGGCCTTTAGGGTTCTTTTTGAAATCCCAACATTCTTCCACTTTATACGTGTGGCCAAAATATGTCCATGTACCATGCACGTAAACTTCCCATGCAAATTGCGAAGACAAAGAAAAAACAGGCAAGTAAATGTGCCATGTAAATTGTGATTGAATGGTTAGGAGGATAATTGTATCCCCAACTCACCATAGTTCAAGCCCTAGACTTAACATTGGTGCTGGCACTTTTCTGGGTCTTTTCTCTCGATGGATTATAAACTCAAATCACTCAAGAGAGTGGGTTGCTCAACTATCTTCTCGGAAACAAACGGAGCAGCCATCGGACAAAGTCGATGCGGGGTGTCTATTTATAACCGCAACCTTCCCTGATGAGAAATTACCATTTTGGACACTCAGTCCAGCCATTGGCCAACCGACACGTTCTCAACGATTGGATTTTTGGAGCAACTGTAACATTACTTGAGGTTTAAGTAATGCTAAATCTTCGACATATATATGATGAGACGACGGATGATGTTGGTGCCAAGGAATTGAATAAAGGAGCAGCGTATTGTGGGACTGCAACGACCATTTGCATGCCCTCCAGCAACAGTATGTAGACCGAGCTTCTTCGCAGAATCAGCCAGATTGTATAATTAATAAGAGGGCCAGCATGTTAGTACCCATACATCTCTTGTGCAATTCCTGTGCGCATGTTTACTAGTTGCGCGCATGATATTATATCTTAAGTCGTCAAAATTTGTGATATCTCGTGCGTGCCAAAAAACTTTGGTTACTGGTAAACAGCCTGCGCTCTTCCTTGGCGATATGGGTTATGCCAAAAAACTTTGGTTACTGGTAAACAGCCTGCGCTCTTCCTTGGCGACATGGGTTATGCCAAGGAACTTTGATTGGTTCTGAGTACCTGGGACTGATTACAAACATGGGCTATGGTTCTGATTACCGAAAACTTTGGTTACCGCCCCGTAAGTGCATGTTCCAGTTCCCACGATAAATCTGCTTACCGTCTTTTAAAATCATGAATATAACTTCTCATGGTACGCATAAAAAATAGAGTTATACCATTAACTATAAGAGGTACGAAGCTATATACTGATATAATATTTGGAAACTTTCTTTCTCAAATTAAATTGTAGTATCAGAGGTAAATATAGATACAATCAATTGAAAATTGAAAGCTTTCTCATAGAACAAAATGTTTCATCACACTACTTTTTAGTAGAAAAGGCAAACCAGCAATCAAACATCCTAAGTCATCCACCCAACATCTCATTGTCCATATTTGTGCCTTCTTTCATAGACCCACACCGATTCAAGGCCCTCCCAACTCCTGCCTTTAGTTTTTTTAGGGGTCTAAACGCGGCTTTATAATCAACAATGTTCATGAGTATACAACTAATAAGGTAAAGCCGCAAGCGAAATTGAGGCCTACTCCTAGAGATGATGCGACTTTAGCTAGAGCGTGAGCCTCGACAGGAAAATCCCACTTTTCATCGACAAAAGAGACTTGATTGATAGACGTGCGTCGATGAGAGAACTCCAGAATAAATGCTGCAAATTTTTAACAGCCCCCCCCCCCCCCCCCCCAAGGGCATCATTGGTGTTCCAAAGATATGCATACAGTAACCTCTTTGCAATCGGATCAAATGAATGTTACAGATCCTCGCCACTTCCGAAAAATATGTAGGTATTTGTTGAAAAAGATAAGAATGTATAAAGTAATAAAATAAAAAGAAGATAATGAAGGCTCAAAACATAAAAGGAAAGAAAATGATCTATAATTTTTAGTAAGTTGTGAAAGATAGAAAAAGAATATAGCCAACTAAATAAAATGAAGAAGAATTATTTTAAAAACATAGAAAATAGAAAGTAAAAAATGATGGGGAAGAAAGAAACCAACACAATCGGGTGGGACTAAACATGATCGGTTTAGGCAGAGGGTCGTCAGCTAGTTTAAATAGGAGTTTGGATTTTCAACAGGTTTGCTCTTCGGGCTCATGGGAAAGGCATGAGGTCCCATGGGCTATATAGGCGTGCAACTTGGCTGGTTAAGTAGGCACCACAAGGGTTTTAGCCCAAAGGTTCCTCGAGTGATGTCTTATAAATGCTAGATGAAACCCCACGCGTTGCTGCGGTAATCGGTTGGAATACATGAATTTCAATGACATTTGATTGTGCGAGATACAAATATTTAGATTAATAACACGTGAACCAAAATTAAACATACATATGACTTATTTTATTTGATTATGTATAGTAATAAAAAATATATTAATATAAGTACAATAGAATAAAAAAATCCCATGCATGGTTGCATGTAGTGCTCTATCTTTTCAGCACTTGTTTGTGGTGGGGGCAGCCACCGCCACCATGGGATAGAAAAGGAAACAGAAGTTGGCGGTGGCCATGGCCGGCCGGCATAGCCTGTCATCTGTGAGGGAGGGCGATCATCTACAGAGGAAGAGGGGAGAGAGCGCAGCTCACCGTGCACAGGAGGTGCATTTGTGCACGAGCAGAAGAATGAGTGGAGCCTGTTTGCCCCTGAAGAGATAAGGTAAGTTAAAGGGAGGCAGTCATTCGGTGGTGGACAAGGGCTAGCTTCTTGAATATTTATGCCCTATTGCAACACACGGGCTATTATCTAGCAATAAAAGAGGCCAGCTTCTTGAGATAACTTGTTTTTATCATCGCCTAACCGGAAGCTTCGAGCAGACTCCCTCAACAAGAGCACGCCTGACCTAGTCGAAGGTTTGATCATGATTTTCATCATCAGACCATGGATACTCATTTTTTGGAACCAACACTATCAAGAACCACTCCACTAGATGGAGCCTTCTTGCTAGCCAGATCCATCCACCGAGAGAGCGAAAGGCCCGCCCTCACCGCAAGAGTAAAATGCCGAAAGTAGGTTCCTGACATCGCTGCCCCGCCTTCAAACAGTGTCACACCATCTTTGATCCCTGTCGCCGGAACGGTGGTGGGAGTGGGAGAGGTGCATTGGACGTGGGAATCATTGCTCCAATTTTCTCATCCATGCCAAGATGTGCATGAGCACCGCCATCCTTTGATCTGAATGTTCCAACCATATCAATATGTACAATGGCCACCTCTATCGGACGATGAACGTTGTCTTCCTGCATGAGACTTGCCATCAGAGATCAGTCTGTGCTGCGGGGAAGAACCAACACGTGGTACCACTGTTGGCCGAAGCTTTCAACAACATCCTCCTGTTGCGACAAGGGGAGTGAGGGAGGAGGAGGATTTGGGCGGCACCCCCCCCCCCTCCCCCGGCCCTTGGGACGATACGAGTGAACCGGTCTTGTCCCTCATGTGTCTCAACCTCCTACCCTCCACCTCGCCTTCCTTGGTAGTGCCACCGTACGTCAGAGGGTTGGTCCCTGGCCTATGCCAGAGCGGCTGCTAGCTAGATAGAGAGAGGCTTGAATGGATAGGAACCATGAGAATGCATGACAAAAAACATTTCCTTTTTTCAGAAAAAACATTTCTTCTTTCTTTTGTTTTTGTGGTGCTTTACGATGGCGCAGACAAACTAGAAAATTCGTTTCTGTGCTGCTTTAATGTGGTGCCGACAAGCTGTATAGTGTTGACTCCTTTGGTCTATACAAGACGAAAGAGGAAGATTTTTCCAATCAAGCTTGCCACTAATTCGTTTTTTCTCAGGCTGAATTTCCCAAGGTTCCCCTGTTGACAGGAGAGCATAAGTTGACCAGTACATCAGAGCGCGTCTACATGACGAGTCTCCAAGACCAAGAATGTATGGCCTAGCAATCGTCGGTGTAGTAGCGTAGCAGCACCGCTGTGATCCCTATAAAACAATGCATGCACTAAGTGAAAATAATCGGACGGGGAGGAATCATGGCGCGTTCTACTTCTCCTTCTCCTTGCTTGCTATGCAGAGTTGCGATCCTTGCTCTCATATGCTGCTCCTTGTCATGCTCGGCTGCGTCTGGAGGTAATTCATTTACTAAACTTCTCGCCGCTCCATCAGCTAGTAATTAATCCCACACGTACGGTGGCATCACGGATGCATCTTCTAGGTTATTTATATCTGGGGTGATGATTGATATATGCTTCATCGTCATGCAGATGCTCTTGATGGATACCGTAGGCCAAGGGGTCCTCCCGCGCCGAAGCCCCTGCAACCTCACACTCCTCAC
Source organism: Triticum urartu (assembly GCF_003073215.2). NCBI lineage: Eukaryota > Viridiplantae > Streptophyta > Magnoliopsida > Poales > Poaceae > Triticum > Triticum urartu. The sequence continues at coordinate 5,388,125 of NC_053024.1, forward strand.
ACTCCAACTCCACCAGTTCCATCTCGGCCACCGCCGACGCCGGTGCCTGGGAGGCCGGTGACTCCAGCTCCCACACCATGTCCTGTGGTCCTTGTTCCTCCGCCGCCACCTCCAATGCCCCTGCCAAATACCCGGTGACTCCAACTCCAGTAGTGATTCCTTTCGTCCCTATTTGTCCGCCACCACCACCGCCACCGGTGCAGGAGACGCCGGCACTTGCGCCGCACCGCAAGACTCTAGAGCACGCTACTAAGAACGTGCTTAATTAAGCAATGGAAGTACGAAACACTGCCACTATGTAAAAGGAATAAAAGAAAATTGGTGTAATGGACGTTGTATTGCATGAGCGTCATGGGCATATATATAAGAGTACATGAACTTCTTGTAGTTCAAGACAATGTAGAAGGAATAGAGAGAGAATTGGTGTAATGAATGTTGTATAGCTTGAGCCTCGTGGGCATATATATATGAGTACATGAACTTTTTGTACTACAAGACAAGCTTGAAGAAATCCTAGTCTATCCTATACTTTCTAAATAATCACGATACTCAACATCCCTGCGGTCACAACGATAGCTACACAGACGATGAGACTGGAGAAGAATCGAAAGGTAAGCCAACAAACATACCCCCATAGTCGTAAGGGTCGATGCATCATGGAAGTCGTGGCTGGAGGGGAACCGACGAGGTTGCTCAAGCAAGCCGTTAACCTTTTGTGCCGATGTCGATGTAGCCGAGAGCGTAGGATGGTGTAGGCATGCTCGAGGTATCCGATGTCGAGGAGTGTTGTGGCCAGTGTCGAGGTAGTCGTCATGGAGCCGTGGCGTAAGGAGGTGACGAGTTATTCATGAGCGCTCTGGTGTCGAGGTAGTGGTGCACCGGAAAGAAGACGATGTTGATAAGGCGTCGCGCCGGCTTTGCCAAGTCCGAGGACACGTCATGGACAAAGGCACACGTCGGTGTTGTCAGCAACGGGCTTGCGTAGACGAACGAAATCAATGTTGATTATGCGCCGCTACAGGCTTGTCAGGGTCCAACCTTATTATCTTAGTGCCCAGTTCTAGTTGCTGTTTTTTGCTTGCTTTTGGCTTTCAAGAAATCAATATCAAACAGGGTCCAAACAGAGAAAAAACTTTGTATTAATTTTTCATGGACCAGAAGAGACCCTAGAAGGTTCAGGAGAAGACCAGACAACCTACGAGGGAGCGACAAACTCGGGAGGCGCGGCCTAGGGATGGGATGTCCCCCAGGCTTGTGGGCCCCTCGTGCCACCTCTTGACCTAATTCCACCTCTATAAATTCAAATATTCACTTGACATCGGAGAGCCACCCAAAATTCTTTTTTCGCCGCCGCAAGTTTCTGTTCTCGTCATATCCCATCTGGAGGCAATCTCTGGTACCCTGCTAGAGGGGGAATCAAGCACGGAGGGGCTCTACATCAACCTTGCTGCCCTTCTGATGATGTGTGAGTAGTTTACCATAGACCTACGGGTCCATGGTTAGTAGATATATGGCTTCTTTTCTCTCTTTGATCTTCAATACAATGTTCTCCTCGATGTTCTTGGAGTTCTATTCGATGTAATCACTTTTTGCGGTGTGTTTGTTGCGATCCGATGAATTGTGAGTTTATGATCATATTATCCATGAATATTATCTGAGTCTTCTATGAACTCTTTTATGCATGATTATTATAGCTTTGTATTTCTCTCCGATCTATTGATTTGGTTTGGCCAACTAGATTGATTTTTCTTGCAATGGGAGAGGTGCTTTGTGATGGGTTTGATATTCCTGTGCTCAATCCCAGTGACGGAAAGGGACATGTCATGTATTTTGTATCGTTGCCATTAAGGATAGAAAGATGGGGTTTATTCATGCTGAGTTCACTTTGTCTACATTATATCATCTTGCTTAAGGCGTTACTCCGTTCTTTATGACCTCTAGATACATGCTGGATAGGGGTCGATGTCTGGAGTAATAGTAGTAGATGCAGCCACGACTCGGTCTACTTGTCTTGGACGTGATGCCTATATACATGATCATTACCTTGGATATCATCATGATTATTTTCTTTTCGATCAATTGTCCAACAGTAATGTGTTTACCCACAGTATGCTATTTTCAAGAGAGAAGCCTCTAGGTCTACTTTTATCCTATATTAAAATCCTAAAAAGTACCTTGCTGCAATTTTATTTACTTTATTTTGTTTTGTATCTTTGCAAATAACCAACGAGGGATTGACAACCCCTTGTTCGTGTTGGGTGCAAGGATTTGTTATAGTGTGTGTCAGTATTGCTAACGAGGTGTTGCGTGGTTCTCCTACTGGATTGATAATCTTGGTTCTTAACTGAGAAAAATACTCTTCTCTATTGTACTTCATCATCCTCTCCTCTTCGAGAAAATCCCAACGCAACTCAAGTAGCATTATGAACTTTCAAGACAAAACTAATTGAAGGCAATAGTCTAATAACAAGCAAGTAACATCAAAATGTGTAAACAAAATTACTCTTGCTTTTCATGATTCAATGTCTTCATGTAATACCAATCAATACTCATATGTCACATTCATGTCGCCAATCACTCAAGGCTTTATCATATTCAAATGTCTTATCATAATACATCTCAAACCATCGGTTAAGTAATAGATTCCATGACAGACCCTTTTCAACTACTTAGCACTTTGCTCAATGCCCAAATCACAAGCCTCAATCTTCACACTTTTGATGGAAAAATATAATAATGATGGGACCTAGTAAGAAGAGAAAGATTAAGAAATCTCACACCAAATCAGTTGATCGTTAGGCAATGGAGAGGCCTTACAGTTGATATTAGTATTTGGAGTAGGGATTGCCATGCAACGGATGCACTAGAGAGTGTATGAAAGCTCTCCTAATGCAACTAAGTGGCTGTGCATCCAACTTGCTCGCTTACATCCCCGAGCATTTGAGGAAGCTCATCATCAAAATATCCAAGTCAAGTTGGCATAATGTAAAAATCCTACTAGCATATGTACTGAGGGGCATTAAAACTCTCTACATGAAGTACATGGTGCTATTCTACAGCACAAGTGTGTAAAAGGAAAGTGTGCCCCTCTCTATTTTTCTCTCCTTTTTTTTGGTGGGATCTTTTTGGCCTCTTTTGTTTGGCGCTTTGTTCGCTCTTTTTTATTCCTCACAAGTGGAGGCACACTGTAATGAATGTCACACTTTAATTTACTTACAACTCAAAGATGAAAAAATAATGACTACATATAAATGCCTCTGGCAGTGTACCAGGATATGTATTGATCTAACATAACATGTAATACAATGATGAACAATGGCCTTGCCACAACTATCATATCATCTCTATATGATCATGCAAAGCAAAATGACAATAAAAATACAAGTCATGTAAAGTAAAGTAATCACTACTAGAAAAAGGGCTATAGATGGGATTAACACTAATGACGCACCAGACAAACGGTGCGCCATTAGTATATACTAATGGCGCACCACCTACTGATACGCCATTAGAGTTGAAACTACTAATGGCGCACCTGGCAAAGGGTGCGCCATTAGTATCAAAATTTTTTTGAACTAGTGCGCCTGTCCAAACATACTGATGGCGCATCCAGACAAAGTGCGCCATTACTAGTTGTAACTAGTAATGGCGCACCGGTCGGGGAGTGCGCCACTAATGTTGTTTTTTTTATTATATTTTTTATTCCCTTTTTTGCAAAACTACTAATGGCGCACTGTTCCACCGTGCGTCATTACTAATTGAAACTAGTAATGGCGCACTGTGTGATAGTGCGCCATTAGTAATTTTTTTTTGCAAAACTACTAATGACGCACCACCATATGGTGCGCCATTAGTAACCTGGATTACTAATGGCGCATTTCGAGTTGGTGCGCCATTAGTAAGTGGGCAGCAACAAGATATTTTGGGGAGCCTCTCCTACCCACACTCACTTTCTCCCCACTTCATTCTCTCCACCTCCTCCTTGTCTCGGGTGCCTCCTCTTTTTCACCTCATATCCACCATAGATTCATTCAATTTAAGTGGTTAAATTACCTTGTTTTGATAGGTAAGTAATGGGGGAAGCTATATTTATGTTGTTCTCCCTACAACAATGTGCACATGCACTTTTTATGGCCTAGCTAGATCTATGTATGTTCGTGGTGTTGCATATGTTTGTGGTGTTGCATATGTGTTTGTGTTTGGAGGTGTACCGGTATTTGAAATGCGATAGTTGCCAATATTTTGCCGGAATGTTGATTCATTTCCGTTTCGGCGAGAATTTTGGCATTAAGCATTCTTTTTGGTCCTATTTTTAGGGAAAGTCATGCCAAATTTTTTCTTGGTTCTAAAATATCGTTTTGCTCTATCCCGCAGGCGACCATGGTCCGCATGATTACCGAAGGCATCGTGAATAGGTTTTTAAGGTCCGCGAAGGCCGAGATGCTTCAAAAGAACGAGACGAAGATAAGATGTCCGTGTCGAAGATGCAAGCTGAAGAGCCTTATTGCGGACCCGGAATCCGGGCAGGTGCGGGACCACCTGCTCTTGCGTGGTTTCATGGATGGCTATCGGTGGCAAGGTGATGAAGATGACTACGAAGTCGTCCATGGGGGCCGGGCAAGAAATGAGGAAGGGCAGCAAGACAACCACCGCGGCTCGGGCGGGCGAGAAGACGAAGAATCCCCAGGAGATGATCGGGCGGGCCGGGCAAGACATGATGATGAGGAAGATGCCGGAGCAGACGACGGGCCATGATCATGAAGATGATGATGCCGGCGGAGCAGACGACGCTGGACCATCGATGGGCTGGGTGCAGGACCCTCATATTCAAGAGCTGCTTCTCAAGCAGACGGATAACGCAAGAGCTGCCGCCCGAGAGAAAGCCAGGATGGATCAACTTGAGTTAGACGCGGTCACTCCATTGTATGAAGGATGCAGGCCCGAGGATACCCGCCTAAAAGTAACGCTCATGGCTCTGGAGATGAAGGTGAAACACAAAATGACCGACGCATGCTTCGACGAGAACATGTCATTCTGGCACGAACGTCTTCCCAAGGGGAACAAGTGCCCGACCAGTTTGGAGGAGGCAAAGAAAATCATGTGTCCTCTGGATTTACCGCACGTGAAATACTATGTGTGCATGAACAATTGCATCATTTATCGGGACGAGCACGCGGAGTCTACCATATGTCCGGTGTGCGGCGTCACTCGATACAAGAAGAGGAAGAAAGCTCCTCGAAAAGTGGTGTGGTACTTTCCGATCACTCCTCGTCTGCAGTGGTATTTCGCGGACCCTAAGGTAGCAAAGCTCCTGCGTTGGCACGCGGATAGGGAGGAGAAGAAGCGAGAAGATGACGCAAATGATCCGGAGATAGATAAAAAAGACAAGATGCTGAGTCACCCTAAGGATGCGAGCCAGTGGCAAGCGTTGAACTTCGAAGACCCAGAATTTGGGAACGATCCAAGGAACATCGTGCTGGGCGCGAGCACCGATGGAGTCAATCCGTTTGGCAGCCAGAGAAGCACACATAGCACCTGGCCTGTGTTTGTGTGGATGTACAACCTTCCCCCCTGGTTGTGCATGAAGAGGAAGTACATTCACATGAGTATGCTAATTGAAGGACCGAAACAACCAAGGAACGCCATCAATCTGTATCTGGGGCTGCTAAAAGAGGAGCTTGACACGCTGTGGAAAACGCCAGCCAATACGTGGGACGCCGCAGAGAAAGAATATTTCCCTATGAGAGCCACGCTGCTCACGACGGTGCACGAATATCTCGGTTACGGATATGTCGCGGGGCAGGTGGTCCACGGATTTTCTGGATGCGTCAGGCGCATGGATGACACAACGTATCGCCAGCTAGATAGAGATCCCGGGTCTTCGAAAACCGTGTTCATGGGACATCGAAGGTGGCTTCGCGACGATGACCCATGGAGAAAACGCAAGGATCTGTTCGATGATGAAACCGAACCCCGAGGACGCCCGCGTACGAGGAGCGGCGAGGAAATAGATGAGCTGTTGAAAAATTGGAAAGACTGCCCACTGCTGGGAAAGAAGCAAAAGGCGCCAGAGCCGGGAAAGAAGCGAAAGGCGCCAGAGCCGCTCCTGAAGGTATGGAAAACGAGGTCTGTTTTCTGGGACTTGCCGTACTGGAAGATCCACCGTGTGCCTCACAGCCTTGATGTCATGCATATCACGAAGAACGTGTGCGAGAGTCTGCTTGGTACCCTGCTCAACATGCCAGAGAGGACCAAAGATGGGCCGAAAGCAAGGGCAGACTTGAAATCAATGGGCATCAGGCAGGAGCTTCACACTATATATGATGATCATGATGATGATGATGATGATGATGAGGCGAAGCAGGACACGGAAAGTCGTCGCAAAGGCAAGAAGGCCAAGAAGACCGGAAATGACTACCCTCCCGCGTGCTTCACTCTAAGTCAGGAGGAGATCGAGCAGTTTTTCACCTGCCTCGTAGGAGTAAAACTTCCTTACGGTTACGCGGGGAAGATAAGCAGATACCTAGACCCAGCGAAGCAGAAGTTCAGCGGGATGAAGTCTCACGACTGTCACGTGCTAATGACGCAGATACTTCCAGTTGCAATCCGTGGGATCATGGACGTGCACGTCCGTGAAACCCTATTTGGCCTATGCAACTTTTTCGACGTCATCTCTCAGAAGTCTGTTGGCGTGAGGCAACTCAGAAGGCTACAGGAAGAGATCGTGGTGATACTATGCGAGCTTGAGATGTACTTCCCTCCCGCATTCTTCGACGTTATGGTGCATCTGCTGGTCCATATCGTGGACGATATCATCCAACTCGGGCCGACGTTCCTGCACAGCATGATGCCGTTCGAAAGGATGAATGGTGTCATCAAAGGATACGTTCACAACATGTCACGTCCAGAGGGAAGCATAGCCAGGGGCTTTCTGACCGAAGAGTGCATCTCCTACTGCATGAATTATCTAGGCATCGAGAACCCCATTGGTCTGCCCGTCAACAGGCACCTCGGCAGGCTCGCTGGATGGGGTCACCGTGAGGGTCGTCGCGAAATGCATGTCGACTTCGAGGGTCGACTCACCGACTTTGAAAGAGCAAACCTAGTCGCGCTACAACACATAGACGTGGTCGATCCTTGGGTGGTACAGCACAAAACCTTTATTAAGAAGACGTACAATGACCGAGGCCAACAGAGGACGGACGGAGATATACTCAAAGAGCACAACTCATGTTTCACGCGTTGGTTCAAGCAGAAGCTTCTGTCGTACCCTTTACATGAGGATTCTTCCGCTGAAGAACAACTCATATTCGCCTTGTCACAGGGCGCCGAGCACAACCTGATGACCTATGAGGCATACGATATCAACGGCTACACATTCTACACCGAGGCCAAGGACATGAAGAGCGATGGTTATCAGAACTCCGGGGTAACGATGGAATCCTACACCGGTAACGACAAGGACAGATACTATGGAAGGATCGAGGAGATCTGGGAGCTGAGCTACGCTGGAGAGAAGGTCCCGATGTTCCGTGTCAGATGGGCCAAGAGCGTCCTAAAAGAAGACTGGTATTTCACCACCATGGTTATACCCGAAGCCAAATCCAAGACCGTGGGCGCAAACGTCACCGCGAAAAATGAGCCATGGGTACTGGCTTCCCAAGTGGACCAATGCTTCTTCATTACCGACCCGTCAAAGCCCACTCGTGTTGTCGTCAGGAGAGGCAAATGGAAGATCATCGGAATGGATGGAGTAGCCAATGAGCAAGACTTCGACAAGTACGGCGACCCGAGGATCGAACATGACGACGATGATGAAGTAGCAGCATACACCACAAGAAGAAGCAGGACCACCCTACCTAAAGGACGTCCGTTCCACAGAAGAACTCCATTTGCGAAAAAGAAGGGCAAGAAGATTGTGAACCGTGGATTTACTCTTACGCTTTTCTCACTTTATCCTTGCCGATATACAGTCATCTCCCCCATCTCCTTCGCATCCACTGCAGTCGTCCCCCGCCGCCGGTCCCCCGGTCCGGCCGCCGCCGCCCGACCCCGCCCCTCGATTCCCCTACTCACCCGCCGCCCCCCGCCGCCCCCCCGCCCCCCGACCCCCCCCCTCTCCAACCGCCGCCGCCGACCCCCGCACCCCCCCCCTACTCACCGCCGCCGCCGCCGACCCCGCGCACCCTCCCCCGCTCCACCGGCATTACTGTTTGATTATATTTTTAAAAAAATTATTACTGTCCTTATAAAAAAAATATTACTGTTACTGTCTTATAAAAAATATTACTGTTATGATTTAAACTAGTTTAAAAAATTATTACTGTCTTATAAAAAAAATACTAATGGCGCACCACGGTGAGGTGCGCCATTAGTATGGATGTACTTATGGCGCACCGAGGGGTGGTGCGCCATTAGTATTGTGCCATTGCTATAAGAAAAAAAAATACTAATGGCGCACCACGGTGAGGTGCGCCATTAGTATGGATGTACTTATGGCGCACCGAGGGGTGGTGCGCCATTAGTATTGTGCCCGGCCCCATCCATATTCCCTCCCCGGCCCCTCCCTATCCCCTCTCTCTCCCTCGCCCCCTCGCCCTCCTTCCCCTCTCCTCTCCCGACCGCTGCCCCGCCGCCCCGACGCCGCCTCGACGCCCCCCGCCGCCCGACGCTGCCCCCGCCCCGACGCCGCCTCGACTGCGACCGCGAGCTCGAGCTCGACAGGTGCCTCCCCTCCCCCTACCTCCCTCCCCAGCTATTCGCGCCACTGCTCTGCGCTCCGCGCGTCCCGCTCGCGGCGTTTCTGGATGGAGAGACCGAGGGTTTCCTGGCCGCGCCCCCTTCTCCTCCTCCTCCTCTCTCTCCCACACTTGATTTGTGTTGCGTGCTTTACTGATTTGGCCGTATGATTTCTGGGTGTTTGCTCCGACGCTAGTGTGCACATTCTTTCTACCAGCCCCATTTAGGCCATGTTCGGTTAATCCCCTTGCCGCACGGATTGAAGGGGATTGGGGAGGTTTGAGAAGAATTTTGACTTGCAAAGGATTTAATCCCCTTCAATCCCTTTCAAACCTCTTCAAACCCTGCCAAACCGAACAAGGCCTTATGGGAGTTTTGATGCCTGCAATGCTAGAATTCACTATTCAGTAGCGAAGAGTGTGTAATTTGTGTTTCCCTGTATCTGAACCTCCTGTATGCCCCGTATCTGAACCTACTATATGCCTTGTATCTGAACCTGCTGTATGCCATGTATCTCATTTTAGGCTTCAGCAATCTGTAACTGGATGAGAACTACTCCGTGTTATCAGTGTCATGTTGTTTGTGCATGATCAGGTGCCGTTTTGATGATTGGAATTGTAGGTACCAGTGTGAACATAGGCTTAGGAGTGTTTCATGCACTGATTGGTTTGACACGATTTATCCACCTTGTTCAGAGTGAACCATAGCTAGTTTTTTTTATTATCGAATATACGCGTCCACCTTCCCATTTTGTCCTTTGCTCACTGTCACAATAACTTGCAAAGACTTGGGGTGTTATGTTAGTGTTTCTGTTCACTTCATCGCATTGCATTTATATATTGTAAGAGTACCAACCAGATTACACAAATCATTTTTGATCTGCAAGGTTGTTGTTGCTGTGATGGAGTAACTCTGTAAGATGGAGTACATATTTGGTTTGGTTGATGCCTGCATGAGCTAGATGAAATGATCTATTTCTCCTGATGTTGAAATGATCCCTTTTCTCCTGAAATGTTGATTAATTTCCGTTTCGGTTGAGAATGGGGCACTCCTAGGTCAAGAAAATTAGCAAAGGTCATGCCCAATTTTCTTGACCTAGAAGGTGCCCGATTCTCAACTAAAACTTTTATTTGTGAGCCTTGAGAAGATTAATTGGTTCCACAATGCAAGCCAACTTTTATTTCTCTTGCCTGGTTCCACTAAGATGTGTTATTGCAAGCTATTAATTATTTTTTCAGTTGTGAGCCTTGAGAAGATTAATTTTTTCCTATATTGTAGCTTTAACAGCTTTCAGTGTTCCATCTTTCTAGTATCCTATGTTGAATAGAGACATACAATTTTCAGTGTTAAATCAATTGTGTGATCTCTTTTTCTATGTTTCAAGGACTGCCCAATACAAGTAAAGCAATTCCATCCGCCTCGCCCTCTCACCACGGCCACAGAGGCTCCTGGATCTGGACCAGCCGCCGCCGGATAGCAGCAGGTTAGTAAGCCTCTCTCTCTCTCTCTCTCCATTCATGTACCTTCCCCTGGCCTGCTGTGACTCACTCAACCCCCATTTGCATCTAGGCAGGCGGGCATCCGTCACCGGCAGGCAGGCGACATCCATCACCGGCAAAACCTCCCACGCACCGTGCCTCGACGCACAGCCGCAGGTCAGACCCCCCTCTCTCTCTCTGCACGATGAGTGTATAGGATCAATGCTAAGTTTTGTTGAGCACACAGATTTCTTTTCTGTAAGCCATTGGTATTATGTGCTTCCCATAGTTGGTATAAGATGATTTAAGCTTAACAAACAAAATGCACACCGAAACACCCCCAATTCCAGCTCCTTGAATTCTTAGAACTATGGATAACCAGCTCCACTAATTCATGGGCCTGTTTGCGAGAGCACCAGCTCTAAATAAACTGTTAACATCAGTTGGATGTTCAAGCAATTGGCATGCCATGGCATAGAGGTACAGAAATCTTACACAGGGTCAGCACCAGCTTCCAGTAACAGTTTCAAGCATGCAGTTAAACCTTTCATCTCAGGAGCAACAACCAAAGGGGCTACAAGACCAGCATTGACATCTGCACCAGCCTGCCAAAAAATACTATATATTACAAATTGGTTTGTAGAGGAACTCTCTATGGGCTGTTAGGTTCATTGCCGATTAGACATGGTGTTTTCTTGTGTTAAACCTTAGTGTAGAGCGGCCACAAAAATGTCTCAAAGGTAGCTCAAACAATAAACACCATCAAAGAAGGCCAAACCTACTTTAGTGTCGAAAAATATAGCATTGAGCAAAAATTTGCTTAAGTAATTCTAACTTTCCAAGGCCTAACACAACAAAAATGAATACTGCAGGCACGATACCTCCACCAGGAGCTTGACACATTTTAGTGAGGGAGCAGTTATAGCAACGAGAAGAGGGGTGTCAACACCACCGGGTAGTTTCTTGTTACACTGGCAAAAACAGATTACACATGATTTACTATACTAAAGTAAGATGTAGGAAAGAGCAAACAAATAGAAGGAAGAATGCATTTGTTGTCCTGTGGCCTTCTGTAAAAGAGAAACGGAAAAAATCAATAGCATTGCAAAAGCAAACATGTATCAACTGAAAGGAGGAGAAGTAGTTTATTTCATAGAGTAAACATTAGCACTATTTGACAGTAAAAGGTTTTAGCACTATTTGACATGTATCAACTTGAAACTCCTCTACCGGTGGTTGCACTTTGTCTGCAGGATATGTAAACATTTTTATTGACAGTAAAATGTTCATTTAGTTTCAGTAAACAAATATTGCCAAGCATGACATGGCCTTTGTGATCTCCTACTCATGAATTTTCATGTCACTTGTGCTATTAGCAGTTTTTCGACAGTAAAAGGAATTTTCATGTCACTTGTGCTATCAGTACACTACAAGTGAATTTTCATGTCACTTGTGCTATTTATGTGGTCTGAAACTTGTGAAGTGATGCTGCTGCTATCTGCGAGTTGCTGCTGCTAGTTGTGATTTTGTCAAGTGATGCTGCTGCTGCCATGTGTGTGAGAGAGATAGTGAGAGGAGACAAGAAGAAGGGGGTTAGGAAGGCATCATGCAACAGTGCCTTCAAGATCCAAGGCAATATCACAAACATCATAGGCAATTTGACCAAACTCACAACCTTGTATCTTTGCAGCAACCAACTTTCTAGACACACCCCTCAAGAACTAGGTTACCCTGAGAACATGGATTTGGACCTTAGCAACAACACACTAACAGGTTCTATCCCAAAACACCTAGGCAATATACACAAACATCTCTCAATTGTTCCTTGACAATAACCAACTTTTTGGCGACATTCCTCGAGAATTAGGTTATTTGATCAACTTAGAGATCTTGTTCCTTGACAATAACCAACTTTTGACCAAACTTTGTTCCTATTTAGAGAGAAACATGGCCAACAACGATGAGGCCGGGGGTTCGGGCATCAAGGCATTCTGGGAGCTGTCCCAGGAGACGGAGGAACAACCTCACTTGTATGAGGCCGCCGCCTTCCCCACCGATCCTGAGACCACTGATGGTACCGCTGAGGATAACCCCACTGATGCCACCACTGATGGTGCCGCCGAGGATGCCACCACTGATGATGGCGGCGCACGCACAGATGGCAGCCAACCGAAGAGGCAACGGAAGGACCGGCGCCCGACCGTGCTCCGCACCCTCAAGGAGGAAGTTACTGAAGTGGACTCCGACGGGAATCCAACGGTGCCCAAACGAGTAGTCAAGGGGTACTCGCTTCAGCTCGGGTGCATTCTCCGGAGCACCGTCTCGATCAACACCGAGAACCTCAGGCATCCTAACCGAGGGAATTTGCGCAACCTCCTCTTCACGAAGCTGCACAAACGATACAAGTTCCCTGCTGAATTTGAAAACACAAGCCTCAAAGGGAATAAAGTGAACAATTCTGCCCTCACGAAGATGAGCATGGCTCTGTCTACTTGGAAAAGCAATGTGAAGAGAATGATCGAGAAAGGTGAGAGTTATGAGAAGATCAAGGAGAAAAATCCTTCGATCACCGAAGATGACTACAACGACTTCAAGATCACTTGCTCGAGCACCGCAAGCTCCGAATCAGGTAAGTGGGGGAAAGAAATGCGGGAGCTGAACTTAGGGGAACACACACTCGGTCCCGGCGGTTACAGAGTGGCGGAGCCTATATGGGACAAGGAGGAGGCGAACCGTGCCGAGCAAGGCCTACTGCCCCTCTTCGATAAATACGGTGACAAGCAGACCAGGAACTTTGTCAGGGCCCGGTACAAGAAGGACCCGAAAACAAAGGAGCTTACCACGGACCCGAAGACCAGGGAGCTTGAGCTTGTTCTGGTAAGGAATACACCCCCGCGTAATTAGCTCCATATGGTTGCATTCTAATTAATGAAGCCAAATTTCTAAATGGTTCACATTCCTTCCGCAGGCGACTGAAAGCAGTAGCGCGGGGTCGACTTAGAGCAACCCTTGGGACACCACTCTAAATAGGGCGTTGAATGTAATGAAGAACAAGGATAAGCTCAGTAAGCCGACGTCAGCTGGTCGTGTGGCCGGCAAAGGCTTGTCGACAAAATGGTCGTCATACTATAACACTGGTGGGCAAAAGGAGAAAAAGACCAGCTCGGAAAGCCAGGCGCGCGAGGTTCAAGAACTCAGGGCACAGGTGGCGCGGATTCCGGAGATGGTCCAAGAGCAAGTGGAACAACAACTCGGAAGGACGATCACCGCCATTGTGCCTACCTTGATCCAGGGGATTAGTGCGTGGATTGCGGGCGGCCAACAGGGGCCGCCCCCGATTCCTAGCTTCACGGCCAGCAACTCGCAGAACGCGATGGCGGGGCCATTGGTGTCTCCGACGCCGGCACGGGAGCTTAATGCACCCGGGTGTACGCCGGCCGGCACCTCTGCAGCAAGCGGCCCCTCCATCAACTGCACGCCCGCCGTTGGCGGTGCCTCGACATTAGCCGAGCTCGACGCCATCATCACGGTAACTAATTAAGCCTCTCTCGGCCGAGGACTTCATCTCCTTGCCTTTGACTGGGCATCCCTGATGCCCTACATGTTTTCGCAGGGCACCGCCGACGTTCCGTGCACTCTCCTGCACTTCGTGAACAACGAGTTGGTCGATGTCGCCAAGGGCAAAATTGTTCAACCGGGCAACCCCTTGTTCCACGGTACCCAGATGCCACCCAACTTGTTTAGGGTTCAACTGGTTCGGATGCTGCCAGGCTGCGACGAGTTGTTACCTCCGATTCGACCCGTCGGGGCCGACGATGATGACGTGATGACCCTCAGCGCCTGCCTGAGCTGTCCCCTGCTTTGGCCGAAGAGCCAGATTCGTTTGGGGGCGGGGGACACCACCCCAAAGACAACACCGCCAGTCGTGCCGGCGCCAAGTCGGCCCCATGGCAAGACCGCCGCAACGGTGCCGGACATCCCTATGCCACTGGATCCAAACATGCATATGGCACAGGATCAGAACGACGACGACGACGATACATTTGCCAACGTCGATCAGTACTTTGCCGATCATGGGTACGGTGGCGACTTCATGGGGCCTCCTTCTCAAGAACGCAACCCAACAAAAGACGTGCGCGATCTAGCTGGTACCGCGGAGAAGCCAAGTTGCAATAGGCGTCGTCTGCCGTTCAGCTCTCAGGAGATGCCTCCAGCTGCCGACTTCACCGAGCCTCAGATAGGCGAGGTGCGAAATATTATCATCCCCAACACACTCAAGAAGGCGGTCTGTGAGCAGAACTCGGTCCCATTATAAGAGAAGAAGGCACGCAAAAGAAAGACTAACAAGGGTGCGGGCCAGCCGGCACCGAGTACGATCCGTGCTTAGGACGGGCCACCTGCACCTGAGGATATCTCGAGGAGGGTGCATGTGGCGGGTAGGCCGATGCTACCGAGAAATATGCTCGATGCTGCAACCGGTGCTATGCGGAGTCTGCATGACAGTGTTCTTTCTTTGGAGAAGCGGCGTCTCGGAGAGAAGGATGTGGCATACCCGGTTTTCGCGGCCAAGGTGCCAGAGGGCAAGGGCTTTGTGGATAACTCCATCGGGGGTACGATCGTCCTGCGGTTTGATGACATCCACGCTATGTTGAACCTTCATCCGCTGCACTACACCTTCGTTCGGCTATTTTCGCTGAGTATGGAGATGCGGATCATTCGCGACAAGACCCCGGACATCCTGATAGTCGACCCCTTCTACATGTGTGCCAAGATCTTGGGCAGCGCTGGGGACCGGCAAGTCGCGAGTTCTTACCTCGAAGGCGTCATTCTGGCAAACCAAGATAAGGATAACTTCCTTGTGCCTTACTTTCCCGAGTAAGTCCTCCCCTCAACCGCCCGGTAACATATGAATTCTTAGATTTCGATCGTTTTTCTTTTAACATTCCGTGTTTTCTGCAGTGACACACGTTGCACGCTCATCCTCCTAAGCCCCAAATATTCCATGGCCACATATTTCGACCCAGACCGTCAGTCGAACGTAGACTACACAAATGTCAAGAAGGTTCTTGATGATGTTCTCCCCGGCTACGTCAAATCTGGAGGCACCTTCACCAGGCCTATTTGTAAGTACGGCAAGCACGTGTTCTCCCACAATACGACGTTCTGCTGCGTCAAGCAGCCAACTGGCGGTCAGAAGGGTGCCTACTACGCCATCCATCACATGCGGGCGATCGTACGGGACCATCATCAACTTCTGCTACCGAGTAGACTCAAAGATTGGGCCGCGAGCGTGTCGGCAATCCAGGACGCGGACATCAGACAAGAATTCTTTCGCATCCAGTCGGAGTTTGCGGAAATCATCCATCAAGATGTCCTTCGTACCTCGGGGCAGTTCTACCTCAGAAATCAACCGTCCAACAGTGACATCGACACAATCCTATAAATGCAGGCTGACAACGCCCGTTGTTTCATGACTCCCACGATAGACGGCGGCTTCATCCACGCTCCGGTCCCTTGAGTCGAGTCGAAAACAGTGATGCTGTGTCTAGTTCTGAAACATCGATTGGCTCATATGTTGTAATTAAACTTTAATGAACTTGTAGTATGTCTCTTTGGTTTCGAGAGTCGTTCAACTTAGATGTAATCGATGCTATTAATATTTTGCTTTTCTCTTCCAATCGTTCTGTTGCATACTTATATGTTGCTTATGTATTGTCTGTGAATTGGTACTAACGTTTCGTTTGGCTACTGCATAGCAATGCCGTGGTATGTCGTGTACAAGGGTAAGGTTCCCGGAGTCTACAACGACTGGGAGGAGTGTCGGAGACAGGTTCACCGATTCAGCGGTAACAGTTACAAAGGGTACACCACTAGGGCCGAGGCCGAATCTAGATACGCCCGCTATCTAGCGGGAAAGGGGAGGGAGCGTTGGAGGAACCGGATGAAGACGAGTTTCATCGTGATGATGCTCATTGTGATGACCGTAGCTCTCTTCTATGTGATGGTAGTTTAGATGATCGATATCGACTTGTAATGTGAAGACAAACTCGTGGTCTCGAGACTTGTAATATAATGTTCTATCTTTGTTCGATCTTTTCAATTCGGAGACTAATATGATGAATTGTATTCGGAGACTAAAATGATGAATTGTATTCAGAGACTAATCTTCTATTTTATTCGATGAATATGTTGTTGATGTGTGTTGTCTATATTTTGTCCAATTATACATTTTGTAACCTGTGCAAAAAACAGAAAATAAAAAAAAACCTAATATTCATACTAATGGTGCATCACATCATAGTGCGCCATTAGTATGCCAAAGGATACTAATGGCGCATCGTTATGCAGTGCGCCATTAGTATGCCGAAGTTACTAATGGCGCATCATGTTGTTGTGCGCCATTAGTATGCCAAAGCAACTGGGTATACATGGCCCCTGGGAGGCATACTAATGGCGCACTGTTGTATATACTAATGGCGCATCGCAGGTGCGCCATTAGTATACCAGATACTAATGGCGCATCAGTGGTGCGCCATTAGTAAAATATACTAATGGCGTGGCACTAATGGCGCACCGCTAATGCGCCATTAATGGCCAAATTAGGTGCGCCATTAGTAGGCCTTTTCCTAGTAGTGAATAATGCAAGTTGCATGGCAATGTATCCCGGAATGATTATGAAAATATCATAATAGGTAGGTATAGTGGATTTTCTAGCAGATTGGTGTTTTATGTGTGGAAGGACAGGCAAAAGTCCTCCCACTGAGTTTGGATGTACCGGCGAAGTTTGCTCCATATCTTGATGTGAGAGTGGGCAATGCATGCTACTATAGAGGCTAGCAAAATATGGATAGTGAAAATGCTTTGAAGACCTCCACTCTAACCAAAAACACCTCATTAATACTTCATAGTCTACATGGGTTACTGATGAGTCCCTTTAGTGATCCGGTAAAGGAGCAGAAGGAATTCTCTCCTTTTTTTCCTAGAGGTGACCTTGAGTTATCGAACCCACAAGAGGAAGTGCACCTTAAAGACAAATGTTTTTAACAAGCTTTGAAATACTATTAAATTCCAGTCTTTGGACCAGATTGAATCAAATTGCACAATGAACACTTAAACAAAATAGGCCTGTGTATGAGGACTTGATACTTAGAATCATATATGGGATCATCATGATATTAATTTATGTTTGAAATACACCCGTCAATATTTGCTTGCAACATATTAAAGTGGGGGATGTGTCCAAATTACATCTTGACCGGAACGCACCCTGCATCAAGATTCAACCAAAGGCCCTATCCATAGTGTGGGGTTTCCTCGGTAATTAAGATAGAATCAGACAAAAGCATTGGGCATTTCAAAATTACACCTCTTGTATCCCTAATGATAGGATCCTTGCTACTGTACTAAACCTATATGTCGTTGGTGTTTAGAATAGCACTTCATGGTCTCCCTGTCCTTAGCCTCTTTGTGGCTCGATCTCCTTGATCCTGGGTACCTGCAGGGACAAAGAATAGTGACAAGACAAGAGACAAATATGAAGCATTTTTATTTCACACATACTAGACGTTAATTCAAAGTACTTCCATCGACCCCTCATAAATGGGTTGTAGGGTTAATCCTCAACCGATGACCTTATCGAATTATAAACACATCACGATCAGATCGCAAGAAGAAACCATTGAACAACACATCAGGAGAAATGTTTATTAATAAATATGTCATACAATAGTTGCCAGATGCGATACATGATTACAAGGTGTGGCACTTGGATGAGTGCTATGGTGGTGGTGATGAATATGGCAATGGCTATGGAGATGAAAATGGCGGCGGCTAGGGTTTGTAGATGCTCTTGGTTACAAAGATGGCATTTGTGAATTGCTTTGATCCAATTCTGGTGTTGGCCCCCATATAATGGTAGTATGGTTGGACGAGGCGGTGTCGTAGGCACGCCATATGACTGCTCATACATGAGCGTGTGGTCGTATGGATGGTCGTCTTGTGCTCTGTGTTTCACCTCTTGCGCCTCCCACTTGATCCACCTTATCTCGTCTTTGCTCCTTTCCACATATATGCTTGATTTAGCACCTTTATAGCCCATTTATACATGGAAATAAATAAAGATAGGATTCTGGAATCCTTTGCATCCATTAATCATTAGTACAAATATCGGAGCGGATATCTTATTTTTTATGAAACAAACCAATTTTAAACTTAGGTGTGATGATCATAAAAATAACACTCATCGACATGGATAGAAATCCAAACCTTAAGGAACTCGGTTGTTTAAACTGAAATAACGAGAATGTTTCGTTTCACTTACGATCAGTATGCCTAGATAGCCCTACGCTCCTTGACATGAAAACTTAGTATAGCTGTAGTACTAACGGAAGCGGATTAGGAGCACTCGGCGACTCGGCCCACCGAAATCGCGTCCGCCCCCTTGCTATATCGGGATCTATGCAACTTTGGAGGAAATGTTTGTTGTCGGTTAATACGCGACCCCGGCGTACAGGTCAACAGTACGCTCATGTGCTCCGGCATTTAATAAAGCTGCAAGGGGGACATTTTAGGGTACAGAACTGTGGGCATGGCTAATTAATTGAATGTTAGAACTAATCTTGATGTTTTGTATCACATGTTTAAGCTTGAGTTTTGCATGTATTTTAGGTGATAGAGTAACTTGCCATGTGGGTGGTACGTATGTAGTTTTGGTTCAGCAGGGGTGCAAAGGCGAGATGTCGAAGAAGGTCGTGCGATGCGACAAAGACGATGAGATGCCGAGTACCGCGAGACGCGGTGCAGCCTGTGAGACGGCGCTGCAGAAACAGCTGAAGCCAAGTGATCTGGTGAGGTGGTTAGTTGCATGCTTTGGGCTGGAGTCAAGCCGTCGGCTGGATAGATAAGTCAGAGGTGAGGAGAAACAATGTAGCCATTCGTGGTAGCCAAGGGAAGTGACTGGGCAAAGCTATCATGTCTTCTCCTTGGTTGTGTGCGTGTGTGTTTCTTGGTTCCTTCCCTGGTGTGTGTGCGTCCATGTGATCTTGAGAGAATATAGAAAGGAGAGAGAGAGAGCTGCGCGAGGCAGCGCAAGGAAGAAGAGGAGCGGCGCTGCGAGAGGCGGCGCCAACAATTGGCATCAGAGCCTCGTCGATCCGGCGACGGTGTGGTGGACTCCATGTGAGGTGGAGGACGCCGGCGTGAGGTGATGGCCGGAGGCGGTGCGATGCAGCTGGTGGCTGGTTGCGGTGCTGCAAGATGATGATGGTGTGGTGGTCGGCGTCGTGAGGACGTCATCCACGACAAGATGGTCCATGGTGATCGGCGCTGCGACGGCGTCGGCTGTGGCGTAACGGACTCCATGCGAGATGGAGGCCGGCGGCGCAAGAAGGAGGACGGTGGCCATGCGGTGCCGCTATGTGAAGATGGCGGTGCGAAGCTGCCACAAGAAGAGTCGGTGCGATGCCGACAACGGTGGTGTCATGCCATCGTCATCATGAAAAGTTGGTGTGAAGCCAACAAAAGTTGCGGTGCGATGCCGCTTGGCGAAGAGACGACGTGGTGACCGGCGCCGCGAAGGTGTCGTCCACATCAAGAAGTTGCTGTTGCGTGCGGCAAGATGTTATGGTGATCGGCAACACGATGGTGTCGTCCACGACGTGATGGAGCGTTGCGGCGCTGCGATAGCGTCGACAAGAAGCTGCGGGTGATCTGCGTCGAAGACTGACATCAAGATTAGGGGGTGAATGTTAGAACTAATCTTGATGTTTTCTATCACATGTTTAAGTTTGAGTTTTGCATGTATTTTAGGTGATAGAGTAACTTGCCGTGTGGCTGGAACGTACGTAGTTTTGGTTCAGCAGGGGTGCAAAGGCGAGATGTCAAAGAAGGTCGTGCGATGCGACAAAGACGATGAGATGCCGAGTACCGCGAGACGCGGTGCAGCCGTGTGAGACGGCGCTGCAGAAACAGCTGAAGCCAAGTGATCTGGTGAGGTGGTTAGTTGCATGCTTTGGGCTGGAGTGAAGCCGCCGGCTGGATAGATAAGTCAGAGGTGAGGAGAAACGATGTAGCCATTCGTGGTAGCCAAGGGAAGTGACTGGGCAAAGCTATCATGTCTTCTCCTTGGTTGTGTGCGTGTGTGTTTCTTGGTTCCTTCCCTGGTGTGTGCGCGTCCATGTGATCTTGAGAGAATATAGAAAGGAGAGAGAGAGAGAGAGCTGTGCGAGGCAGCGCAAGGAAGAAGAGGAGCGGCGCTGCGAGAGGCGGCGCCAACAATTGGCATCAGAGCCTCGTCGATCCGGCGGCGGTGTGGTGGACTCCATGTGAGGTGGAGGACGCCGGCGCGAGGTGATGGCCGGAGGCGGCGCGATGCAGCTGGTGGCCGGTTGCGGTGCGATGCCGCAAGATGATGATGGTGTGGTGGTCGGCGTCGTGAGGACGTCATCCACGACAAGATGGTCCATGGTGACCGGCGCTGCGACGGCGTCGGCTGTGGCGTAACGGACTCCATGCGAGATGGAGGCCGACGGCGCAAGAAGGAGGACGGTGGCCATGCGGTGCCGCTATGTGAAGATGGCGGTGCGAAGCTGCCACAAGAAGAGTCGGTGCGATGCCGACGACGGTGGTGTCATGCCATCGTCATCATGAAAAGTTGGTGTGAAGCCAACAAAAGTTGCGGTGCGATGCCGCTTGGCGATGCGACGACGTGGTGACCGGTGCCGCGAAGGTGTCGTCCACGTCAAGAGGTTGCTGTTGCGTGCGGCAAGATGTTATGGTGATCGGCAACACGATGGTGTCGTCCACGGCATGATGGAGCATTGCGGCGCTGCGATAGCGTCGACAAGAAGCTGCGGGTGATCTACGTCGAAGACTAACATCAAGATTAGGGGGTGAATGTTAGAACTAATCTTGATGTTTTGTATCACATGTTTAAGTTTGAGTTTTGCATGTATTTTAGGTGATAGAGTAACTTGCCGTGTGGCTCGTACGTACGTAGTTTTGGTTCAGTAGGGGTACAAATGCGAGATGTCGAAGAAGGTCGTGCGATGCGACAAAGACGATGAGATGCCGAGTACCGCGAGACGCGGTGCAGCCATGTGAGACGGCGCTGCAGAAATAGCTGAAGCCAAGTGATCTGGTGAGGTGGTTAGTTGCATGCTTTGGGCTGGAGTCAAGCCGCCGGCTGGATAGATAAGTCAGAGGTGAGGAGAAACAATGTGGCCATTCGTGGTAGCCAAGGGAAGTGACTGGGCAAAGCTATCATGTCTTCTCCTTGGTTGTGTGCGTGTGTGTTTCTTGGTTCCTTCCCTGGTGTGTGTGCGTCCATGTGATCTTGAGAGAATATAGAAAGGAGAGAGAGAGAGTTGTGCGAGGCAGCGCAAGGAAGAAGAGGAGCGGCGCTGCGAGAGGCGGCGCCAACAATTGGCATCAGAGCCTCGTCGATCCGGCGATAGTGTGGTGGACTCCATGTGAGGTGGAGGACGCCGGCGCGAGGTGATGGCCGGAGGCGGCGCGATGCAGCTGGTGGCCGGTTGCGGTGCGATGCCGCAAGATGATGATGGTGTGGTGGTCGGCGTCATGAGGACGTCATCCATGACAAGATGGTCCATGGTGACTGGCGCTGCGACGGCGTCGGCTGTGGCGTAACGGACTCCATGCGAGATGGAGGCCGACGGCGCAAGAAGGAGGACGGTGGCCATGCGGTGCCGCTATGTGAAGATGGCGGTGCGAAGCTGCCACAAGAAGAGTCGGCGCGATGCCGACGACGGTGGTGTCATGCCATCGTCATCATGAAAAGTTGGTGTGAAGCCAACAAAAGTTGCGGTGCGATGCCGCTTGGCGATGCGACGACGTGGTGACCGGGGCCGCGAAGGTGTCGTCCAGTCAAGAGGTTGCTGTTGCGTGCAGCAAGATGTTATGGTGATCGGCAACACGATGGTGTCGTCCACGACATGATGGAGCGTTGCGGCGCTGCGATAGCGTCGACAAGAAGCTGCGGGTGATCTGCCCCGAAGACTGACATCAAGATTAGGGGGTGAATGTTAGAACTAATCTTGATGTTTTGTATAACATGTTTAAGTTTGAGTTTTGCATGTATTTTAGGTGATAGAGTAACTTGCCGTGTGGCTGGTACATACGTAGATTTGGTTCAGCAGGGGTGCAAAGGCGAGATGTCGAAGAAAGTCGTGCGATGCAACAAAGACGATGAGATGCCGAGTACCGTGAGACGCGGTGCAGCCGTGTGAGACGGCGCTGCAGAAACAGCTGAAGCCAAGTGATCTGGTGAGGTCGTTAGTTGCATGCTTTGGGCTGGAGTCAAGCCGCCGGCTGGATAGATAAGTCAGAGGTGAGGAGAAACAATGTAGCCATTCGTGGTAGCCAAGGGAAGTGACTGGGCAAAGCTATCATGTCTTCTCCTTGGTTGTGTGCGTGTGTGTTTGTTGGTTCCTTCCCTGGTGTGTGTGCGTCCATGTGATCTTGAGAGAATATAGAAAGGAGAGAGAGAGAGCTGTGCGAGGCAGCGCAAGGAAGAAGAGGAGCGGCGCTGCTAGAGGCGGCGCCAACAATTGGCATCAGAGCCTCGTCGATCCGGCGGCAGTGTGGTGGACTCCATGTGAGGTGGAGGACGCCGGCGCGAGGTGATGGCCGGAGGCGGCGCGATGCAGCTGGTGGCCGGTTGCGGTGCGATGCCGCAAGATGATGATGGTGTGGTGGTCGGCGTCGTGAGGACGTCATCCACGACAAGATGGACCATGGTGACCGGCGCTGCGACGGCGTCGGCTGTGGCGTAACGGACTCCATGCGAGATGGAGGCCGACGGCGCAAGAAGGAGGACGGTGGCCATGCGGTGCCGCTATGTGAAGATGGCGGTGCGGAGCTGCCACAAGAAGAGTCGGTGCGATGCCGACGACGGTGGTGTCATGCCATCATCATCATGAAAAGTTGGTGTGAAGCCAACAAAAGTCGCGGTGCGATGCCGCTTGGCGATGCGACGACGTGGTGACCGGCGCCGCGAAGGTGTCGTCCATGTCAAGAGGTTGCTGTTGCGTGCGGCAAGATGTTATGGTGACCGGCAACACGATGGTGTCGTCCACGACATGATGGAGCGTTGCGGCGCTGTGATAGCGTCGACAAGAAGCTGCGGGTGATCTGCGTCGAAGACTGACATCAAGATTAGGGGGTGAATGTTAGAACTAATCTTGATGTTTTGTATAACATGTTTAAGTTTGAGTTTTGCATGTATTTTAGGTGATAGAGTAACTTGCCGTGTGGCTGGTACATACGTAGTTTTGGTTCAGCAGGGGTGCAAAGGCGAGATGTCGAAGAAGGTCGTGCGATGCGACAAAGACGATGAGATGCCGAGTACCGTGAGACGCGGTGCAGCCGTGTGAGACGGCGCTGCAGAAACAGATGAAGCCAAGTGATCTGGTGAGGTGGTTAGTTGCATGCTTTGGGCTAGAGTCAAGCCGCCGGCTCGATAGATAAGTCAGAGGTGAGGAGAAACAATGTAGCCATTCGTGGTAGCCAAGGGAAGTGACTGGGCAAAGCTATCATGTCTTCTCCTTGGTTGTGTGCGTGTGTGTTTCTTGGTTCCTTCCCTGGTGTGTGTGCGTCCATGTGATCTTGAGAGAATATAGAAAGGAGAGAGAGAGAGTTGTGCGAGGCAGCGCAAGGAAGAAGAGGAGCGGCGTTGCGAGAGGCGGCGCCAACAATTGGCATCAGAGCCTCGTCGATCCGGCGGCGGTGTGGTGGACTCCATGTGAGGTGGAGGCTGCCGGCGCGAGGTGATGGCCGGAGGCGGCGCGATGCAGCTGGTGGTCGGTTGCGGTGCGATGCCGCAAGATGATGATGGTGTGGTGGTCGGTGTCGTGAGGACGTCATCCACGACAAGATGGTCCATGGTGACCGGCGCTGCGACGGCGTCGGCTGTGGCGTAACGGACTCCATGCGAGATGGAGGCCGACGGCGCAAGAAGGAGGACGGTGGCCATGCGGTGCCGCTATGTGAAGATGGCGGTGCAAAGTTGCCACAAGAAGAGTCGGTGCGATGCCGACGACGGTGGTGTCATGCAATCGTCATCATGAAAAGTTGGTGTGAAGCCAACAAAAGTTGCGGTGCGATGCCGCTTGGCGATGCGACGACGTGGTGACCGGTGCCGCGAAGGTTTCGTCCACGTCAAGAGGTTGCTGTTGCGTGCAGCAAGATGTTATGGTGATCGGCAACACGATGGTGCCGTCCACAACATGATGGAGCGTTGCGGCGCTGCGATAGCATCGACAAGAAGCTGCGGGTGATCTGCGTCGAAGACTGACATCAAGATTAGGGGGTGAATGTTAGAACTAATCTTGATGTTTTGTATCACATGTTTAAGTTTGAGTTTTGCATGTATTTTAGGTGATAGAGTAACTTGCCGTGTGGCTGGTACGTACATAGTTTTGGTTCAGCAGGGGTACAAAGGCGAGATGTCGAAGAAGGTCGTGCGATGCGACAAAGACGATGAGATGCGAGTACCGTGAGACGCGGTGCAGCCGTATGAGACGGCGCTGCAGAAACAGCTGAAGCCAATTGATCTGGTGAGGTGGTTAGTTGCATGCTTTGGGCTGGAGTCAAGCCGCCGGCTGGATAGATAAGTCAGAGGTGAGGAGAAACAATGTAGCCATTCGTGGTAGCCAAGGGAAGTGACTGGGCAAAGCTATCATGTCTTCTCCTTGGTTGTGTGCGTGTGTGTTTCTTGGTTCCTTCCCTGGTGTGTGTGCGTCCATGTGATCTTGAGAGAATTTAGAAAGGAGAGAGAGAGAGCTGTGCGAGGCAGCGCAAGGAAGAAGAGGAGCGGCGCTGCGAGAGTCGGCGCCAACAATTGGCATCAGAGCCTCGTCGATCCGGCGGCGGTGTGGTGGACTCCATGTGAGGTGGAGGATGCCGGCGCGAGGTGATGGCTGGAGGCGGCGCGATGCAGCTGGTGGCCGGTTGCGGTGCGATGCCGCAAGATGATGATGGTGTGGTGGTCGGCGTCGTGAGGACGTCATCCACGACAAGATGGTCCATGGTGACCGGCGCTGCGAAGGCGTCGGCTGTGGCGTAACGGACTCCATGCGAGATGGAGGCCGACGGCGCAAGAAGGAGGACGGTGGCCATGCGGTGCCGCTATGTGAAGATGGCGGTGCGAAGCTGCCACAAGAAGAGTCGGGAGTCGGTGCGATGCACGACGGTGTCACCATCGTCATCATGAAAAGTTGGTGTGAAGCCAACAAAAGTTGCGGTGCGATGCCGCTTGGCGATGCGACGACGTGGTGACCGGTGCCGCGAAGGTGTCGTCCACGTCAAGAGGTTGCTGTTGCGTGCGGCAAGATGTTATGGTGATCGGCAACACGATGGTGTCGTCCACGACATGATGGACGTTGCGGCGCTGCGATAGCGTCGACAAGAAGCTGCGGGTGATCTGCCTCGAAGACTGACATCAAGATTAGGGGGTGAAAGTTAGAACTAATCTTGATGTTTTGTATAACATGTTTAAGTTTGAGTTTTGCATGTATTTTAGGTGATAGAGTAACTTGCCGTGTGGCTGATACGTACGTAGTTTTGGTTCAGTAGGGGTGCAAAGGCGAGATGTCGAAGAAGGTCATGCGATGCGACAAAGACGATGAGATGCCGAGTACCGCGAGACGCGGTGCAGCCATGTGAGACGGCGCTGCAGAAACAGCTGAAGCCAAGTGATTTGGTGAGGTGGTTAGTTGCATGCTTTGGGCTGGAGTCAAGCCGCCGGCTGGATAGATAAGTCATAAGTCAAAGCTGAGAGAATCAATGGGTTGTTAGCCGGTGGTGCATGCACGTCCTGGAGAGATTCTAGGAGTGGCGCCATCATTGAATCCTCCGTCACCAACCTCCCCGTGTTACCTCCGACTCGGCTCAGAATCCATTGATTGATCTGAGCATAAGCAGGATAACTCTTGGGCGAGTGAACTGGTCTTCTTCCAAACATTCTAGAAATAGAGAAAGAGGATATTTAGTGTGATGTAGTCCGGCGCCCTTCACTTATTAGCTAGAAATTGGAGTTGTTCTATATCTTGGCGAACTGGGATGATTCCTTCTCCAGATCCACGGGTGGATCCAGTCAACGGCGGCAATGTAAAGTAACCCTGTTGTCATCTACATGATTGCTTAAGAGGGAGCAGAATCTTGATGGAACTATGGTTTGATCCGCATGGGGGATATGCCTGGAGATTTCTTTTGTTTGTGTGGGCTGTGGGAGTGGGTTGCGAGTGGTGGTATGTGTGTTGGGTTCTAGGGCGGTGAGATATGGCTGTTTATAAGTGAGGATGGAAAGCGTGCATGGTTGTTCTAGTATAGTGGCACACTACTAGATTTGCTGCGCGGTGGGACCAAGTATATTGAATTTGTCTGCAATTTCTGCTTGCATTGATTGGTTGCATGACTTTTGTACAACGACTTGATTGCATGGTGTAATAAAATGGTATGGAGATAAAGTTGGGTCGGTGAAAATGTTTTTTACTTCCGATCACTTCGGTAAGTATGATTTGTGATAAGTGAAATAGTCGATCAGTGGAAATTGGATGGAGGTCGAACACAAACTTTTAAGTGTGAGTTCAAGGTTTAGAAATTATTACCATGCGTGACTTTGTCTACAATTTGTTGCATTGAATGAACATGGGAATTGTGAGGAAGATGGATTTTTATGAGCGGGCCCAAGGAGGAAAATGACCGCTGCATGTGAAGAGGCGAGTGCCGTTGGGGAGGAGCCTGTGCATTGAACATTGATGGGTGGTTGGGGAGATAGCGGTTGAGGCTAGCTCAACCACATTTGGACAGAAAGATCACCCTCAAGGATAGAAGCGCGTGGACTGTGGCATGAATATACAGAGCAGTGCACGACGAATACGCGATGAAGAAACTTTGAATACAAATAAGCTAATATAGTGATTGCGGGTCCTGATAAGAATTGATGGGGCAGATTCCCGTGTATGTAGTCGCCGAGTGCTCCTATGCAATTTCGTAGTACTGACATAGTTATTATGCAAGTGTTAGTGAAGCAAAGATAATCAACATAATTATCTTGCTCAATTAGAAAAAATAATAAAGTAGTTTCTATTCCACTTACTATATTTAATATTTGCTTGCTGAAAACACATGGAATAGATTTTCTTTCTTGAGCAACGAAAACATAAATTAGGAAGTGAAAGGTATGTAAAGACGACATGATTCTAGAATAACTCGCTAACACGACTCCGTAACAAACTCATAGCTGAAATCTGCGCCAAAACTCTAGTGGATCGTTTATTGGTCAACGAAGTTCTCAGCATAACATCAAGAAATGTGATGAAGAGCCACATTTACGCATGTAAACCCACATAGAGTAGCATGGCCATGACACATGCGAGAAGTTGAAGCGCCATCTAAAAATGCAACACAGATTTTGACATCATCTCATTCACCTTTCAACCAGGTTTCTCTGAACAACTTTATAAACAAGGGCTATTGAGTACTAAAATCAACACTATGGGGTTGCATATTTCTAACATCGTCTTCTCTACAATTTTTCTCAACACCTAAGTATTTTTGAGACTTTCTCTTATGTATGGTTATTCTCTGTTAACATCACTTTCTTTTAAAAACCAGTCCCACGATAAGTCTAGGTTATGCAGATTAAAGAGAACAAATGTTACTCAATTATTTTAGCTATTAGAACAAAACATTTGTCTTAGCTCATCAAGACTTACTCTCACTTCAATATTTTACACATACTACTGCTACGATTAGTATAAGTAATTCAAGTGCAAAAGACTGGAGTCGTAGGACATAGCTTTACGATCTTGAATTTCCATGCTTCTCTTACTTAAGATTGCATTCCTCGTTCTCTGGCATAGACCAACTTCTCTGAATTATAAACAAGAATGCAGACCAAATTCAAGGGAAAAGGAAAGAGCCAAACAAAGGTTATTCTGTTCTTTTTGGGTTTTCAGGTTTTCTGAAAGCTAACTTAAAAATGAAACTGGAACCGGCGAAAAAAATGAAAAGCAAAAACCAAATAAAAAGCAAAATATTGCAACAAACTGGAAAAAACCCCATTTAAACTCTGAAAAGATGTACATAATAATAATTAAAAAGCAAAAACCCGAGGAAGCGGCCAACACAGGAGACATGGCAGCGGCGGAGAGTTATGAGTCGCGCTCTCAGCCCACAAAAGCGACCCTTGTGAGGATCCCGCAACGCGCGACAGCTATGTGTCGCATGTACACTAGCAGGTTGGGCCATTTAGTCGGTAATCGATGTCGCTCGTAGTGCTATATGTTTGATTGATCAGTTTTCTTTGTTTTTATCCTTTTTCATTTTCTTGTTCTATTTTTGTTTGTTTAATTTCCTTTTCCCTGATTTCTCTGATTTCCATGTTGACTCCTTTTTTATTTGTTTTTTTTGTTTTCTCATGGTTCTTCTTGTTTTTTTCTTTCTTTTATTCATATTTAATCTTGTTTTCTTTATTTTCTCATTGGGTTTTCTCGGTTTTCCTTTATTTCTTCATTATGTTTGCCTTTTTTGTTTTCTTTCTTTGTTTACTTCGGGTTATTGCTTTTCTATTTTGTTTCTTTGTTGTTTTTACTGGTTTATTTTTCTAACCCATGACTACTTTTACTTGGTATATAATGTAAATTTTAGAGCACATGTGAAACATTTTTCTTATACATTTTGAAGATTTTTAAAATGCATGATGCACAATTTTTTTAAAGAAATGGTTTGAACACTTTTTTGAATACACAATAACATTTTACAAATACATTTTGTGCATTTTTAAATAGCAATAAACAATTTTAAAAACTATACAAAGTTTTTTATATTGTATAAACATATTTATATTTTTCACGCTTGGTTTTTTGTAACACGTGAATATTTTAGTCAAGATGCCACGTACGTTTTCTTACACTGTGTTCCGATGTCTGAATTAGCCCCTTCGAATTGGATATGATATTGGCTACGTGCCAATTCAGGTGTTCGGGTGTTTATCGAATCGAGCGACGGAATCGGGCCCGATACAGAGCCGAAATCGCCTCCACGCGCGCAGCCCTCCCGCGATACAGAGGTCTCTGCCTCCGATTTGGCCCGAATTGGGTTACTCCCGCGAAACGTACCGCTTGGAGACAGTCTCGCGCGAGACCTATCCCTTTCCTCCCGCGCGTGAAGTGAGACGCAAGCTTCAGGAGCCGCCGCCGGCGCATGTATGGATCCCCACTCCATGGCCCTCCTCCTCCCCCTCCTCTCTCCGACGGCGGCGGATCTTCAAGCCCCCGTGGATGCGGCCCCTTTCCCTCCCCTGCATAGCTCCTTCCTCTGCCCCGCGAGCCGGCGCAGCCCTGCATCTGGCCTGTGTCGCTGGTGGGCGCGACCTCCATCCCGGCCATCTCGCTGGCCGGTGCGCCCTCCATCCCGCCCATCTTGCTGGCTGGCGCAACCCCTCCATCTTCTTCCCCTTCCTCCTCCATCTTCTTCTTCCCCTTCCATGGACCCCCTTCTTTCTCTTCCTTTGCTTAACCAGCCAGCCTTTTCTAAGTTCTTCCTCTTCCCTTGTTCTGTTCTTCCCTGATGTCCACGTTCCCATGAATTTACTGACCACATGTTTATTTTTTTGCAAGTGTTGCTGGATCCCCCTTCTTTCTCTTCCTTTGTGCATTTGTAAAATGTTTGTTCATTTTTATTCCTATATAATCATTCAATTATCACACATTGTACAGATTTTAATTTGATGCAGAAAGCACAAAGCATTACGCAATTCCATAGTCTGTCATCCCAACATGAATTGGTATTGAAAACTGATTATGATTCCATGGGCCAATTTCATGAGCATCCAAACATGTGAATTCGTATTCATGTCATTACGGTTTCCTCCCTGAATTGGAATTAAAACCAATTCAATACGGAGGCCTACAATACAGACATCCGAACACAGCGTTAATGGAAATAATCATTTTTGCTAACTTATGGGAACATTTTTCTTACACTATAAAACATTTTCTTGAACAGTACGAACATTTTTTGAATCGCCGAATTTTAATTCAACATGTCTCATACATTTTTTATGGAACAAAACATTTTTTACACCGTGGAAACATTATATTTTTAAAATTGTATATTTTTTTTCTAAAAATGTCCGAATAACTTTTTCGAAACTCATGAACATTCCAAAATTAAACATACATTTTTTCCAAATAACGCAACATTCTTTGTACATTTTTTAATGTCAGAAACATTCTTTGTACACAGGGTTAAAAAAATTCTATAGATATTTAAAAAATTTCAAATTGATGTTTAACATTTTTCAAAATATTATGTAATATACTTTTATAATTAAAATATTACGAAACAAAATCAATAGTAAAAAATAAACCAAAAAGAATAGAAAATCTGAAGAAAATCGAAAAAATATGTATGATGTCAATTTGACGTCAGCAAGCATGGTCACTGGGCTGGCCCAGCAGCGGCTCCCTGCAGGCGACGCTGCAATAGGTACTGCCGCAGGTGGCACATAGCGCGCCCCCGATGAACCAACTTATGGTTGAATGGTTAGATGGACAGTGGTATCCCAATTATCAGGGTTCAAGTCCTGATGCTCGTATTTATCCTGAATTTATTTTAGTATTTTTGGGGATACACGTTCAGTGGGAGAAAACGTTCCCGCCGGCTACGAGGCGCCTACGGTGACTTCGTAAAATCTCAAGATGATATGCCTGATCAGTCTCTCGGAGGTGCTCATAGGGGTAGGGTGTGTGTGTGTGCGTTCATAGGAATGAGTGTATGCGTGTATATATGAGCACTCATGTATGTACTCATGTTTAAAAAAATCCGCGCCCCTGGGTGTCTTTTTTTAAGAATCCCAGGGGAATCTCCTATACGCCGCTCGTTGCGGTAAAGTTAAGGCGCTTCGCATGGGCGCGGCCAGCCTGGGCCGGCCTATTTACAGTGGCACGTGCCAGCACGTTCTCAAGATGAAAAATCGCAAAAAAGTCAAAGCGCTAGCGTTAAAACTCAAACTCGCGACTTCGTATTCGAGGATTTGGCCATGCATGCAAACCACTGGGACTTAGATGCTGTCACGTTCAACTCGGAGCGCGACACTTAAAGACACATACGACAGTGACAGAACTTAAAAATTAATTTGCTAAAAAAATCCAAAACTACAGTCCATCTACTGGCTCGAACCGACCACCTCCTACAACTTACTTTTTGGAAGTTACGCATATTTTCTTCAAAACACAAACATTTTCTGAAATTTCGAACAAATTTGGTAAAACACGAACATTTAGATGATGTGAACAAATTTGGAAAGAGAGAACAGTTCTTGATTATTTGAAAAAAAATGTTTAGATTTTTCAAAATTCCAGAACATTTTTTGAATTTGTGAACAAAATTTGAAAACATGAACTATTATTGAATTGGTGAAAAATTTGGGAAGCTGGAACATTTTTTGCAATTCCCAACATTTTTTGAATTGATAAACACAACTTGAAAATTTGAGCAAGATTGAATTTGTGAAAAATGCGTAATGTTTTTGAACTTACGAAGAAATTTTCAAAACAGGAACATTTTTTGAATTTGTGAACAAAATTTCAAAACGGGAACAATTTCTTAAAAGACAAACATATTTTGAATTTTTTGAACAAAATTGGAAACGTGAGGAATTTCTTAATACCTGAACAAAAAAATTTAAATAAGAATAGTTTTCCAAATTTGTGATAAATTTTTTAGAATGGTGTCATTTTTCAATTTATGAACAACTTTTGAAAATACTTCAATTTTCTGAGAAACTGAAGATTTTCTAAAAGCTTGAACATGTTTTACAAACTACGAATAATTTTGAAACATGAACTTTTTGGAAAAGGAAAAAAACATGAAAAATAAGAAAATAAATTAAAAAATGAATAAAAATAAAAAATGAAAGAAGAAAATTTAACAGAAAAACTAAATTAGGGGAAAAATCGTGAAAAACAAAAAACAAACAAGAAAACTGATAAAAAAAACGGTTTAGGGAACCTTCTAGAAGGTTCTCAAAACCAGAAAAAACCGGATGGGAACCTGTAGAAGGTTCCGAAAACCGGGTATGCTTCAAATAGGAATTTCCAATCCAGGGTGTCCTTAGTAAGTTGCTCCCGAAACCCCACCTCGCTTAAATGGGCTGGATTTTTGCTGATATCCTTATTCTTTGTTTTTTGTTTTATTCTTTTATTTACATTTCCGAGATTGCAAGATATTATATGTAAATTTCAGCAAACATTCATAGCACGATAAAAATGTTCATCAGTGTTTAAAAAAATTCATTCAACTTCTAAATGTTTTGGTAGTATAAAAAAAAGTTAGCGACATGTAAAAAATGTTCATCACGTGTTCAAAAAAATATCCGTGCATTGTTAAAATAATTTTCACACAACTTTTCTAAAAGTGTAGTTAACAAAAAAATGCAACATTTCAAAAATATTCAACCGTGCCAGAAAAGGTTCGTGCATTTATAAGTATGTATTTATACTATTTATAAAGTTTGTCCCAAAATTGATGCACACCATTAAAAAATGTACATAACACTTTAAAAAATTGTTCTCTTTCCAAAAATGTTCCTGACTTTTCATAAATTTTACAACGCAAAAAATATGTCGCATAGTTCAAGAAAAACATTTTGTACCATTCAAGGAATTGTTCAACGTGTATTATGAAGATTCTTTATTCAGCACGGTCATTGCCGCCACCGAAACCCTAAGCTATTAGGCCTAAAAATGATCCACAAGCATGGTCATTGCCGCCATATTCAGCACGGTCATTGCCGCCACCGAAACCCTAAGCTATTAGGCCTAAAAACGATCCACAAGCATGTACCCCCCCCCCCCCCCCCCCCCCCCCCCCCCCACCACCGACAGATGAATAGAATGTTCGAGGAGTATGGAGGTTCCCTTTGTTGCTCCTTCATCCGACCTCTTCGTATAGATCTTTCCCCCTTTTTTCTTCCAATTTTGATTTTTCCCCCTGTCAACTTTGGGTCTTTTTTTCACCGTTTTTTCTTCAAGAAAAAAATTGAAATGCCTATTTTCTTTGGTAGGCTAATAACTGCTGATTTAGTAAGGAGGCACATCACTATTCTTAAGCAGTCATGTTAATAGTAAAATGACCGGTAAAGCACAGTAATTGCCAAAAAGACTAACTAAAGTTTTAGCATCATCACTATATAAAAGATAGACTTACAGCCATGGACTAACATATTCAAATATGGCATCAATACCCGGCGATCATCAGTTGGGGAGTTACCCCCGAGCGTTTGATTCATTTAGTAGGGGATGGGGGATCGATCAAACTCTCTTCTATCCCGTTCCGTGTTCGATGTAGCTGCATTTCAAGCGAACCGCAAGAGGGCCCAGATGCCCCAAGAAAATAGGTAGGCATCCAAAGAGAAAGGCAAGGACCAGTTAATTGCTAATGCAGAAAAGGCAAAGAAACATAGATTTATAGTTACCATGACCAATTTTTTTTGTCATGCGCTTAATAATAAAATTGCTGTGAAATAGTTGATAATAATTCCTAAAGCTTGCCATGGTAGCATTACAAAAAAAATACCTAAAATTGCCATTTTTGGAAGAAAAAAATGTTATGAATCTTTCATGGGATCATGAGAATTTTTTTGTAAAATTTTCCATGCGTACAAAATGAACTTGATATGTGAAAAAAATTACAGACATATCTTTAAAGGTTGCCATGTGACAATGTAAAAAAATAATAAATCTACCATGTACATCAAAAAAATAGCACATACCTAAAGCAAAAAATAGCATATTTATACCACCAAGTAAAAATATAAAAAATAAAGGAGGGACTGGGATTCAATCCCAGTTCTCGGAGATGGAAGCTTTATGCACTACAGCACTAGCCAGTCCGGTGGGCGCTCTATTTGGTTGGAATAGAGTTTGTACCACTTTTGTGTCTAGTGAACGAGTTTCACGTCTAACCTGCCAAGGCCCTTTGCACCAAGACAAGTTCATCTGGGCCGGCCGCCGGCCGCCTGCTGCATTGCTTCGAGGTGTTTGTCAAAATCAGCGACGATGGAGCAAATAATTTCTTCCACGTCGTTAATCACAAGCTGCAGGCCCAAGACGTAAGTAAATTTCTGGCATTATTTTCTACAAGTATTGTTCTCCTTAACTCACGTATTCATCTAGTGCTATACCTTGCTTATTACAGGTGGCTGCAGTGCTGAAGTCCGGCAGCCGGCGGCTACACGGCGAAGATGAGATACTGCAGTAGCGGGACAACGGCGACAAAGGAGACCAGATGCGTCTGACAGACGCGAGATGAGTGACAGTAGCGACTACGGAGCTGAATCGTGGTGGCCGCCAACTTGTGATCTTCACATCTATCAGGTGCGTGCGGCGCAACGTGTTCATTAGCGACGGCAAGCGGCCGACGATTTTACTATTCCGGGCGGTGAAACGGTGTAAATTTCCATTTTCATATATACTCTATTCTTTGGGACGAATCTTAGCTATAAACTTTTTCTTGTGTAAGGTATATGATAAAGGTATATTTGTTCAATGTACTACTCCAGACATTCAGAAGGCAGTACTTTATATCTATATATCTATACCTACTACCTACTAATAATAAAGTAAAGTGCGTTTCGCCTATTTTTTCATTCGTTCACCGTCAAAATTTATTTTTCTATCCGAGGTGGTACTAAATTTTTGTCTGTCCGTCTGATTTTTATACTACAATACAGATTTTCGACTTGGGCCGCACACCCTTTGGTCCAGCCAAGCCAGCCCACTTATTTGCCCGCTCATGAAGCTGCAAAAACTCTATTTGTCGCCCAACGCGGCAGATAGTCAGAGCTTCACACAGGGACCCCAAAACTGTGCAAGCCCGTTTCGTTTTTTCTTCCAAATTTATTTTTATTTATACCTTATTTCGTAATAAAATATTAAAAAAATCAGCATTTTATTTTTGTCAAATTTCCTAAAAAACTTACAATTAAATATTGTGTTTCCGTTTTTAAAAATGTTTGGAAAAATATATTTTTCTCTCGTTCTGATTTTCTTTCGAAATTCAGGACATATTTTTTTGTGTTTTCGAAAATTGTTTGGGATTCCCAAAAAATACATTTAAAAAAAAACAAAATTCAAAAAATATTCTTGTTTTAGTAAAATGTTCACAAATTCAATAATGTCCTTGTTTAAAAACTCATTTTATAACATTGTTCTGAATGTTCAAAACATGTTCCATTTTCAAAAGTCGGTCACAACTTCACAAAATGATTGTGTTGTCATAAAAGGTCCATGTCTTCAGAAAATGATGTTGTTTCAAATTTTGTTCATGTTTTTTTAAAAATGGATGGAATATTAAAAATATTGTTTGTAATATCAAAATGTTCTATTTTTCAAGAATATTCGGCAATTCATATTAAAAAAACAAAAAATGTTTTAAATCTAATGTTGCGGTATGTTCTTAAATATTCGCGTCGGCCATTGGTTAGCAGTAGGCATTTGTTGCCATGGCCAACAGCATGTGGTCGAGCCTTTAAGGTCATGTATTCGATTCTTCAACCAGTCGTTTTTCTGGATTTTTACTCGTGCCTCGCAAACACAAGTCATATCGGTGCCTGGCAGTAGCTGGCCCAGATGCCATCGGTTGTGCCTTTTACGCGCTATTTGACGCAACTAGCATCATATAGTAGCTCCCACACAGCTGCCCCAAGAAAAAGCAAAAATATACGTACAGATTTTGTTTCACCCATTCCACACGTAGTTTCCCATTTTTATTTATTTATCCCCAACTGGGCCTACCATGCATTTCTTTTTCTATCACACTGACAAGCAGCAAAAAATTAAGGGCGCGAGGGGATTGAACTATGAACCTTCCCTATTGTGCCGACGGACAAAGCCAACTTAGCTAGCTTGCAATTATGATAGGAACAATCCCACCTTGGAATTTTATACTAAATCACACAAGTTTTTATATGTCCCTAAGTTGTTAAATAAGAATGTTGTGTGAGAATATGGAAGTTGTCTCGAGAATCATCTGCAGAACGCGGCACTTCACAAATTATTGCCGGAGATAACTTGCACGTGCCAATAAAAGACAATATGATGGTTGGCTACAGTCTATAATTGAAAAAATTGTGGGCACGTGCTAATAAAAGAGAATATGTTGGTTTTTCTCTAATTAATAAAAAATTGTGGGCACATGAGCATAAAAATAGCCAAAAAGAATAAACACTGATAATGAAGGGACATTCATGCCTGGTTATGCGCTAATTATGCCAGTCAAACAAAATTTATGCGGTGTAGGAGGTGACAATAGGCGAGGCGCTAATCAACGACACCCAACCGACGCGGCCATGCACTATTGCCGACTATCTCCTCTCATTATTGACGGCTGCCGCCCACGTCATTCCACAGACACAAGATTGAACTACCGCCGATGATGGCAAGAAGGAGGATAAGCGATTATAGATCAGGCGATGTGTTTACATAGAGGACATGGAAAAGCGTGTGTGGGGATATGGGAGTGCTGAGATATTATTTTTCTCCCGTTGCAACGCATGGGCATATTTTCTAGTAAAACTCATATTCTTTCGTTTTGTTTCCCCTCCCTGCGAGAGAGGCGGAACCGAAGGCGACCCGGCTACCACCGTCCTCCGCCAGCGACTCGAGGGGTTCCTCCTCCCTCTGACAGCCGCTCCGACGGCGGCGGGAGAAGGGGGAACCTCACTGTCTCGTCGATGGCATGTAGTTAGGTTAGGGCTAGGTTTTCTTCTTTCACCAGTTTCTGTATTGACGGTTATGGTGGTGGCGGCGTGGAAAATCTGCTTTGGATTCGATTCCAGTGGGTTGCTGTGAGGCGGTCGGCGACGAATCTGGTAGTAAGCTAACCAATCGAGGTGGAACTTTTTCTTTTTTGCTTTGGGCCCGCCGTCATGGTGACGCGTGCTCCGGCATCAACATGGGGGCATGGAGCTCTAGTAGGAGCGTGGTGACTCCGGATTTGTAGGTTCTCGTGGGTGGCGGCGCTTCATCATCATCATTCAACAAACCGACGCAAGTGGCGGCGTAGTTCTGATCTGGCTTATCTTAGGCGTGCTAGTCCTCCTGGACCAAGGATGTGATTTCCTGACCTCTTTATTCCTTGCGCACAACTAAGGGTTTTCCTGGCTCTGGTAGGGAGCGGTGGATATGGCGACAGTGGCGCGCCCTCATCCCTCCTTGGAGGTGTGGCTAGATTGGTTCCCCATGGTGCATTTTGTAATTTCATTATTTTCTTGGGTTGTGTTGTATCACTGCTTATTTTCAATATCAATATAATCTGGGGTCCTTCTCACAAAAAGATGTAAACTATCAATATAAAGGGGATTTTAAGTATGGATGGCATCATCATGCACGTACATGTCTCAAAGTATATGGTGTGCTCCTCTTTTGTTTAATTATTAATTAAAGCAGTTATTAGCTAGCCTTCCCGTGGGTATTGCTAGCCCGTCCACGGCCGCCTGAGCACCGTCTGGCCTTCCGCACCTTGCGCGACGTTTAAGGCCGGAGACGCCATGCCTCGTCCTGCCCGGCAACCAGCGAGCGGCGCGCTCCCGGCCATCGAGAGCATCCTCTGCCTCTCCACGCGAGGCGGCACCGGCCGGGAGTATGGCGTTGCGGCCTTCGCCACGGCGAGCGTGGTGGTTGCACCGAGCCTGCTGCTACCGGCCAATACGACATCTGAAGTACCTCGTGGCTCGTGCTCGTGGTGGTGCCGGCCGGGTGGCTGATGGTCGTGTGCAATTCTCTTGCTGTTTTCCCACGTCTCAAGTGCCACGTGATTGCTAGTTTTCTAGAGGTATATTAACTGGTCTAGGTAGATGTGAAAGACCGATGTGGTACTTTTAAATATGTGAAGCCATTAATGCGACTCATGTACAGGCACGTATTTTAGCAAGGATCAGGATGGACGAAATATTGCGTGTGCTTCTTTCGGCCAAGGCCTAGCCAGAAGCACAAGGCCCAGCCGGACGTACAAGCATAGGGAGGCAACGTATTTTCTGGCGGATGGATGCACGTTTTAGTACCACCTCGAATATGTGTTAAATTTAAACTGAAAGCGTAAAATTACGGGAAGAAGCGTATTGTGATGGTGAATCCACGGAGTCAATCCGTGCTTTATTATTAGGGAGAGATATACTCCCACAAAAACCTTGGGTATGTGCCAACAAAAATAAAATAAAATTTGGGTATGTGCACACGCAAAACGTACTGGACGTCAAGTATCAACCCGTGAGAACAAAGTCAAATATACCTTATACAGTGTAGTATATGCCTGATTGCAAGTTTAAAAAATAAAAAGAGGCATGCACCCGATGGGGCCAAAAAAAGTACATGCACCAGATGCATGCAACGAAAAGTTGTTAGTTCAACAACAACTAAATCATTCCAAACTTCTACTAGCAATCAGCTATGCATGCAAAGTGATTAAGTTTTTTTTTTTTACTAATTTGCATGGCTGGTTACGGTTGGCACTATTGGATATCCAACCTGCTCGTACTCATTGTGTCCCCTTAACCACCCTTATGTAAGAGATATCAATAGACATAACCATGTTCATCTCAGTACCACAAAAAAACTTACGTAGTGCACACTAGATGCTTATTTTTAGCCATTTAAACGAAACTGACAGATATAGAGTAGATGTGTTATTTTTGCATAGTTGCAGGAAGACTCAAGACAAATCTTAGAGGAACATGAAAAACACCAACTGCTTAGTTATACTGAAGGAAAAGGCTACATGAATCAGTCTGTCTTAACAACATATCCAAGTCTTACAAACACAATATTTCATGTTTTAATAATGATCTCAAACCTCAGCGTCACAGTAATGAAAGGGTTGTGCATCATTGCACGCCTAGTCATCCACGGCCGTCATCTAAGGCATGGAGCGAGGCAGCGGGCATGCATCGTGCTCCATGCCCATGAGAGAGACGACTCGAGGTTGAGCTGGGCAAGGCATGCCGCACATGCTCGCTGCGTCTAGGGTTCTGGCGTGGAGAATTTGAAATCTCCCCTTGCCACCGCCATGGATGAAAGAAAGGAAGAGATGCATTCCCCGTGATTACCGGTGTGATGTGCAATGGGAGGAGGAATATGGTAGGCGTCAGAATGATTTTTCAAACTTAAGGGCGCCAAACTGCAAGCTAATCAGGAGTAGGGCTGCAGGAAAAGCTCGAGGCTCGTGAGCCGCTCGAGATCAACTCGTTTGCTAGCTCGACTCAAAAAGAAATGAGTTGACTACGAACACTTTCTGTAGCTCTGAAGAAATGAGCTGATCTTGAGCCAATACTGGCTCGCTCGATTTTAGCTCGATAGCTCGGCATAATATCATTATGTTAAATGATCATGTCATATATTAAATAAAAATAGATAATTTATTACCAAATACGCCGCCCAAGATTTTTCCCCTATTTTCTTTACAAGCAAACAGGGAAGCTTAATTAATTGTAGAGAAAATTTAGGCCTTATTATAGTACGTGGTCGGCCGTGTGTTAAATATTCTGTTGTTCCTAGCATCTTTGGCCTGCACTACACTGCAACTTATTATGATTGTTGGCCAATATTTTATTTTCCCAATTATTTATATATATATATATATATATATATATATATATATATATATATATATATATATGTCATGACATGTTATCTTCTATCAGTACTAGACTTTCGGTTGTGAGAGAATAAGTCAAACTAGTTCTAAAAAATTTATATTATCATCATTCTGATTGGAATAATATTTTCTAGTGCCTTTTTATGCCGTGTTGTGCCTTATCTAGTTGGAATAATGGTTGCACATTTTATATTTTTAATCGTCTCATTTAGCTCAAAACTAGCTCGAGATCGACTCGACATCGTTACAAGCAAATCACGAGTCATGTTCTACAACTCGACATTGAGATTCACTCAGTTTGAGCTCCCTCAAATTTTAATATGAGCTGAGCTGAGCTAAGTCCAACTCGCTCGAACTCGACTCGTTTGCAGCCCTAATCAGGAGCACCAGCAGCCCCATTTATCCATCGATCAATCAAACTACACTAGTGCTCGTGCTTGACAGCGTCACCATGAAGCGCGAGCAGGAAACCCCCAACGTCCGAAGGCTCTCATATGTAGCGAGATTGATCCTACTTGTTTCGCGGTGCTCGACCTCATGTCGGCGGGTCCATCTTCATATCTTGCCGCACTGAAGGACTGTAGCCATGGGAGAGATGGGATCTGTAGAGAAGAGAAAAGACCAAGGTGAGCGGGCAAGCCGATCGTGCGTGTTTCCTTTTCTTTTCCCATCCGCGGATGGTATGTGCATAGCCCAGATTTGCCACGGTCGGGTTTTTCTTCGAGCTTTGTTTAGTTGTCGGTTTTGTGTGCGCGTATCATATGATGAGAATGAAAGCAGGGAGGTGGGATTTTTTTTATCAAAGGGCTTGCCTTTGCATAGACTTTATTGAATCGGAAATTTCGATTTCTGTTGTAATTTGGTAAGTAGTGAGACAAGAGATTTTTATTGTAATTTGGTCAGATTAGAAAATATATGTGACTTTTTTTGTATTTGGAAAGTTGTGATTGTGATTCAATAGTATGGATAATGATATGTAATAAATGGCGTAGTGCGTGGGATTACTGATTTGTCATTGAGGGATATCTGGAAAAAAAATTGGACGGTCATTGACAAAAACAAAATCTTCTATATGTCTTTTAGGAAGGTGATCTCCCATATAAGGTGTGATATTTGAATTCTCAATTATCTACTTACGTGATTGAATTTAATCGGCGCCGGTCAAAGCCAGCACAAAACAATGAATGAGAAGGGTCGGGGATATCAATTCGGTTTTAGTGGGAGGGAGAGAACAACAACATTGAGGGAGGTGTTGGGAGGTGAGGAAAAGCTAAACCAGTGAAGCGGGACTATCAACTCCCCTTTAATCATAGAGATTAAAGGAAACATTGAAGTAAACTAAAAAAAGTGAACGCATGATAGCAGTTTGTGCACCTCCTAGATGTTGAACGTTGTTAGTCTTTCCTACGAAAAACAAAACTTTGTTGGTGTATGCTTTGATGACATCTTCTCCAATGGTGGTCCTGTTGTTGTCAAGCGTTTCCTATCCAATGTCCATCTCCCCTTTATCGTGTTGTTTGACGGTGATCTCAATGAATTATTACTTGATCTTTATCTCGACCTCATTCCTATTCGTTAGAAAATTATTTTAGCACTTATCCTGGATATAACTTTCATTACCTAATATGTCCGTGATTTGAAATGAATAGGCACCTGCCAAAGCAAGCATGAAATAAATAAATTAGAAGGGTCGGTCAAATCAATTCGGGTTTTAATGGGAGGGACAAAAAACTAACGTGGAGGGGGGGGGGGGGGCTGGGAGGTGAGAAAGAAGTAAACCGGTGAGGCGAGAGTATTAAATCACCTTTAATACATGAGATTAGAGGAAAAGATGAAGTGCCGTCATTTTTTTTTTGAGAAAAAGTGAACGCAGGCTAGCTCTTTGCCTGCATCCTTGATGCTAAACGTTGTTAGTGTTTCCTGCGAAAAATAAAACTTCATTGGTGTATGCTCCGATGGTGGTCCTGTTGTCGTCACGCTTTTCCTATCCAATGCCCATTCACCCTTCGCCGTGTTCTTCGATGGTGATGTCAATGAATTATTTGCTGATCTTTATCTCAACCTCATTCCTACTCCTCGTAACTTTATTGTAGTACTTATCCTAGATATAACTTTAATTACCTAATATTTATGGAGTTGAATTGAATCGGCACCTGCAAAAGGAAGCAGGAAAAACAAACAAGGAGGGTCCGGCGAATCGATTCGGTTTTTTAGTGAGAGGGAGAGAAACCAGCGTGGATAGGAGTGGTGGGAGGTGAGGCGAAACTAAAAAGGTGATGCGAGTATACCAACTCCCCTTTAATAGCGAACATTGAAGGAAACACTGAAGTAAAAAAAAAGTGAGCGCCGGATATATATAGCTGTTTGCGTACGTCCTCGATGCTGAACGTTGTTAGTGTTTCCTGCAAAAAATAAAACTGTGTTGGTGTCTGCTTCGATGGTGATCCTGACATCCTGTTGTTGTCGCGCTTTTCCTATCAAATGTCCATCTCACATTCATCGTGTTCTTCGATGGTGATGTCAATCTATTATTATTTGCGGATCTTTATCTCCACCTCATTCCTAGTACATATCCTGGATGTTCTTTTGGGCTTGTAAGTTTGTCCCCGTACCTTGTCATGATGATATCTTTGTGTTTGGACCTATTAACCAATCAGAACCACTACTTTTCAAGGCATCTTTTGTACTCGGTTTCTCAAATGATTGCAATTATTGGGGCACGAGCTTCACCAAAATGACTGGTTGTGCGCAGCAGATAATAGCCGATTTTATCGTACGAATTTTCGTTAGAAAAGACCACATACGTTTTCATATTGACAGAAAGGACCATATGCTCACCGTGTTGACAAAAAAGACCAGCTACGCTGTGGCGGCAAGGCTGGTACCCAACACGTGGCACCTGCCGCCACATGCGAAGGCGGCAGGGCCTGCCGCCACAGCCCACGGCGGCAGCCTGGGCATAACAGGAAATCGATGGACATTGGGGTTTGTAAGAATGGCGACGCCACGTGGGGCCTGCCGCCATACTCCATGGCGGCAGGTCCTGTTGCTGTTGCGCGCGTCTCCACCATGTTCTTCCTTCAGTCATTTCCTCCAGAAAAAGTGCATGAATCCTATATTCTGCCTGCTTGCAACGTTCTTTCAGAGCATCTCCAACAGGCGCCCAAAAAGAGCTCCGCGCACTAAAATTTCATTTTTTTGGGCGCCGAACAGCTCCAACAGCGCTAAAAAAAAATTGGGTGCGCGCTGAAAAATGCTATCGCGCACAGCATATTTTGGGTTCCGAATTGCGCGCGCTTCATAATTTGCATTGTGTGCTTTTTGGGCGCGTATTTTTAGGCGTTTACTAAAACAATGTTAGTCCCGGTGCATTAAAAGTGCTACAGTGACGTCTTATAACTTTTATTGGGCGCGGAATTTTTATGCGGCCGTTGAAGATGCTCTCAATGTGTGGCAGTAGGCTAGCACTACAGACACGACATGCAATCTGACAACATAAACTATGGCCACGCGCTACACTGTTCGTAAAAACTCACCTACAAAACAGGCTCCTTGCTAGTAAGTGCTAAGGGAGCTGCTAAGCGTCTGACATGTTTCTGTTTCTCTCTCTCAAGCCAGCTGCAATAGTCAGGGCATGCACTGTTCCTTATGTGTTGATTACTGCCAAACAATACCCAAGCAGCAGCGAATAGTGCTGCCTCCACATGCTGTGGCGGCGGTTGCCACATCGCCCATTCCATTCCGTTTTAGCGTCTGATTCCCGTTATGTCCGGGCTGCCGCCGTGGGTTGTGGCGGCAGGCCCTGCCACCTCTGACTGTGGCGGTAGGTGCCACGTGTTAGCTGCCGGATGTGCCGCCATAGTGTAGCTGGATTTTTTTGTCAATATGGTGAGTAGGTGGTCGTTTATGTCAATACGGAAACGTATGTAGTCTTTTCTGATAAAAAATCATTATCGTATGGGTCATTCCTGCTCCGCTCTACAAAAAGGAAAACTTTGTTTTTGCCACTCTTGCTTTTGCCAATTTTGCTTATGCCACTCTAGAATTTGACATCTCACTTTTGCCACTCTTTGCTTTAGACAATACATCACTTTTGCCATTCCATGAAAAAAATGATAATTTTTCATTTCACTTTTGCCACTCTTAGCTTTTGACAATGTATCACAATTGCCACTCTGAAAATTTTGCTTTTGTACAGAATGGCAAAAGTGATGTATTGTCAAAAGCTAAGAGTGGCAAAAGTGGGAAGTCAAATTCTAGAGTGGCATAAGTAAAATTGGCAAAAGCTAGAGTGGCAAAAACAAAGTTTCCACTAAAAAAACACCCCGCGGTCAAAACATTGTTTAGAGAAAACTAATCACATAAATGAATTATTTTAGCTGTCGGAACTAGCATATTTAAGCCAGTGTGTCAGTGTGTGTAATTTTCTTGCTCTGCGCACAAGGTCCCGCAAAGAACAATTACACAAGAGAAATTTCTTGCTTTGTGCACTTAACTGTACGTTTCACTAAAAGAAGAATTGAATAGAACGAATGGCAGAGTGCCAAATAGCTGCTGAAACTATTAGAAATTATGAATTTAGGGTTGTTTAATTCTGCCAAGGATGGCCCCGCCAAAACACGGGCCAGCCAAAAAATTGGCGCAGTATCCAGCCGCCCACGTCACGCCAACTCGTGGGCATAAAATTGAACTGGGAAGGAGTAGCCAGCCTTGCCATGCCAAGTGATGGGCTTTGGATCAAAGGGATGCCCGAGCACTGAGTCAATGGACGCCAATTATTTGGCTTGGCAGAG
This sequence comes from Triticum urartu, assembly GCF_003073215.2. Classification (NCBI taxonomy): domain Eukaryota; kingdom Viridiplantae; phylum Streptophyta; class Magnoliopsida; order Poales; family Poaceae; genus Triticum; species Triticum urartu. Next base: position 5,432,811 of record NC_053024.1, read on the forward strand.
TGTGGCTCCCGTCCAAACACGCCTTTAGATCCGGAAAGTGTTAAGTACATTAATTAAGTCACCACAAGTCTAACTAATGCTAATTAGGCCGTGACTATGACACGTGTATGGCATGTCATCCATCTTGCAACCTCAATTTTTCTGCAAATGCCAGCATGAGGAACTGAAGCCCAACAATTTTTCTGCCTATCTTCATTGACCTGTAGGGGCAATTTTCCTTATTTATGGTGTCTTTGGTGGGAGTTTTTTGGTGGCCAATTACATGGCATGCTACGCGTGGTGGTTTGGGCCTCCGTCTTGTTAAGAGTTGTGTTGACTCACTTGATGTACTTGTAAGATCTTGAATTCTGCATCGATCATTTTAGCAATTTCAGGACATGCTTGGTACATTTGTCAACAACTCAGGATATATGAATTGTGATACACTTATCTGAACATATGTGCGGGTGCAAAAAGAAGTGCAGAAGATAGGCTATACATTCAATGCTATAACAACAGCACAATGTTTTTGCTGCTAATTGGTGTCGATCATTTACCACTCGCATTACAAGCCATTGCTACAAGTAGAATTGTAGATATTACAATACATAAATGTGTACAAAAGGAAGCAACCTTGGCAGCAGAAGCAACATGAGCGGATGAAACACAACTGGAGAGACCTCTCCTTATGTTAGCCTGTGAAAGGAGCCTCCACGAAAGACCAAACCCAATAGCCATGGAAGATAATAGAAGGAAAGATCCAGTCAAGCTGCTGGACGAAGCGGTGCTGATAGTTGTTATCGACACAGCCAAAAATCCAGTGAAGGTGACCTTTGTAAGTTCTAGTGATGCTGGCTCAGATTCCTGTTCAACTTCTGTGTTCACCTCCAACACGACTAGGACTAGAAGTTGACCAAAGTTACAGCTGGTGGCAGTAAGACCAATAGGGCAACCTCAAGAGGCGTGAGCTTACGCATGACAACCAACAATAGTACGAAGATACCAACCGCCATGATGCCGTCTAGGATGAGTGTTAAACACACAATTTGTTGCTCTCTTTCAATCCTTTCTTCAGGGCTACCATGCCTATGTACCGCAAACCATTGAGGTGGTGTCATCTCCAGAAACATTAAGCACACGCCAAATGTGCAGATGATGAAACTAATATAGCCCACTGATTCCCCACTCGTGTGACCCGTCTGGCCATGACCATCGAGTGCTAGACCTTCGAACCATAGAAACATAATTCCAGTGACACCGATCAGGAACTCATGTGATTCATCTAGCACATTGTGCATATCTATTGTGTATTCCCGCCCATCGTTGTTCCGTGTGTCATACATGTTGTAGCAGACAATTCGAACAAGGACCAAGATTCCACAGATGAGTCCAACGGTGATAAAAATGGATTTGGAGACAATGGATTGTGCAATCAAGCAAGGAAGGACGATAAGGCAACAAGATGAAAGGGTTGCCAGAATCGTTGTTACGGGGGCAAGACTTACGCGCCAGCCAGGGAATCCCTCCGAGAAGAAACACACTAGCAAGGGGCAAATGCTGGTAATCAAAGTAAAGCCTGCCAGGGTGATCATGGCGAAGGGGACACCATGACCATACACCTTGCCAATGAGATCCACTATGTTCAGAGCCAGTGCAAGAAGCACTGGGCATATCATAACCACCACTCCTTCTGCCAAGCCACGGGAACGGTTTAACAGCTCAGCCTAAATCAAATATCAATATCATAACACGACGTCATGGTGAGTAATCAGTAAATACTAAATATATGCTTAGAGTGACATAGATATGGTGGAAATCAGAAAAAAAAGGCTTAAAAAATCTTTGATTAGTACTAAAATATAAAATATATTAAAACCATAAATTTATAAAAAAATGGAAATGCTATTAATTTAAAAAACAAGGCAAATAAAAAAATTAATAGAAAATTGTATTTTTTAAAGAAAACTAGAAACTTCAAGAAGGCCTCAAATAGTACATTGATGATAAATATAGCTTTATTTCACTTAATGTTCACAAATGATTTCTGCAATCTAAACTCGCCTGAGTAGTTTTAAGGATTTGAGATTGTTTATAACTTTATGTTACATGGCTAGATTTTCTGTTCTATTAATATACTAGTTTCCTTCTTTACAATTTCTGGAGTTTTCTTCGGTTTTGTTGTCGACATATTTGAGTTTTTATTTGAATATTTTGACTGGGCTGTATGTGCGTAAAACCCTTGCAGTTCGATATGGTATTAGAGTTTAAGAATCCAAAGCCAGTAGATTATTTGGAACAGTTCGGGGATAAAATACAGGTTTTTCTATGAATAAATGGTACGCGCAAAACGATAGAAGTTATTGAAGCAACAATCTGTATAGCATGGATCGCTTTGTTCATCAAGTTAGCTAGACATCTAAGGCATGTATATACGGGGGACCAACGGGTTATATTTCCTAGATCTTCTCACATAGGACTACAAGAGATGGTATGACGAACAGTGCCATGGCTGCTCGGTCGCATGTTCTTGATCTTGGCCGCTACTTGAGACTTTGAGTTCTCAAACCAGAAAGAAGTGCAGTGGACTGTTGGTGAAGGGATAGAGAGGGATGCGTACCGTACCATCTCAAAACGATGTCCAATGAGCTTTGGCCGGAAGTTGCCAGACAGAACGAAGAGCTTACTACGTGCCCCTGCTCTTCTCTAAGGGCGGAACTGCTTTGGTCTGAAACTCTTAAACTGGAATTGCTAGCAAACCACGTGGAAAGGACATCACAACGAAGCCGACGACTCAAACGAGTCAATGATTAGCATCCAAGTAGCTAGGAATAATGTAAAGTAGAAACTTCCTTGCAGTGACCAGAGATGACTAGGTTAATTGTCATTTTGTTTTGAATTCGAACCTTTGGATGTGTGGAGGTCTCCCTTCCTTGGAACGAAAACGACCAAGGCGCGTGGAACGAAAAGGAACTTTGCGCTACTAGCCATGGCATACCACGCTTTAGCCAAACATGAGCTAGCAATATTAAGCTTTAGCCACATACCTCTTTTCTTTTTTTAAAGGAGAGACACCGACTACAACATATAGATAGAAAAGGTTGCAGCATCATATTATTGCAACATTTTTCTTTGCAAATGCCACTACACGATTTGCATACAATATGAAATGGAACTATATTTCGGGAAGTTTTTACCGACCTTGCGGGGCAGATAAGCTCACAAAATTAATTGCTTAAATTGGAAACGAAGTTGGGAACCGACCTCAATTATTTGGGTTTTTTCTGATAACAGAGATATAAGAATTAATTAAGATTGCGACGGGACTCCGAACTTCAGCGCCCAGAAAATTGCTTCACCAAAACCAAGATCCAATTGGGGGGGGGGGGGGGGTGCTCTCAACCCTTGGAGGCCATGGACTAGAGGCGAAAATCTTCTCCTATCTAGGGAGAAGGCCAAGGAAGAAGAAGAATGAGTGAGGCCTGATAAATCCATTTTGCATCATTATTTTCTACTATAATTTATCCTATTCAATTGATATATTTTACAATATGATGTAACTTTAAGTCTTCTATCTCTTAAAGTGCAAGAAATACAAGGAGAGTAGAATTATCGCACAACTGGAATCTAGACCTAAAAACAACAGAAGAAAACAATTCTTCGGAGCTCAAAATGGAATATATGAAAAATTGTGGAGCAAAGAGCGACCAAAGGGGACCCACAAGGGGCTCACATGCCTTGGTGGTTCGCCCTACACCTAGGGCGCGCCATGTGGCCGTGTGAGGTCTCTATGGCCGATTTGCCGATGCCCTTTGCATCTAAAATCACTTTTGCCCTAGAAAAAATCATAGGAAATCCTCGGGACTTTCTACCACCATCTGTGAGGCAGACTTGGGCGGAGCACTTTTGCTCTTTGGTGAACAATTATGTTGGGGAAACTTCCCTCCGGGAGGGGGAAATCAAAGCCATCATCATCACAAACACTCCAATTATCATGGGGATCATCATCCTCATCAAAATCTTCACCATCACCATCTCATCTCCAAACCCTAGTTCTTCTCTAGTCTCCAATGTTTGTATCAAACCCAGGATTGGTACCTGGCAGTACTTATATGTGTTGATTACACCTTGTGCCTGATGCATAGGAGAATTATTAGTGAAAGATTGTTATGTTCAGATTGTTCTTCATATATGAATGCCTACTCATCATGATTAATATGATGAGTTGTGAGTTGTTCCATTAGTTCTTGACGACATGGGAGAAGTCTTGTTGCTAGTAATCATGTGAAGTTGATTCACGTTCAATGTTTTGATATTATGTTGTGTTGTTCTTTCTCTAGTGGTGTTATGTGAACGTTGACTACATGATACTTCATCATCTTTGGACCTATGGGAAGGAATTGTGGAATTAATTTGTAGATGATGGGTGCTGAGAGTGATAGAAACCCAAACCCTTGGTTATGAATTGTTTCGCGAGGGGCTGTTTTGGATCTTATGTTTAATGCTATGGTTAGATTTATCTTAATTATTTCTCTTGTATTTCTTGATGCTTGCATGGAGGGTATAATTATAAGTAGGTGCTTGTTCAAGTAAGAATATTACATTAGCTTCGATTCACCCACACAACACTTATGAAGGCAATGGATGTTAACTCAATGAACCATGGTGAAAGTAACTTGACGAGATTCCCGAGTGTCCTCAAGAACGTTTTAGTCACTATACGAAACACATCCATCTTGTCCTTAGCATCAATATGGATGGAGCCACTTGCTGCACTATATTACTGCTGTTACTTGTTACTTGTTACCTTGCTACTATTTATGTTGCTACCAGACTATCTAGCAAAACTATCTTTACAACATTTGAAGTGAAATCTCGCTAAAAACTGCTTGTCAATCTCTTTTGCTCCTCGTTGGTTCGACACTCTTACTTATTGGAAGGACTATATTGATCCCCTATACTTGTGGGTCATCAAGAATCTTTTCCGGATTTTGGCAAGAGCAACTTTTACCATACATGTTTTTGTTTTCGTCAGCTACTATGGAAGATAATCCTTTAAGAGGCTTGCTTGGGGGGGGGGGTGACCTCTCCACGTGCACAAGTGGTTAGCAATGAAACCCCACTGACTTAAAATATTTTTTATGAAATACATGTTGGCATGCTTGAGCAAGTAAAGACTAAACTTTATGCAGGAGATGGAACTGTCCATCCTAATATGCACTTGTTGTTTATACAAGAACTTTGTGGTTTGTTTAAGCTTTCATGTTTGTCGGATGGATAAATATGAATACGTTAATCCATTTATCTTTGGATGAAAATGCAGTGGCATGGTTTAGGCTATTGGATGATCCGTTCTCATGGGACTGTGGCTGAACTAGAGTTCACTACTACACTATGTGCGATAACGACATCCCAGACAGTGCAAAAACAGATCCATGTGTCCATCAGAAGAAACTTGTGAGATTGGAGGGTCATCGCACATGAAACTATAACGCAAACTATTTGTGATACTTTGCACACAATTATTTTTGGTAAACCTTTTGCGGAAGTGAACTTTAGCACACACAATTTCAGTACGATAAACCGCGTGTATATACTTACACATGGGTTTGGCTATTCAATGGTCTATGTCAACTGCTCCCATTGCACACATAAAAATTCGGGTGTAACCGTGTGCATTAAATCCTAGACAGTTAGTATATCGAACTATGTGTCTGGTTTAACCTTTCACACACAGCCGTTGTTTTCTAACTGTTTGCGATATTGTTATTTGGATAAGATCAACCTCGCTGTAATGGCGTGTCGCCAGTCCACCAAAGGAAGGATATGCAAGAGATTCAATCCAAATCCAGACTTGAACCTGAAGACAGGGGAGATGAAAAGTGGTTTCTCAAACTTGCTTGTTACAATTTCTCCAAGGAGATGAAAAATGTCTTGAACTCGTAAATCCGTGTGTCGCACCTTCGCCATAGATAGATTCAACCCTTGTTTGTACCCTAGGTACTCACCGTCAGAGTAATACCCACGACAACTGGCGTCACCAGCTCCAAAAGGAGAAAGGAAATTTTGTTTCAAATTACTTGTTACAAAAGGAACAAGACATGCTTTCCTATATTAATTACAGGGAATAATCGCTGAATTACTGTGGTCGAACGACAATCCATGGTCTTTCTTAATTTTATCTTATTGGAGTAATTAATAAATTATCATGGTTGAGTGATAAGTCATCTTCCTTGATTTAATTTACTTGGAATAACATTATGGTTGGGTAGTACTCTCATCGATTTTGAAAGAGTGTACTTACAACATTGTTGGGGGTCAAACTATCTCAAAGTTTGACCGAGTTTGTGTAAAAATATACATATTTGTGAAACAAATTAGGTATATGATGAAAACATATTTTATCATGAATCTGATACTACTAATTTGATGGCATAAATGTTGATGTATTATTTATACATACGGTTAAATATAAAAAAATTTGATCTTTCAACAAAGTTGAAAGTACATTCTTTAAAGAACGAATGGAGTAAGTCCTGGCCGGTTTTTTCCTATGAATGATATCAGATCGACGAGTTGAACTTGACCGGCCAGGCAAACTGGAGTACTAGTACTCATAGGTAGAGAAATCTCTAGGTTGTTTCCGATCCTTGATTGCGATGAAAAATCAACCAGTATATGATCAGTGATCCACTCCGCTGGATGTGTCCTCTGTTTAGTCTGCTTGTGTATGTTTTTCCCAAGCAACATCTGACCAGGCCGGGTGCATCTTATTCCACGTACTTATGTTCTTTCATCTCATCCATACGTAACGGCATTTCTAACCGATCCCCTATAATCAGTTAGAGGAGTAAAAATATCAGTTTTATTTCTCTAGCTGGCACCTAGCCGCGCCCCACTTTACTCCACCGCTCGGTGGTCAAGTAAAAAAATCTCCTCTTCGCCTCCTCTTCATCACCACCTTCTCTAACTTGCCTCCTCATCCTCCGCCGTCGGTGACTACCCCCGCCGTTCCCCGATGCCCTTCACCTCCCAATGACCGGGCCCCGTCACCGGTGATCCCCGCTGCCGATCCGCAGCACGGATCCGAGCTGCCACACCCGTGGTTCATCTTCGAGTGGCGCGTCCTCAAGCTGCCACCGCCCCTCCAATGCGTCCACCGCCCACCGGATCGCCGACTTCCCCGAGCTCCCTCCGCCAAGGGAACCACAGAGGAAATACCTCGGCGTCCGCTAGCGACCATGGGGGACTTGGGTTGCGGAGATCAACGACCGCGAGAAGCACACACGAAAATGGATAGGGTCGTTTAAATTTCGGTTGTCAAGACAATGAGTTAAATTTCGCTTGTCAATACAATGTGGCAAATTTGGGTTGTTCAAATCGAAAGTAGGTTCAACTATTATGCGAATTTGAATACTCCGTTATATATAAGTGGTCGGCTAGGTCTGGCCAAATCTTAGAGCATCTCCAATAAATGATCCAAATGTAAAAATAACTAACTTTTGGACCGTCTGAGGCCAAAAACGCAGCTCCAACAGACGGTCCATATGTTAAAAAATTGGACCGCGGCCTTCTCATGATGTAAAATACAACACCTCATGACGCAAATTTACATCATGAGGTGCATCTGGTCCAAAACCAGCCGCCGCCCGCGAACGCCCAACCGCCACTTCATTTCCTTCCCCGCCCGCCCGCCCGCCCGCGACCTCCCGCCCGTCCAACGCCGCCCCGCCGCCTCCTCCACACCCTGTCCCCGCCCCGCCGCACGCCGCCCGCATCAGATCTGGCGCCGCCCCGCCCCCCTCCCCCCCCGCTGTTTCCACCCCGCCGCCCGCCGCTGTTTCCACGCCGCCCCGCCGCCCGTCCCCGCCAGCTCCGTCGCCACCGCCCCGCACGCGCCGCCGCCCCACCCGCTCCGTCCGCCACCGCCCCGCCCGGCTCCGTCCGCCACCGCCCCGCACGCCACTGCCGCCCCGCAGCTCCGCCCCGCCCGGCTCCGTCCGCCATCGCCCCGGCCGCACGCCGCCGCCACTCCACCGCTCTCTGATGGCTCCGAAGAAGACGCCAAAGGGCAAGTCGGGCTTCTTCGGCGTGAGGCAGAAGCCCTCCGGTAACTGGGGTGTGGAGTTCTCCAACGCCGGATGGCGTTGGTGGATCGGCACGTACCCCTCCGCCAACGAGGCCGTGCGTGCCTACGACGTGACGGTGTGGCGTGCCGAAAGGCCTCGGTCGCACCTCAACTTCCCAGAGATCGAGAGTCGGGCGGAAGCGGAGATGCTTGTGCCGCAGGGCATCAACATGAAGGAGATCGTGACGAAGAAGAAGGGGCGGAAGAAGGAGGACGAGGCCGGTCCCTCCATGGTGATCCCCATCGAGTCCTCTTTCGAGGAGGACTGGGCAGACTTCTGGAAGGAGGAGGAGGAGGAGGGGTGCGACGGCCCTGACGAAGGAGGAGTTCTGGGCGCAGTTCCGCAGCTCCGACGATGAGGAATAGTTTATCTAGTAGTTTGAATAAGTAGTGGTTGAAGTTCATGTATCAAACTATGTTGAATTTGATGTTTGAACTATGTTGAATAGACTAGTAGTATGTCGTTTTAAGAAATTTACATCTTCATATTGGACCATCTATTGGAGTTGCTCTTTTGGACCATCAATTTGGACCATCTGTTGGAGTTGAGCTTTTTTCGGAGCTTCAAAACGCACTTTTTGACGGTCCAAATTTTACATCTCCGGTTTTGGACTGCCAAATTTTGAACCATCTATTGAAGATGCTCTTAGTGGAATAAAAATACTCCACTAAGGTTTGTTTTGCCGGATCCTCCATTATATATAGGGGATCGGTTAGAAATGCCCTCACTATGACTATTGTTTTTCTTATTATTCCATGAACTTTTAGCGACATACGTGTGACTGTGGCTAAAAGTAGTTCTCATTATTGAATGCTTTTTTGGTGTTTGAAAGCAGCTACTTTGTTTGGTGGCAATGTTTAAGTGGACTATTCGTTATCTCGGCATGAGGCGACGATTCATCACGAAATCCCATCGGTGACTTTACTCGCTACTTGTCCCAGCCCAGCCACGCAATAGAGTAGTAAAGTCAGGTTTGCTGACTACTAGCCCTCTTCCGCACGTATGCTGCTCTTATTCCACACGTATGTTTGCTTTTGGTTGGTGCCTTTATTTCTTTCCTTTGTACGCAATTGTGACTGAAAATTATGTTTTGGTTCCATGATTATTACCTCAAACCACTCGTTCCAATCGTGTTCCAGGGTGACGTTTTGGAAAGACATGATCGAATTTCTAAATGTACATTCAATGTCTAGTCCTTTCGCCATTGAAGACACTACGTGTACTTCTTCTTTCTATAATTTTTAGCTATTCAAGATCGAATTGTGGCCGTATGCATCGTTCTGATGCAGAGGCCAGGGAGTCCCCCTTTTTGAAAAAAAAAATTGAAGATCGAATAGAAAATCCCTAGTTCATTAGACATGAACAGTTGGTTTTACTTTTTCGCTCACGGTTGGAATTTTGTCCACCAAAGTTCAGATTTTTTTCTCATTCAGGAAAAGGTTGGTTTTTTAAATATAATTTAGAAATAAATTATCCAAAAAAATGATAAATTCATATCTTAATGTTACTGCGTTGTTGCATGGTCATTGAACCTTGTCCAGTAAAATAATCGAAACATGTTTGCAAACCTTCCTGAAACATGTATGTGAAACAATTCATGCGAACCATCTTGCTGACGGTTTGGTAACCTCAGTTGGCTTGTACATGTGGCTTTCTTATAAGGCCTTGTCCTTTTCAACCTGTTATCTAAAAAGATCCAAGTGGAAACTCGGCAAAATATGAATAATTTTTTTTAAACAAAGTACAATTGAAGTCGCTCACATACACAAGCATACACTCACCGTATGAATGCCAGCACACAGACCCAACCCCTATTAGCATTTCCGGGAGACTGAGCTGGCATAGCATCTTGAGATTTTACGAAGTCACCACAAGCACCTCACAGTCGACGGGAACGTCTCCCCCCACTGAAAAAACATCATCGGAAGCCTGAAACAAATCCAGAAATAATGCGAGCACCAATGTAAAGTCTAGGACTTTGATCCTGATGGGCTTGCAATACCACTGTCCTCCCAACCATTCAACCACAGGTTGGTTGTGAACATGAATAAAACTTGTGAAACGAGATTGTACTAATAAAATATCTAGGCAACTTACAAAACTTGCCTTAAATTTATCCCAAATAGGCTTAAAAATGTTCATTCATTAAATTCACGTGACCCATAACATATATTAAGTGTATTACCTAGATATCGTAGTCGCATCATGGCAAAAAAAGGTAGATACCACAGTCATACCATCAAAAGAAGGGAAAGTTGTAGCTGTGTGGCCATGTAGGTACATGGTAGGATAGAAAATCCAGACTCATGAAGATAACCACTCGTTCCGTTCCATAATGTAGTGTGTATAGATTTTTTTTCAAGTCAAACTTTGCAATGTTTGACTAAGTTTATAGCGAAATCTATTTATATCTACAATACCAAAAATATAAAATATGAAACTACATCTTATGATGAATCTAATTATATATGTTTGGCATTCTAGATGTGAATGTTTTTCTCCATAAACTTGGTCAAAGTTTGTAAGATTTGGCTTTTCAAAAAATCGATATGCACTGTATTATGGAACAGACGGATTACATCATTTACCTCTAGATGATGACGTGTGGGTTACTCTCAAATTCTTAATGGTTGTTTAATTAAAAAGTGGAGAATAAGAGATAAGAATCGTGGGCCACACGCAAGCACCTCAGTGACGTCTACTCTTCTGACTCTGCCTTATATATGCCATTGTTAGCAGGACATTGGTGCAGGTAGCTGAGATACATACATATATATACTTCCAGCGTCCATATGGGCAGAATATGTGAAGGAGCTAGCATCGGACAAGGTACACACGCGTGATGTACTCTTTACGTGCTTTGTGCCTCTTCCCTACTCTTTAATTTGTGCAAGCACCAGCAGGAAATGCTTCTGTTCCTACTTCACTCTATTACCTGGAGGAACTTTTCAGCTCATGCATACTCCTTTATCTGGAAAAAAAAAACTCATGCATACACGTGTAAGTGCAGGGGTAATTGATCATGCATGTCCAAACAAAATTCACGCCGGCCTGGAGCTAGTTAGAGAAGAAGGCCAACACCTCGCCAACGCAAGGACACTTATTTAAAGAAAGAGAACAATAAGCTTCCCATGCAAACTTGCATTCAGAAAAAAGTTGCATAGGAGACATTCAGAAGAAAAAAAATCTGTTATAATATTATTCAGAACAAAATTTATAGAAAACTGAACCGTTAGAACGAACCGCCCATCGGGGACATGGAGGAAGGGCTTGGTGTTTTAGCAAGCATCGACGCCTACACAGCTGGCCATGGCTTTGAGGAGAAGGGCGAGGAGCCGAGGGAAGGGAAGGGCATCATAGGTTATGGTACGCATAGGTATCCTATATGATCATTTGAACAGGTCAAGTTCAATATTTTCTCAAAAAAAAAAAATCTTCCGGTAGCGTATTTTCTTGGGGGGTAACTTCCTCTTACTTGCCTCTCTATTACCTGGAGGAGCTTCTCAGCTCATGCATACTGCTTTCTCTGAACAAAAAGAAAACTCATGCATACTCGTGTAAGTGCAGGGATAATTGTTCACGCATGTCCAAACAAAAGTCAGGCCGGCTTGGAGCTAGCTAGAGATGAAGGCCAGCTAGAGAAGAAGGCCAACACCTGTCCAGCGCAAGGACACTTATATTTAAAGAAAGAGAACAATGTAAACGTCCTGCATTAACGACGCAGCTTCCCATGCAAACTTGCATTCAGAGCAAAGTTGCATAGGCGAATATTCAGAAGAAAAAGTCAATATCCAGAACAAAATTGATACTCCCTCTGTCGCATAATATAAGACGTTTTTGTAAGCTATGTTTGCAAAAATGTCTTATAAAGACGGAGAGAGTAGAAAACTATAGACCCTTTCCTGCCCACCATGACGTGTCTGCAAGGAAGATCCTAGAACAAAATATTGTCCAGAAAATAGTCAGGTCCCGAGCTGCACATGGCACGGATGAAGAAGATGGCAAGCTTGCTGGAGTAGCAGCACCCGACATGGCCACAAGCAAGGAAGAGACAGTAAACCGTTAGAACAAACCGCCCATCAGGGACATGGAGGAAGGGCTTGGTGGTTTAGCAGTCGTCGACGCCTACTTAGCTGATCATGGCTTTGAGAACGGAGGGCGAGGAGCAGAGGGAAGGGAAGGGGATCATAAGTTAATCCAATCACAGTGGGCAATATGGAGAATTTACTTACAAAATTTTGTTTATTTAACATTTTTGAATGATTTTATATTATATCAATTTATTCAAATTACAAGCATAAAGAAGTCCTAGAGAACTTCAAGTTCACATGGGTAAACATTTTTCACATTTAAAAGAATACTTGTGACAGATTTTGTCATTCTAAAGCACTTTAGCCCTAAATCATGTACGGAAGGGTGTCTAGGTTTGGAAAACAATATGAGAAAATGCATACATACAAATAAGTACAACTTCGTGCCAGTAAATTAATATAATTTCAAATATCTTCTAAAAAGAGCAACGTTCCTCGTAGAAAATTTGTGTATATACTGAAAAATGCTAAAAAAATTAGATACAAAATAACACATGGATATTAATTTACTGGGCAACCACAACAACCACCGATGGAATATCTAGGCCTCTGCCCTCCAAATTGAGCTCCGGGTTGTGGAGGAATGGGCTGGCATATCACGACACGAGATGGCTCCTCAATGTGAAGGAGGCAGTGGAGGGATAGGAAAAGAGGCATGTTCGGTGGGCTTGAAGCCTACTTCTTATCGTTTTAGCTGGAAAATGGTGTTGAAGCCTTGATGGGGGCGAAGACGCAGCATGAAGGTAGACAGACAGTTGTTATGTCTGGGTGTGACAGAATTAGATGGTGAAACTCATTATAAGAAGTTGTTCATAGAATATAAAAAATAATCTCCATGCACCATTGCAGTTCATGCTTCAAGAGATCATATGAAGCGAGTTTTATTCCTGTCTGATATAATGTGTGTGCATGCATATGTAAATGGTGAGATTGCAGTTGGATTGCAGATACACAGATTGATCAAGGAGGAGCCACACAAGTTGGCCCATCGATCCACCATGACCAGCTCGGAAATCCTCTGTGAACGACCGAAGTGGATATATAATAATCAATGGCGTGGAGCCTAGGATCTCAGCGCCAAGAAATCGTGTCACACAATGGACACGCTCATCAGCCACCACCTCATTCGCGATTGATCAGTAAGCCTACATCCACTCACTTCCATGTCCAAGTTGTTACTTCATTGTACTAGCTGGTATGTACTAGTTATTTATACAATTTTTCTTTTAGGAAACTAACTGTTTCTTATCACATAAACTCAAGAGCTTGATCTGATGATGCTCTATGCTGTATGATTTTCTCAACGTGGAAGCTAAAGCCCATCTCAATGATCAATAGGAGTCTATAGTTTCTTCACAAAGGAATATTGTCCTATTATGTGATTCAGATTCGTTTACTTTTTACAGTATTATAAACCACTACATACCCATTCATTTATATGATTCACCATAACTTGAAGATGGGTATTTGAATTCACATACCTTATTTGAAATGATTTTAACTGAATTCTTTTATGAAAAATTAAGTACTTAATTTCAATGATATAAAATAAAATCATTGGAAATAAATTCAAATTAGTCTAGAATTCATTATTTAAGTTTGCAGAATACAGGCGCCTTGAAGCCCCAATCCGGTTCCTTACAAGGGGCTACATGGTGTCTGGCTCCATGATTCTGAATGCACAAATTGACGACTATCAAATTTAAAACATTCGCCTATCCACAAATCATTCAAATATATTGAGGTTTCGGAGTATTTCAAACCCATACCAAGAATTCAGAGTACATGATTTCATAGAGACTAAAATCATTCAAATATATTGAGTTTTTGGAGTATATCACCTTCCCCCATCAGTTCAAACTTTTGGATAAATTAGCTGGAGCATCAATTCAACATGATATTAGAGCCAAGAGGTCCCATATTCAATACATAGCTAATATATTATTAATAAAAATAGTTTCCACATACATCAACCCAACGTCTAAGGTCTCAAGGAGGCTACACATCCATGGGGTGGGGGTGAAATATATTGACCGCCTCTGTCCATAAGTGACTTTTAGGTAGACATTTTAAAATATTTGAGCTAGGCTCCTAGGTCTGATCATCTCCATTGAATTTTTGTTTTAGGCAAACTGGAGGAATCTGATGGAACATTATTATGCCTAATAGTAGCAACCTGCAAACTCGTCAGCAGTGCCTGCAATTTCCATGTGTTTCTATTAAGTGATGATGGTTTTACCCACAAAGAAATCACTGAGTTGGTGGCTGGCACAATGGTGGTTGCTATTTGCTACCCCTATATACTTCTGAAATGGCACGAATTGATCTTGCCGAACTTGACACCCTTGAAGTCGTGGGTCGCATGGCGTCCTAACGTCAGGATTTTCAGAGACACAGGCGTTCTTGTGATTATTTCCTACCTGCTATTGCTGGACATCAATTGGAGATTCCTCTTACTTGCCATCTTTCCTATTATGGCCATTACTTTCATAGGAGCACTGTACTTTAAGCTCAATCGTTGTACTGGCGACATTGGTCGTAAAGTTACTCCACAATCTTCTATGGTCGATGAGAATACCATCATCAAGACACCTATGGAGCTGGAGATCATAGTGGTGGTGACGTTCGGGGCGCTGTTGGTGATGGATCAACTTGACGATGGTGCAGCTATGGGCTTCGCCATCACACAGTTTCTCTTGTTCCTGAGCTCCACTGTGGCGGCATTGACGCGCATGATGATGAAGCTGCCTACTGATCCTTTTCCGGGCAGTGCACCGGCGTCAGAGTTGCTCCACAAGACCTTGCTTCTACTTCTACTGGTGACGGCACACACATTGGCCGCGGAGTGGCTGGGCGAGGATGTGGTTCTGTTCTGCATGCCGGAGGTTGTTCCGGTGCTCCTCTGGTACAGCCTTCACCTCGACCGCCCACACCACCACCCACTCATCAGCGTCGACAAAATGAAGCCACGCATGAAGGGGCTCATTGCCCTATCTACACTGGTGGTATTTCCTCTTTTCGCATACATGGTGAACTCCATGGATGTTTCTGGGCTCTCCTGGTGCACGAGGATCATGGTGTCATGTGGCGTCTCAGGGGTTCTGACCTACTACCTTGTGTTCATGATACGCTACTGGCATTGGCCGTGGAAAAGAGAAGCAGCAGCCGCTGGCAGCAGCAAGGACGATGTGGTTTCCTCCGGCATGCTCAAGTTTTTGGCAAATGTTTTACTCATAACGGCGGCATTGCTGCTGCTACTAAGGTATATGGTTTCTGTCCGGCTTGGTCTGCAACCATCATTGGTTGGTATGCTACATTTAAATTCGCAACGACTAAACTAGTACTTCTACTGTATCGTAATTGTTGGATGTGTCTCTCTCTACTACTATAGTACACCAATTTTTAACCTAGTTTAGCCATCCACAGTGATGCAGAAGCACTTGTTGGCCGTTGAATTCTTCCATAGGATGAATTACCGCCGTTTATCAACGTTGAACCCAACTGATCAAATGGTCGTTGTTTCTGGGATTCGCTTGGCAGGCCGCACGCCAAAAGGAGGGCAAGAAAATCTTTCTAGAGTCAACTGTACCTGCACACCTGCATTAATACGATCTTGATCTGTCGGTGATGAGAAAACTTTTCGCCCAAGATCTTCTGCGTAAGCATGTTTTGTGAAGTACCCATCCTGTAACTGTAAGACACAACGTGCATAGCAGGCACCTTGTACAAAAAGTCACTTTGGAGGACGAGCTCTAGGGAGCCCTATATTTTGAATAGTGTCAAAATTGTATTTTGAACTTTCAAAAAAATCAGAAAAACTATGAGGTGGTTGGAGTAGATGAAGTTGTCGGTGAAGATGGCGGTGACAGTGACACTGGCGATGAGCTACTAGTCCGTTTAGGACCAGTACGGAGACGTGGGAGTTTGCATTAGAAGGTCAAGTCGGAGTCTAGTCAGATTACTAATGTTTGCTCCTGCCGTACGTGTATATATACACAGCATGGCTATCAGATTATACTGTGAGAAAAGAAGAAAAGAAACAAAGAGGAAATAGGGGCACGACAAGGGCCCTTCGCTATTAGTTTTTTTTTTGTGTGTGTTTTTCGTGTTTTTATATGATCGATCCTGTGGGCGAAATTCCAACACGCGCAACCATTGGGCCAGGTCAGTCCCTCGGAGCAGATGGGATGGATCACGGGCGTGTGAGTGATTAATCTGATCGCGCGCGAGGTCAGGGACGCCGCTCGGTGGAGGCCGGCTGGTTGCAGAGTCTGAGCGGAAGCCGAAAACGATGGCCGGCGTGCGACTACGTGTGGACGTGCAAGTCAACACCGGCGCCAGGGCAGCCAAGCCCGAGCAGCCAACGCAGCAGCGGCGAACATTGCGTTGTGCGGAGGCGGCCATACATACGCCGTGGAGGCGGGAGGATGGTGTAATGCGGTCGTCTATGGCACGCGCTACTTCAGCCGAGGAAAACAGCGACAGTGCCGTGGACCACCGCCGAATCTCGGGCTCCTCATGCCGAGTTTAGAACTCCTTCTTGGGCCACTGCTACAAGCGTGGGGATGGAGGCGGAGCTGCACAGGCCGCCATGCACAAACAAGAGGGTGGAGCTCGAGGAGGAGCCATCGCCGTGATGGGAGGGGAGGAGGCACGAGAGCGCTGTCCATGAGGTACAACAACACGAGAAAGCATGTCAGGAGATGTAAATAATCAGACCAACGCACCGGAACATTGCCTATGATGAGGAGGTCGACATCATCGAAACTCTAGACGGGTAAAACCGATGCGGGCAACCGCAGGTGGGTGGGATGTACAAATCGATGCTTTGGATTATATAGAATGCGAGTAGGGGAAGAGAGTGGTAGCTAGCACGACGGTGGAGACCTTCGGATTTCGCCGGAACCGGCCGGCGAAGGTAGCGGCGAAAATGGCAACATGGGAGAGAGAGAGAGAAGTGACAAAGAGGAGGGGTCAGACGGAGTTTTCTCTCCTTTCGCTCTCCCTTCGGCACAGTAAAAACCTCTCTCCCTTTGGCACAGTAAAAGGGCACGTGGACTGCGCTGTTACTCGCCCTTGTCTAGCGCCATATTGTGTTTGATAATGCAGCGCCCGATGATTGTGGTGCCAAGGAAAAAAATCGACAAAAGAAATATATTAATATTGCAAAGATACCAATTACGCCCGGCCTTTGTACCAACAAGATTTCCAAAGGCATCAAGAATACGCACAGCCAAAATGAAATAAAAAAAGAAGAAGAAAAATAGACCTCGCCATGGTGATGAATCACTAACATCAGCAGCACTGTAACCACCACCGAAGACAACATCTGGAATACAAAAGAGGTTCTCTAAAAGCAACGCCTCCAAGAAGGGAGCAATGCACAAGCGTTGTCGTTGCCCGGTCAAAGATCTTGGATTTTCATCCTGGAGAAAGTCTGAGTTCACCCCAAAATAATGCCTTCAGCAAGGCCATTGCGAGGTACAACCAATAAAGGCCAGACCTTGGATTTTCACCTGCGAATCAAGATTCGGTACTCGAGGAGCACCACCAAAAATGCAGTCCTCCAGTGTTGCCGCCCCCGCTTGCCGAGGCCCTAGTTGCAAGTCACCAACAGAATGAGCAGCAGATCGTCATCTTCTCCCCATCCATTGAGAGTACTCCCTGGGACCTCCACCGATAGTAGACGATCTCAACTCAACACGAGCATGCGAGATAACACCTTCAGAGCCTAATGATCTTCAGCCATGACCGCCTTGAATCCCCATGTCCACACCTTGGAATCAGGGCCGTGGAGGTGCCGATGCCGATGTTTTCAAGGTAGTGACAATCTGCTGTTGACAATCACCAAACACCCGAGCATGCAACTTTCTATAGCGTTAGAGACGCATCCGCATCTGATGAGCGCGTCGTGGAGGGTCAGTAGGCAGGAGGCGGTATCCTTGGGTAGCACGAGCCGAACGGACCTTGTGATGGCGCCACTAGGTCCGGCAGAATCGACATAGCTGCACCGATGACGGTGGAGGTTCAACGGTGACATGCCGTGCAGTCTTAGAAGGGATCACCGATGTGATCTTGGGTCATGAGTCAGGGAAGGGGAAGCAACAAGCGCCGCCGGCATCCTACAAACGCACCGTACACCAGCAGCCTCCCATCGTCGTCTTCCACCAACCGTCGTAGGGCCGCCGCCCTAGAAACCCCGCCTTGGCCTCCATCGCCCTACACAAAGTAGGCCTCCCCCGGAAGAAAGAAACCCCGCCACACTTTGGTAGTGGGCCCGCCGCCACCGCGGCTCAGGCCTGCGGCAGCGGCAGAGGAGAGATCTGGCCGCGACACTAGGGTTCATCCCTGGCATCGCCTGGGGAGAGACGCGAGGGACGCTCGAACCGTTTTTGCCAAGGAGTTTAATAAAGGAGCGGCGTATTGTAAGTCGTCATACTAAGGCCCCATATGACCCTCGTATCAGAGCCGCAATCATCATCAATGAAAAAAATAGTAGATCGGAGGGTTCAAATACGTAAACAACCAAACGAAGACGAACAAAGTCCTGATCCAAATAGATCCACTGGAGACCATTCCCGACTCCGCAAGATTCCACGAAGACACACCTCCACACGTACTCCGGACGATGCTAGATGCACAATCGGGACGGGGATAGAACGCGGGCGGCATTATTCCAATTAAGGGCCATCGCCGCGTGACGCAGTCTGAGTCAAGACGTTGAACCTAACAAGAATGAGAATGGGGTCCCTCCCGCTGGTGGGGGGCGAGGTCCACCGCACCTCCATGGCCAAAGGCCATCGGAGATGGGGCAGGCCGTCGGCAGCACCGACTGGAGGAGAAGAAAGCTTGGGGCCTTTTGTTGTGGAGGAAAGAACAGTGTGCAAAGTTCTTGTGGAATTTTTTTTTTGTGGGAAGATCATGAAGTACAGTGAGTTTTCACTGAAACCAAAAAAGAAGAAGAAGAGGTCGGCCTTTTCAATCAGACAAAGGGGACTCGGACCAAAATGCATGATTTTTACCAGAAAATTCTCGAGTCATGAGTAGAAGTAAATGTAATGAAGCAGAGCTTACTAGAAGCTCCAGAGTGACCGATCATGCAGCGTTCTTCTTCTTCTTCCATGGCACTCGCACGCGCTGTGGCAGTGCTGCTTCTCATTTGCTCTTCATTGGTGTCTCGTAAGTCGCTACTCTCCGCTCCATTGTTTTTCTACTCTTTTTTCTCCTCATAAAGAAGCAATAATATTAACTCTATGCCCGGCTGGCCGGCTTACGTCCATGTAGCTGCGCCAGGAGAGACCGGTGGATCCCGTGACCGTGGTCGGCAGTTGCTCCCCTCCGCAAGCCCCTGCAGGCCACCCCGGACGTCGACAGTGAGACGCTTGGGCGTTAGGCAGCACCGATGATGGTGGTGCCATGGAATTTAATAAAAGAGCAGCGTACTGTGGAACTGCAACGACCATTGCATGCCCTCCAGCAGCAGCATGTAGACCGAGCTTCTTCGCAGCATCAGCCGGGTCGTCTAATTAATACTAAGAGAGA
This sequence comes from Triticum urartu, assembly GCF_003073215.2. Taxonomy (NCBI): domain Eukaryota; kingdom Viridiplantae; phylum Streptophyta; class Magnoliopsida; order Poales; family Poaceae; genus Triticum; species Triticum urartu. Next base: position 5,452,549 of record NC_053024.1, read on the forward strand.
GCCAGCACGTTAGTACCGAGACATCTATTGTGCCAATGCTTACTGCTACTAGTACGCATGCTAAAGTACCAATTATCTTTTAAAAATTATGAATTTAACTTCTCACGGTGTGCATAAAAAATAGGGTTACATCATTAACTAGAAGAGGTACCATGCAATGTACAAATATAATATATAGAAACTTTCTTTCTTAAATTAAATGTTAGTATCATAGATAAATATAGAGACATTCAATTGAAAACTCAAAGCTTTCTCATAGAACAAAAAGTAGCATCACACTACTTTTTAGAAGAAAAGGCAGACCAGCAATCAGACATCCTAAGTCATCGACCCAACATCTCGTTGTCCATATATGTGCCTTCTTGATAAACCCACACCGATTCAAGGTGCTCACAACTATCACCTTTAGTTTTTTATAGTGTCTAAACGCGACATTATTACTGAACAATGTTCATGGATATACAACTAACATAAGGAAAAAGCCCATGCCAGACATTGCGCTGGGACTCACAATGGGCGGCACATAGCCGTGCCCATTGCCTTCTGCAACCGTTAAGGTCGCGAGCACCTGCAGGCGTGTCGAGAGAGTCCGGTTTGTGAAACTTTATGAAAAATAAGAACTGGCTGTGTGAAACTTATGGAATCTTTCATCAGGTTTTGGAAGGTTCCATAAGTTTTTTTCCAGTTTCCTTTCGTTTTATTTTTATCCTATTTCTTCTTTCTTTTACTATCAATTTCTACTTTTCTTCTTAGTCTTCTCTTTTTCATTTTTTTAAATCGTTAACTCTTCAAAATTCGTGAATAATTTCTTCATTAAAGAACATAAAAAATCATGAACATTTTCAAATTCACTAATATTTTAGAAATAATGAAAATATTTTGAATTCATGTAATGTTTTAAATTCTGAATTTTTTAAAACCCGCGAACAATTTCAAAAACTTTGTGTGTATGTGTAATCGAAAAATGATCATCTATATCATAAGATGTTCAGAAATTCCAAAAATTGTTAGCATTTTTTTTGGGAATTTAAAAGTATGTACATGTATTATAAAAATATTTGGAAATTTAAAACTTCTTCATTTTTAATAATATAACATTGACTTCCAAAAATATTAGATTTCTATAAAAAGGACTACAAAACCCAGTAAATGCCGGTTGCTGCCGTGACCGAGTCACTACAGTGGCTCATCGAAGAAGAAAAAATCGTTGCTATGCACAATTGTAATTAGGCCTGACTAGGTAGCGACGCTTTGTGCATCCAGGCGACATTTTGACGCGCACAACGTCCAATAGGAGCTCGCGGTTACGAAGGGCACATGGGACGGTATAAAATGGGCTTTTGGAGGGTAAAGAAAATTTTAAATATATACGTAAAATTCTCAGAACTACTACTATATACTACTGTACTATTGTTCGGTGGGTATCACTGCAGAAAAATAATTGTTTGGGGGTAATGAAAATTATAACAAATTCTTCTCAGGCTAAGTAATTTCCAGAGTTTGTGTTAATTTTCAGAAGAAGAAGAAGAAAATGTCAACTTGGCCTTTAGGATTCTTCTACGAATGTTTTTTTAGGGCGAAATCCCAACATTGACCAAAATATGTTCCTGTAGCTTGCAAGTCAACGTGCCATGCAGAAAAATAAGAAGTTTCCCTACGCCCGAGACGGCTAGGGTTTCTCTCCTCCTAGACGATTCCGATCGCCTCTGAGTTCCAACCGCCTATACCCTTCCCCGATTGCTGCAAGCTATGTTTGTAGTCGTCAACCCCCTTGGCGATCGCGCTACGGGTCCAGGACTCTAGGATGGCATCTCTGTCCGATGCCAACTCCACCACGGAAGGTGGCGACACCGCCGCGGCTGCAAGATCGGATTTGGGAGATTTCTTTGATCAACTGGATCTCAACGATGAAGAGTTTGCTGATGTTGAGATTGATGAGGACAACCCTGAGATCCAGGAAAGCGTTCGTTGGCTTGCCCTAGCTAGGGTTCATACAAACAAAAACATCAGCCCTTCGGCCTTTTACAAGGATATGAGGGCCGCATGGAATCCGGTGCAAAGTGTTAGATTTCGATCAGTCGGACCTAATCGTTTTGTCGTCTAAGCATCCTTCTTGGGGGATTGGGAACGCATCATGTTTCAGGGTCCGTGGTTGTTTGGTAATATGGCGGTGCTCTTGTGCCTGTATGATGGTTTTAGCAAAGCAAAGGAGGTAGAATTCCATCACCTGCCAATTTGGCTGCAGATCCACAAGCTGCCGGACCCGTACTGCAAGCAGAATGTTGTGGAGAAGCTTCTGAAGAACTCAGGTGAGATAATGGAGATGCGCTTGAATGGGAATACAAGGGGTGATTACGTAAGGGTGAGGGTCAAGCATGATATCCGTCAGGCTCTTACAAAATATGTTAGTATTGTTCGTGCTAAGGAACGTCAGGTTTACTTGGTTCGTTATGAAAAACTCCCCATGTTTTGCAAGCTATGTGGCCTCATTGGCCACGATCACAAAGAATGTGGACCGGGGGTTCACGATGAGAAGGCGCTCAAGTTTGGTGACTAGATCTATGATGATGCCCCGAACAAGCCACGTCCAGATCATCGAGCTAATAGGCGTCGGGCACTGTACCTAGCAAAGTGGCAACTCCTAAGGTTGACAGAAACACTTCTGAGATGGATCCTATTGATCCCAACGTCGCGGATACCGCTTCTAGCCTAGTTAAATCACCTGGGGAGAGAATGGAGGTGGACAGAATCCCAAAGAAGAGGTTGAATATGGATGAAGCTGTGGCTAACTCCCGGGATGCCCCTGGCACGTTGAAGCCGGTGATGGCTATCACAGATGGCAGCGGTAGTGATTTGAAGGAGGGCGACTCGCCCACGAACAGTAGTTCAAGCAGCAAAAGATTGAAAGTAGCAACAAAGAAGGACCAAAACGAGATATCGGCGGCCTCCCTTGAGGAGGATCGCCAGACGCAATGAATATTTTGTCTTGGAACTGCCGGGGGGTGAACCGCCGGACAATTCGTGAGGTTTTGGCCCTTTCAAAAGCCAATAACCCCAAGCTAGTCTTTCTTTGTGAGACTAGACAAGAGGCAATCAAGATAGAGAAGATGAAGTGGAGGCTGGGCCTAAAAGGCTTCCACGGTGTCAGTAGTGATGGAAGAAGCGGAGGGCTAGCTTTGCTCTGGGATGAGAATCTCACTGTTACAGTTCTGGAGTCTTGTAGTAGGTTCATTGACGTTCGGATTCTTGAAGGAGGCTCTGGTATTTCATGGAGGGGTACTTTTGTTTATGGGGAACCGAGAGTGGAAAATTGTCATCAGATGTGGAATCATCTGTGTCGTCTGCGGGCTGTGTCGCGAGAACCATGGATCGTTTGCGGCGACTTCAATGAAGCACTCTGGCAGCACGAGCACTTGTCAAGATCGGCCAGAGCGGAGACACAAATGTCAGCGTTCAGGGATTGCCTACAAACATGTGAGCTTGAGCGGAGACACAGACTCTCAACTGTAACTCTATAACTTTACAATAAAACTCCTTTTACCCTTGAAAATAAAGTCAACGTATTGTGGAGACGCGGCGTCGCAAATTCACACACAGCACACCTGCGCCCGAACACGCCACGGCGCACTGATTGTTAGTAGATGAGTTCCGAAAACCCTGTTGACCGGGACGACTTTGACCATTGCTAGAACCAAAAGAGAATCTGCCTTCCAATCTGCTCCTGATCACCTCCTTATATAAAACTACATGCACTCGAGGAGAATACTCAATTCACAAGCTGAGACAGGATCGATCATGGGGCGCTCTTCTTCTTCCTTGGCGCTGGTGGCTCTCCTCATATGCTGTTCCCTGGCATGCTCGGCGGCGGCCCAAGGTACGTGCGTTGTGTTTCCGGCTGCGCTCGGCCTGAGTACATGCAGCTTAAGGAACCATGATTATGCGCAGGTGCTTCTCGTGGAATCCGTGTGCCGGCTGCTCCTCCATCCTGTTGAAAATATGAGCAAATTACTATGAGATTTAATCCAAATAAACAGAAGATAAATCATGACCACAGCAGCAGAGATTAAACTAATCATGCAAACTAGCATAGCAGATGAACATATCACATCTAGGGCACATACTAGAAGCATGAATTCTACCACGATCTCGAACAGGAAGGATAGAATCACATACGGTGCAGCGGGTGCAGCACCGCTGGCGTTGACGTTGTCGCCCATGTCGTCGAGGACGAGGTTGCCGAGGTCGGGGAAGAAGTCGTTGTTCGCGAAGTCGTCGCTGCCAGCAGTCGCGCGAGTGCACTCCACAAAAACCTGATCGCCCCTCTCCCGTACAGGATCACGAGAGGCGGGGTTCCGGAGGCCTGTTGTCCCTTCTCGCGGTGCACGCCGGAAGGAGGGATGGAGAAGACTTGCTTGGCGGCGCAATGATCTGGAACGGTGGTGAGAAACCATACGAAGCGGCGCCGGCTAGGGTAGACGTCTGCCTGACTATATAGTGCGGGCTGGGTAGGTCGTGGGAGTAAACCCCACGTCCGAGTCGTCATGATCCAAAAGAATCGGAAACGGTTCAATAATTAACGCGTCCGTTAATTATTAATTAATTACTCCTTAATTTTCCCATGCAGCAAAAATATAGACAACGTGCATAGCTCTGTCCTCGGCTCGGCTCGGCTTAATCCCGCAACCCGCGGCGCGTCGTGACGAGGCGTGGCGTGGCGAGGCGAGCGAGGAGGAGGAGCGCGCGTGCAGGTCTCCTCTTCTCATGCTCATACAAGTGGTAGAAGAGCTCACCTTATAAAGAGGTGCAACTCTCTCTCAACTTCCGGGATGTGACTAAACTTTAGCCTCACTCACTCCACTCACATGTGTGCATGAATGGGCCAAGAGAATTTCAGAATTTTAGTTGGGCTTTGGGCCAAAGGCCTACTAGCGAAATTCCAACAATCCCCCACAAAGTCCCATTGGCACATCTCATCATTTAGTTCCAAAACATTGTTTTATATATCGGTGCTTAGTGGAGACTGTGAAGTTGAATTTCCATTTAGAAATTTATGCTACACTAGATCACAACTTGAATGGTGGACTATGCCTTGAACTACAAGTTTTCTGTCAAACTAGTTTCACACAAATTCTTGACCGATACTGGGCTGCTGCAAGGCTTCCCCGCGGGTGGAGCGTATACGTCATACTCCAGGGCCTTTCATGAATTTATTAGAGAACACCCAATTCTCACAGACTGCGACGTTAACAGTCAAATTCATATAGGTGTGTTCCTCAGAAGATGTTCTGCAGGACAACATCTCTGCTTACCCGAATAAGCCACTTGGAACACATTAAGATAAGTATCAACCTGCCATGCAGATCAGGAGAGTATTGCATCTTCACGGAGTGGGATAATTAATATAGGGATACTCTCCTCCCAGCTGACCAACAGCTTGTCTCCCACTTCTACTTCACGGGATCTCCGATCACATAGAGTGGTTTACCACTATGGACAACTCATGCGGTGGGTCTCAAACCCATCTCCATCGATGCATTATCTATCACATTACGTGATAGACCATTTGTGAAGGGATCAGCCAAGTTTTTCGACGTTTGGATATAATCCAACGTAATAACTCCGGAGTTCCTCAATTTTCTGACAGATTTTAGTCTCCTCTTCACATGCCTTGAGGACTTCATATTGTCCTTAGAACTGTTTATCTTGACGATCACAGTTTGATTATCACAGTTCATCAGGATAGGGGGTATTGGTTTTTCAACCATAGGTAAGTCCATCAAGAGTTCACAAAGCCACTCTGCTTCAACAGTGGCAGTGTCTAGTGCTGTGAGTTCTGCTTCCATAGTTGACCTCGTTAAGATGGTCTGCTTGCAAGACTTCTAGGAAACAGCGCCACCACCAAGTGAAAAAACATAACCACTTGTGGCCTTAATCTCATCAGCATCAGATATCCAGTTTGAGTCACTATAACCCTCCAGTACCCTTGGATACCCGGTGTAGTGAATCCCATAGCTCGCGGTGCCTTTCAAATAGCGCATAACTCTCTCAAGCGCATGCCAATGATCATCTCCCGGTTTTGACACAAACCGACTCAGCTTGCTCACAGCAAAAGAGATGTCAGGCCTCGTGGCACTCGCCATATACATAAGCGAGCCAATAATCTGAGAATACCTCAGTTGATCTCTAGCAATCCGTCGATTATTTCGAAGCAACACACTAGCATCATATGGAGTTGGAGAAGGCGTGCAGTCGCTATACCCAAAACGACTCAAGACCTTTTCCACATAATGAGACTGAAGCAGTGTGATCCCACCATTCTCATCTCTCAACAGCTTGATGTTTAAGATAACATCAGCTACTCCTAGATCCTTCATCTCAAAATAGCGAGATAAGAAATCCTTAACCTCCTTGATTAAATCAAGTTTGGTTCCAAAGATCAATATGTTGTCGACATACAGACAAAGAATAACTCCTTCGCCCCCACCATAGCGATAGTACACGCACTTGTCACCATCGTTTACTACAAAGCCGGCAGCAGTTAATGTTCTTTCGAACTTCTCATGCCACTCCTTAGGAGCTTGTTTAAGGCCATATAAAGACTTTAATAACTTGCACACCTTTCCTTCTTGACTAGGTACTACAAAACCATCTGGCTGATCCATGTAAATTTCCTCCTTCAACTCTCCATTGAGGAAAGCCGTCTTAACGTCCATTTGATGAACGAGAAGACCATGTGAGGCAGCCAGTGATAGTAGCACCCGAATTGTGGTCAGTCTAGCCACGGGTGAGTAAGTATCAAAGAAGTCTTCACCTTCTTTCTGGGTATAACCCTTGGCCACAAGCCGTGCCTTGTACTTTTCAATCGTACCATCAGGTCTAAGCTTCTTCTTGAACACCCACTTACATCCTACAGGTTTGCACCCATAAGGACGGTCAGTGATCTCCCAGGTACCGTTAGCTAAGATGGAATCCATCTCGCTACGTACAGCTTCCTTCCAGTAGTCAGCATCAGGAGATGCATAGGCTTATGAAATAGTCCTGGGTGTGTCATCCACGAGGTACACAACGAAATCATCACCAAAAGACTTTGCAGTCCTCTGTCTCTTACTCCTCATAGGAGTTCCATTGTTACCCTCAACAGGATTCTCAACGTGTTCCATCGCAATGGTGGGTTCAGGAATTACAGTGAGTTCCTCACTAGATGGAGTAGGTATCTCCTGATTTGATGAACTTGACATATCCTTCATAGGAAATATGTCCTCAAAGAAAGTTGCATCATTTGATTCCATAATCGTACCAACATGCATGTCGGATACCTCAGATTTTATTATCAAAAATATATAGCCGATGCTATGAAAAACATAGCCTAGAAGAACACAATCCACGGTTTTTGGTCCAAGCTTGCGCTTCTTGGGAATTGGTATATTGACTTTCGCCAAACAACCCCAAGTACGTAGGTAAGAGAGTTTCAACCTTTTCCTTTCCCATTCCTCAAATGGAGTCATGGTCTTATGCTTTGTGGGAACTCGGTTTAGGACATGACACACAGTCAATAGCGCCTCCCCCCATCATTCCTTGGATAGACCCGAAGTGTCTAACATGGTGTTAACCATATCAGTTAGAGTTCGGTTCTTTCTTTCGGCTACCCCATTTGACTCGGGTGAGTAGGGAGGCGTCCTCTCATGGATTATACCATGTTCCACACAAAACAGATCAAATTCATTGGAAAAATACTCTCCACCACGATCGGACCTAAGCCGTTTAATTTTTCGATCAAGTTGGTTCTCTGCCTCAGCTTTATAGTTTTTAAAGAAACTCAAAGCCTCATCTTTTGATTTCAGAAGATACACATAACAATATCTAGTGGAGTCATCAATCAACGTCATGAAGTATCTCTTTCCACCTTTTGTCAACATGCCATTCATCTCACAAAGATCAGAATGTATAAACTCAAGTGGCGCCAAGTCTCTTGCCTCTGCAGTCTTATGGGACTTGCGAGGTTGCTTAGCTTGCACACATACTTGGCACTTGGAGCCTTTGACAGTAGAGATTTTTGGAATTAAATTCATATTGGCTAACCGCGCCATGCAACCAAAGTTAATATGACAGAGTCGTGAATGCCAAATATCAGACTCATTATTGTGACAAACATTATTAATAACTTTAGTGCAAATATCTGTAAATGACTGAAAAACAGCAAATGATGTGAGAACGTGTTGGAAATTGATGACGTCGCTTTGAATGTTTCATACTGAACACAAAAGAAGTCTGGAGTTCAAATAAGTTTAAAAAACATTGAAGTGCCCGTGTAACAGATAAGTTCTCGTCCGAAACCCTGATACTCCGAAAGAGATTGTCCAGTTTGTACACGAAGTGCGTCCAGTTTTTGCCGTGACCCTCTCTACTCTTTCGCACATGCTATGCGGGTGAAATGATGATACCATGCCAAATTTCAATATTTTCACAGTTAATTTTGTAGTGATTTTCAATTTCATGGTCATTAAGCTCTCTAAACAATTCGGTAAATGACTGAAAAACAACAAATGATGTCGGAACATGTTGGAAATTGATGACGCCGCTTTGAATGCTGCATACTGAACACAAAAAGTCCGGAGTTCAAATAAGTTATTAAAAATAAAAAAGGTGCAATGCTGGTTAATTTGCTTTAAGCCTTTCGGAATAGTGTAGACTGCACTGCACATAGCTCAGTGCAATCTATGCTATTCTGAAAGGCTTGAAGCTAAGCAATGTGCAGGTGAGCATTGCGCCTCTTCGTCATTGTCTCTACACTCACGGCTTATAAACCGCTCATACTGCCTCTCTCTTGGCGATTTGGGACTAAAAATCAGCTTACTAAGAAACTCTAGTACCGGTTCATGCCATGAACCGGTACTAAAGGTCTTCGTCGGGGGCCCAGCCTGACCACAGCCTGACACAGCCTCATTAGTACCGGTTCATGGCATGAACCGGTACTAAAGGTTGCCCATGAACCGGTACTAATGATGTCTGCCCGCCTAGCCGTTGGAACCGGCACTAATGGTCACATTAGTGCTGGCTCAAATTCAAACCGGCACTAATGTACTTCACATTTGACCCTCTTTCTACTAGTGCGTATGCCCTAATCTTTCTCATCGGAGCCCATGGCCTACGAGCAACCGGTCGATGTGAGGTCGACGTCGTTGTGGTCAGAACCCGACCCGTCTGCCTCCGTCAACGTCATCACCATGACGTAGTTGCGGCCCCAGGGGATGACAGCGACCTGAGCAGGCGCCGGAGAGTGTGACTCCACCTCGCCGACGTCCACCTTGAGAGCTGGCATGGCCTTTCGAGCCATCTGCCTCCCACGGCAGGCACGACGTGCCATATTGTGCCCTACGCGTTGTGCGGTTCACCTTCGCCTCGGTGCGCCAACGAAGGGGTTGCGCCTTTGCCACGACGTTCGGACACCAGACGGACCGCTCCGCCTCCGAAGAGGCAACGGCGATGTGCCTCGCGCCAGATCCAAGCGCCATCTGGGCAGACGTTATGGATTCCTGACTGATGAGTCCAACCACTGTTAGGCGCTCTCCTCACGGGCGCGGCGGAGGGTGATGCGGACGGCCATCTCCTCGTCATGCCTACATGGGATGAGATGCAGTCCGCAGATCGGGTGACGTAGCCATGGGGGACTCAGATCCATGTGACGCGATGACGGAGAAGGTCGGAGTTCACCGTAAAGGGAGCTTGGAGACGGAGTGAAGCAAAGGGGAGTGGACTGGCTAGGGTTTGGTTCGGGGAGCAATAGGAAATGATTTTTTTTACGGGAATGGGGGTGAACATATATTGGGTCTGTGTGGTGATCCTGTGTACATTTTATGTAATCCTGTGTCACCCGTAAAATAACCAGCCCCGGTAATCGGTGTGGTGATCGTATTAGGGAAAATGATGATTGTCAACGAGGCCTATTCAATTCTCTGACTCATCATCGTGCTTAATCAATCGTGTTTCCTAGTTACTCACTGATGGAAATAACTGGGTCTTGCGCAGGTCACCATCTATGTGCTGTGCTGGGTAGCCGAGAAAAAGGGTGTTCTAATGGTAGGGGCGGCACTAGGAGTATTCTTGGCTCTTTATGTGAATACTTATGATTTTTACAAAACAATATTGATTTTGACAAAACAGTAACAACTTTCAAAAAACAACAATAATTTTGATAGAATGAATGCACATAAATACTCGGTTGCAAACTCCTAGAGCCATCATTGCCAAACGGCGTCAGGGTGTGGGCTGACAGCTTCCGCCGTTCTATCCAAACGGCGTCATGTGCGCTGTGGGGCCAGTACACTTTTTTCTTCAGGCTCAATACAACCCTTTAACGGTGGCGCAAAGGGCGCCTCCTCGCTGGTGCCACGTCGAACGCATTGTTTGGGCAGGAAAAAAACAGGGGTAAAAAAGAAAAAGGGAAAGTAAAAAGGCCTCTCGGGAAACCCTAGAACCAACCCCCTCCGCCGCTCTCTCCAATCCCCTCCGCCACGCCCGTGTGGCGTCTCCCATTCCAATCCCCTCTGCTCCAGCTGCCGTGCTCCGCATCTCCTTCGGTTCCTCTCCTCGTCATTCTTGCGCGACTCCTGCTCGAGTGCGGGGCATGGAGATGGCCGTCCGCGGCGCCAGTGCGCGATGCGGACAAGCGGCGGTGCCGTGTCATGGCTGTGCTGGGTTGGCCGGCCGATGCCGCCCGGATCCTGTTCGACGAGATCGTCGACGACGTGTTGCGGGGGGAGGAGAGTGGGGTCTGGTCCCGGCAGTTTGGGGCACGCTACTGGTACTCGTGCAGCAGAACCGTGGCCGTAGTGGCGCGTCCGGGGAGAGCTGCGTCGATCCCATCTTCGTTATACACGGCAGCCGACCGAGCTCCGCGCGCCGGTGAGTCCAGGCTCTCTCTTTTTTGTGTCAGAGGATAGCGCTGCCGAGCCTGAGGTGCAGGCGGCCATGGAAAGACAGGATTCGTTGCACCTCGCTGCCTCGCACCTTCCTGCTGTACAGGCCGCCATCTCTCTCTCCCTCTATCTTGATTCAATCCTCAAAAAGAAAAAGTTTCTGTGCCTACAAGGTATTCAATGAAAGAGCGTGTACATATGTGATGTTTATACTCGTATCTATTATCTATTGTCTGTCTTTTAATTTTAGACGGTTTCTTTAATTTTTTAGCATTTTCAATTTCATGATGTTACTTCATGAGCTGAAGTAAGAAAAAATGCCTTCCTCACCAGGAAGGAGCACATTTATGGCAAGAAGATTTACTCTGCCAAGGCGCAGTTCTGCGACAATGGCCGGTTCCATGACCTGGTGATAGAGTGCGACATTGTCGGCCTCAAGGACCCATGTCTTGAGATACGCGTTGACAAGAAGCCGGTCATGCAGATGAAGAGGCTGGCATGGAAGTTCAGGGGAAACCAGATGATTCTCGTCGACGGCCTGCCGGTGGAGGTGTTCTGGGATGTCCACATCTGGCTCTTCGGGTCGACGACGACGAGCAACACGGTGTTCATGTTCCCGACATGCTAGGCGCCCGAGAAGTCGATGCCTTCGTCGTACTCGCAGACTTTTAGGGAGTCTCAGCTGCAGGGCCTCGGCTTCTCGCTCATCCTATATGCATGGATGATTGAGTAGGTGCTTGCAGATCATAAGTTGCTTCTGCAGCCGCCTCCTTTCCAGTGCTAACAAGATGTTTCATCCAGTGTCTGTTCTTCGGATTGCTATGGGAAACTCCAATATATGTTCTTTCAATTTACTTTTTCCTTTTCGGTTTCGCCATCTTCATAAACGATGTGTTTGAATTGTCGGGCAAGTTCCACTGATATTCCAGTCTGTTTTTGTCATCTCTTCCCCTCCCCTGTGTTTTGTGCCTTAAAGTGAGATCGGTTCTAATGCTCCAAGTAGTTGAACTATGGCAATGCTCTAAGAAAGAATGTTGCCATGATGTAAGGTACATACTGAAAGTTCAGGTTTATATATTTTTTGTTTATGGTAACAGTATTGTCTGATGGTTGTTCTCCCCTTTGTTCCCTCATGATCAGTAACAAATATTATCACAATCTAACTTTGTCCATGTGCAAAAGTGGAGGTTTTAAGGAATCAAAACACATGGATTGCTTGAGCATCAAGTCTGTTACATTGATGGCAGTCCTTTTTGTGCTTATCTGTAAATATCTGAATATCCCCATCTTTTGCAGGAGACGAGTAATTTACTCAAAACCACCACATTATGGGCTAGGGTAACAGATCGGTACCACATTTGAGGCAGTTCACAAAAAACCACCAACAATGGGGCTAATCTGTAACGCGGAGCACTGACGCTGCGTTTTAGCCCAGAAAACAGCGAATCCGACAGGTGGGTCCCGCCTGTCGGGCTGACATGGCGCGTGTTGACGGACGCCGTTAGACGGCGAGAGACGGCCGTTTCGGCGCGCCCGTCTACTAGGTCAAGACGTTCCCCTCGATTCAGTCCACCCCTCGATTCAGCCCTTCCCCGCTCCGCTCCGATGGCGACCAACTCCGGCGGCGACGGCGCACACGGAGTCGACGGAAGCGGCAACGACGCACTCAGGGGCGAGGGCGGTGGTACTACTTCAGGGCAGAAGCGGCTGCGCTCGCAATGCGGAGTCATCGGTGTAACGCCCTCGATGCGGCTATATCTCCCACGTGTCGAAGCACGACTTGGAGGCATAACCGCATTGAAAGCAATGTCGCAAGTGAGGTAATCTTCACACAACCCATGTAATATAATAAGAGAAAGAGATACATAGTTGGCTTACAATCGCCACTTCACACAATTACATGAATAAAACATTACATCATCCAGATACAATCAAGGTCCGACTACGGAACCAAAATAAAAGAAGAACCCCAAATGCGACAAAGGTCCCCGATCGACCCCAACTGGGCTCCACTACTGATCAACTAGAACGAAACCACACAAAGGACAAGATCTTCATCGAGCTCCTCCTGAGCTTGGTTGCGTCATCTGCACGGTCTCATCGGCACCTGCAAGCTGGTTTTGGAAGTATCTGTGAGCCACAGGGACTCAGCAATCTCGCACCGTCGCGATCAAGACTATTTCAGCTTATGGGTAAGGTAAAGGTATGAGGTGGAGCTGCAGCAAGCGACTAGCATATATGGTGGCTAAACATACGCAAAAGAGAGCGAGAAGAGAAGACAAAGCTCGATCGAGAAATCTATGATCAAGAAGTGATCCTATAGCAACCTACGCCAAGCATAACTCCAACACCGTGTTCACTTCCCGGACTCCGCCGGAAAGAGACCATCACGATTACACACGCGGTTGATGCATTTTTAATTAAGGTCAACTTCAGGTTTTCTACAACCGGACATTAACAAATTTCCATCTGCCCATAACCGCGGGCACGGCTTTCGAAAGTTCAAATCCCTGCAGGGGTGTCCCAACTTAGCCCATCACAAGCTCTCACGGTCAACGAAGGAATAGACCTCCTCCCGAGACGTTCCGATCAGACTCGGTATCCCGGTACAACAAGACATTTCGACAGGGTAAAACTAAACCAGCAACACCGCCCGAATGTGCCGACAAATCCCGATAGGAGCTGCACATATCTCTTTCTCAGGGCACACTCAGATTGTCTTAGGTACGGGTAGGTCAGCCCAGAGTTGCCCCTGGTGGTCACCGGCAGCTGACAGGTTGGACCAACACTCAGAGGAGCACTGGCCCGGGGAGGGGTAAAATAATGATGACCCTTGAGTCCGCGAAACCCAAGGGAAAAAGAGGCTAGGTGGCGAATGGTAAAACCAATGTTGGGCATTGCTGGAAGAGCTTTACTTAAGGCGAACTGTCAAGGGGTTCCCATTATAGCCCAACCGCGTAAGGAACACAAAATCCGAGAACATAACACCGATATGACGGAAACTAGGGCGGCAAGAGTGGAACAAAACACCAGGCATAAGGCCGAGCCTTCCACCATTTACCAAGTATATAGATGCATTAATTAAATAAGATATATAGTGATATCCCAACAAGTAAACATGTTCCAACCAGGAAGAACATCTCCACCTGCAACTAACAACGCTATAAGAGGGGCTAAGCAAAGCGGTAACATAGCCAATCAACGGTTTGCTAGGACATGGTGAGTTAGAGGTTTGGTTCAACAATATGGGAGGCATGATAAGCAAGTGATAGGTATCGCAGCATAGGCATAGCAAAAGAGCGAGCATCTAGCAAGCAAAGACAGAAGTGATTTCGAGGGTATGGTCATCTTGCCTGAAATCCCGCAAGGAAGAAGAACGAGTCCATGAAGAAGACAACGAATCCGAAAATGATGCCACGGCAACTTTCCGGTTCCGGTAACTCGATTGGGATGCCGGTGCAAAAGAGAGTGTGACGGGAGCATGTCATGCAAGGATGGTGGGGTGATCCCGGCAAACGGGTGTCCCACGAGACGACGGTATGGCAATGGGGAACATGCAAGAAAACATGTCGGGCACGGTGCAAACGCGAGCATTTCATACGACACAAGCAATCATTCTCGGACGATCGTCTCGGGGTTATACCTTCCCAAAGGAGCATTCTCCGAGCGGCTCGAGTTCGTAGAGGAAGTAGTGGAAGTAGACGTTCTCACGACGGTAGTGGAAGTAGGGGTACACAGGCCGTAGTCGTACACACCCCGTAGAGGATCGGGGTCGCGGCGAGGAAGTTGACATCCACGGGGTCGACGGTAGTGGAACTTGATGAAAAGCACATCGACGGTAGCGGTGCATACGTTCTCGGGGTACTTGTCGGTCCGGTCTTGGTGCATTATGTACATGGCTAACGTAGTGGTACTCGGTGTCTTGTCGAACCCCAGCGACGGTAGTCGTACACAGCGCGATGTGGAAGTAGTTGTACTCGCGGTCTTCGGCGACGGTAGTCGTACACCTACCGACGAGGTACTAAAAGTTTCGGTCTGTAGTCGTTCGAGCGTCCGTGTGGTCTTGCCAGTGGGGTACTTGGCGCTTGCGGTCCAACTCCGAGGTCAAAGCCGTGTAGTCGAACTTGATGGAAAAACGGGTCTCGCTGGAGACTTGGCGCATCCATCAGGAACTTGCCGGTACTTGGCGTTTCTCGGTCCTGCGGGTCGTGGTGTGGCCAAACTCGAGGAGGTCCAAGGAGGCACCGGATGGAGGTGTTCGTGGAGCTACTGTCGGACTATGGCTGCAGATGGATAGGCAGCAGCGAGGAGGCGATGGGGCGTTGAGGATACCGGACCCGGGCCAGTACATGTCGGGGAGGCGAGAAGCTTGGGGCGGTGTTGGAGAAGGGCATGACGCCAGAGGCGGGCTCGGCAGCCATGCGGCGACGCGCATGGAGGGCTCGAGTCCCTGGCGCGGCAGAGAGGCGGGGAAGCGACGGGTGAGAGGCGAGGCAGAGCGGCGGGACTTGGCGACGGCGAGACATGGCGTCCATGTGGCCCTGCTCTAGTTGGACGACGAAGACACCGGCGCAGTACCCATGGCAGGGGCGAGGAGCGGTGCTCCAGGTCGTTGGTGGAGCTCGCCGGGCGACGGAGGCGCGGCGCTGGCGAAGGGAGGCCATGGCAGATGGGGGCGGCGCGGAGCAGCAACCTGCTGTTGGTCGCCGGCGCGGACGACGCAAGGGGCGGCGGGCGTGCGGCTCCAGGGACTTGGCGTGGCGGCCTCAGCAGCAAAGGGCGCGGTCATGGCGGGGCTTGACTGCTCGTTGGTGCTGGTCGCCGGAGCAAGCGGCGACGAGGACTGCGCTGGGGCGCTCTTGATCGAGTGAGGGGGGCTGCGGGGATTGAGCAGAAGGGTGGATCGGGAGAGGGCTGCAGCATGAGGAGGGAGAGATGAGGAGCCGGGCACCCTGCAAGCTGTCGATCTCTCTCTCTCTGACGGCGCTGGAAGGGAGGACCGAACGAGGGGAGAGGGAGTCTGCGAGGGGATCGGGCTAGGGTTCGGTCGAGGCTAGGTTTAGGTGGGTGCGGATGGGCCTTGGGAGGCCGGCCCAATGGAAAAGAGAATCGGCCAGGGCCTGCTGGACTGCCTCTCCTACTCTTTTCTCTTAACCAAAAAGAGAAAAAATAAAAATAGATAGAATGAAAAAAATAGAAAGAGAGGGTATGGATGGAATTTGGGAAAGGAAGTTAAATTCCCGGACTCACAAGAATGCGCTGGTTCCAAGAAAAATGGAATAGCCAAGATCGAACGAAAAGAATTCAAACTCATTTGAATTTAATTCAAATGGGTTTGAACTAGGGCGAGGTTTTAGGGTAACCAAAAATGTTGAGAATTTGGTAAAGCTCCGGAAAATGCTGAAAGAAATAAATGGCAAGACTAGAGAGTCGAAACTTGAGGATGAAAAAGGCGGGATTTAATATGCAAGTGGGTTCATGGGTGATTCCAAAACAATGGGATATTTTGTAATAGCTCTCTAATATTGGGAGGGTATGTTATAAAGAGAACTCACCA